>NC_134573.1:151556137-151859709 GCF_050947875.1 Dermacentor variabilis
GCCAGTCGGCGTGGATCGGCTATAAGCACTCGTCACAAAGAACTGTCGCATTCTGCATTAAGTCTGAATAAAGAGAGAGAAATGTGGAATTTAAATTATGGGGTTTTACGTGCCAAAACCACTTTCTGATTATGAGGCACGCCGTAGTGGAGGACTCCGGAAATTTAGACCCATCTGGGGGTTCCTTAACGTGCACCTAAATCTAAATACACGGGTGTTTTCTCATTTCGCCTTCACCGGAATGCGGCCGCCGCGGCCGGGATTCGATCCCGCGACCTCGTGCTCAGCAGAAATACGGAATGACACAAAGGTTTCGTGGCCACCGGCGCACCATTGCACGGTCGGAAACGCGCGCGCAGCGCAGCCCTCGTGATATTCCCACGAGGTCGGGTCAATTATCATCGGCGATTTCCAAGAACGACTGCTGCAAGCACTCTTCAATCGCTCGTGTACGCAACGCTGCTATTTCTTTCTCCCTCTCTGTCTATCTCATTCTTGACCCTTTCCATCCTCCGGAACGAGCCAGGCTCCTCACGTTCGCATTTGCTTGCCACCAAGTGCCGACGTTGCTTCCCATCGCGTGACGGTGTATGTGCAGGTAATTTCACACGAGATCTCCCCCCCGGGACAGGCTTTGAAGAATGGGGTCTCACGGTTTCGTTTCAGCGTTTCGTGAACGATACGGCCTTGCCACGGGCCGTGACTGTGCAGTTTTTCACCACCGCTCTAGTCGCACGGAGAGTATGCATACCCGCCAGTATACGGTCTCTCTCAATGACTGCGAGTATTGAACGAGTCATCCCGCTGGGGCTTCGCGTAATATTATGTAAAAAAAAAATCAGCAGGCCCTCGGCGAATCCTCCGGCTGTGAAGTCCTTCACTGTGACAGTAACAGGCTCTCGGTATACCTCGCATCGGACAGTGCCGCTTTCCTAACACCTTCTTGCGTTGGACACGACGGCGTCTTCGCCCGCTACAGTAATGCATGTTGCGGCCTCCGATACGCATGCACGGACGCCACCACTCTCAGAGCCTGCTTTATGCAGAAAACCTTGCAAAAAAAACCTTCTAAATACCAAAGCTGCGCGACAGCAGTCTTTAGCGCACCCGGCTCCCAAATGCACATTGATGCAGGATTCAAATAAAATCACCGGTGGTGCACGAATCAATGTTGATTTTTTTCTTCTCTGGGAAAAGATTTATTTAATCAACAATTTAATCAATAAAGAAAGCATAACGTAATCAACAAAGCAAGGACGAGGAGGTAGCATGACCAGACCTATAGTAATGAAGTATTCGTTCTCCCGCTTTTTTTGTATGTGTGTGTGTGTGAATGGGCGAAGATGTAGTTTTCCTAGAATAATCAAGTCTAAAGATTATTACTGTTGCTTTTCATCGCGACCTTTAAGGTTTGAAAGCCGCCGTTATTAGACTAGTGATGCCGCAGATACGAGCAGGCGAGAGTATGAGCCAGCTTCTTTACGTCAACGACCAAGCCGTTCACTGAATATGCCGTTCGAGGAATATATGTGCTAAGATTTGTGACCAACCAGGCGTTCCTTAGTCTGCACCGAAATAATCAGCACCACGGGCGTTTTCCAGAAACGTCCCGAACCCACGACCTCGCGATCATCAGCAGAGCTCAACAGCCACAGGGCCGCCGATCGCGGTGGGCAACGCTGTAGGAAATCAAATCGCCGACGTACAGTTCTTGTACGGCCAACAATCTAGCCATATTCGGTCACTGACCCCTGGCATCGTATACGCATTACGCGTCTTGCGTGTATACGGTGAAAATATATGCAACACGACTGCCCAGCACAACGTTTCGCGGAAGTTACGCAAGCGTACATAACGGAAGCAGGAACGGACAGAAGGAAAGGCGACTGCGTAGTTTTTTGTTTCCCCCCCAACGGTGCTTCACCATGCAGAGCGCTCGAGAGGTAGGGTTTATCGGTGACTGTGGCTAGCCGCTTCCTTGCCGCTCAGCTTTTCACCCTCCCCCCTCCTCCCTCCCCATTCCTCATTCGGACAAATTTGGTAACGCGAGCAACTCCGGCTGCGCTGTGTTTACACGAAAGTGGACGCAAATAGAGAGACTCAAGTCCACGCGCAACGGGTCTTACGCGCAGTGTTTACGTGAGGCGGACACGAATAGCTTCTGGCCCGACCGAGCCACCTAAGCATATACAAGCGTGCAGTGGCGAGGGAGCGCCACCCACACTAACTATTTTGCCCGGTGGACGAACTGAACCGCGAGCGAAGAGCTTACCGCAAACGACGTTACGTTGCCGCGCGGTGGGGTGTCAAGTTACAACGGTAAAAAACATTCGCAATCTTTTTTTATTTCAGTAAGAAACATAATCAGAAAGAAGAGCAAATAGAGGCCGGAGAAATTTGCTAGGTATCACGCTTAACATATTGCTAAACTCTAGATGGATGCGATGAAAACACACGTCATGGCCACACTTCCATGACGTATAAGCAGTCAGGCACATCCAATAGTCCACGCGCGTCGCTGTGGAATAAGTAAGAATAGTGTTAATGACTACCTCTATAGCTTTATAAGGCATCAGTGGCTGATCAAACGTACAGGTTCAATTGTATAAGCATAACACGGTCGTGCAGTGACGTGTGTTTGTTTAGTCGCGTTGACAAACATGTGTGCCTGAAGTTCATTTGTGCTCGCCTGTAGTTACACGAGATTGCAAACCATGTACGCAGCCTTTATTTTCGTATCTTCTTTTTTTTTTTTTAGCACATGATATACTGAAGCGCCTATACGCAAGTTCTATTTACAGAATCATATGTCAGTCGATCATTTTTCTGATTTCCGTTACTTTCTCAATGAAGCCATCTATCGATGCTATCCGAATAGCCAGTTCTTCGGCAGCATATTTTTTCCGCGAATATCATCGCTCAATAAATAACGCGTGGTGTGGAGGCTCGTTAATCAAAGCAAGAACAAAGCGGACCCGGCGAAGTGTGCAGACTGTTCACGCTCGAAGCTGGAGCCGCTGCTCGACGCTGATCCGTGAAGGCCTACACGCAACCCTGCTATCGCAAATATGGAGTGACTCTGTTTACAACCCGACCGTTCTCGAACGGCGTTCCTATACGACCATACCGTGAAAGAACCAAAAGCTCGCGTACTCAAAATCACGCGTCAACTGAGTCATCCACTTGGCTCGATTCTCGATAAGCAGCAAGCTTATCTCGCTAGCCTTTCGTCTACCATACGGTTCGACTGTATGCAGTAAGCGCTCAGAACTCGCCGAGCCTCAAATAAACAGTTCCCACTCGAGATGCGCCTCTCGAATGCACGGCCCCGTTTATCTGTCCTATACTCGTTCTTCATGTTTGTAAAGCTACACCCCCCGAGGCGACACAGTGGCTATGGCTTTCTGCGACCCCGAGGTTGCGGATTCGAGTCCGGGCTACGACTGTCGCGTTGTGATGGGGGAGAAATGCGAGAACACTCTTGCGATGAAATTTACTGTGCACTCTAAAGAACTAAAGGCGGTCAAAATTAATCTAGAACCCTATCCCTACGGTGTCTCTCTCACACCACATATACGCCGATTTGGGATGTTGAACAAGATCAATCAATTTGCAGAGAAGGATTAGAACGATATATCGATTCGTCCTTCCCAGCGCTTTCTAATGGGCTGTCTTCTCCAGCGCTTTTGCTCGTGAATGCCGCTCGCGCTCGGAGACCGTGCTCTGCCTATGCTGTCGGCGCTCCGCTGCTCCGAGTTCGATCAAATAAACACCTTAACATTTGGTGGAGAGTGCTGCGCCCTCAAACCTCCCACCCTGGAACTTCGATCCCGTACCCTACCATCTACCGTGCCTCAGGACGCCTCCCGGCAAACACCTCCTCCTGCGCCAACCGCGTGTCCTGGTGCACCTCGTCACCGCGACCCTGCCACCTTCACTGGCGCGACTGACACCGATGTGGAGGACGACCCACTATAGCGTTCAAATCTCCCTCTACAAATTAACTAATTAATTAATTGAGCTTGGAGCGAAGATCGAAGAACATTGCGGCGTAGAACTTGTGAGACGAGTAAACAGCAGTGCAACGAGAACAACGCTTAAAAGCTCATGCCGAAGGATACGCAGACGTAAACAATGCGTTTCTATGTGATAACCAGATTGCGCTCATGGGAAGCGTGCAGGTCCAGTCATCTGATATATGGCTACATCATTCATTCATTCATTCATTCATTCATTCATTCATTCATTCATTCATTCATTCATTCATTCATTCATTCGGCTAACCAACTGGTTGCTTCAGCACCTACATATATGTCTGGACCACGTACATGTAGTCTGGACTATCAGAAACGCAGCAGCGGAGGTGTCCGGTTCTTTAACCCATACATCAACATCTCGGGGCACGAGGGTTTCTGCGGGCCACCCACAGCGAATGCAAACCGCGACATTGTAGCCAGCGCGGCAGGTGATCGGCCCGACTCGAAGGCCTCGATGGAATGACACGCGAGCGCGGGGACGGTGCAGCGTCCAGCGTGCAATGCCGCGATCGCGCGAGACAAAGACCGCAACGCGAGGCTGCGACACATGAAACTCGCCGCCGCAGGTACCCCCGCAAGGCCGCGCGATGACAAGGAGTGGTGGGCAGTAGAAGGCACGGTAGTCTTGGCGCTTGAAATATGTTTTCAATGGCGGGATTAAATGTGGAGATGGCCAGTATAGAGGTGATGGTACGCTTCCTTTTCTTTTTCTTTTTTTTTTCACGCTTATATTTTTGTCTGGTTCTTCCTTCCGTCTTCCCCTTTACCTTCCCCTAGTGCAGGGTAGCAAACCGGAGGTTTTAACTCTGGTTAACCTCCCTGCCTTTCACTCTCTCTCTCTCTCTCTCTCTCTCTCTTCGAACAACTACTACTGCGGACGACTATGCACTTCCACGTGTTTTTGATTGGGCACGTATGTTGTGCTCACTTTGAGCGGGTTGTACTCTCTCTCTCTCTCTCTCCTTCTTTCCTTTAAAAGTCGTCAGTGGAGAACGTTCCATGCTCATAGAAAACCCTCCAAAGCGAAACATTTCAACTACAAGGTGTATGCAGAACCTGGACGCATCGTAGGTAAATCCCGTGTCGCACGAGACAGGATTTACCAGTGGATGCATGCACTGCATGCACTACATGGTTGCCGCATAGAACGGAGGCGCGCGCAGAATGGACGGAGTTCAATTTGTCATCCTGCCTCCGGGGCCACATACTCCTCGCCGCGGACACACGAGAGCACTCAGGCGGCCTGCGCGTATAAAATCTAAATAGCCGAGCTCGAAACAGGGTCACATTTCTTTTTTTTTCTTTCCTTGAAGTTTCAAGGTTGTTGTTCTCAGCCAAAGACCGCGCTCTCGGCCGCGCAACCACACAATAAACGCAAGTCATTAGAAAGCGGCGAGTGGTAAGGAATGTGGGAGCGCACGCCACAATCCTGCTGTTTCATCTTTTCCTGCTCCTTTGTTCTCTAATGGAACGCGCCGACACAACCATGCCGGCTACAAACGGGAACAGCGCGTTTATTAAGAAGCACGTATACGTTACTGAAGAGCGAGTGAAAAGAACATATTTATGTGAAGTTAAGAAAAGACGGAACAGTGCCAGGTGATGGAAATGTAACAAAATAGGAAACATACGTTTTTACGGACTCGGCACCAACGTCATAGCGGAGAGCACAAATAATTACACATGGACAGATGTTTAGCGCGCCGCTTCTCGATAAATTAGCATAGCCTCAACAAGAGTGCAGAGCAATTGTCAAAAGCTCGAAGCATGCTCTAGGTTGCTGCGCCGCTCTTTGAGCTTCACTGCATTGTTATTACATTAATACTGCGATTGCAATGGCAGCGTAAACGTCCTTAACCAAAAGTGTCGTCAAGTACAACGCCACCCAAAGGTGATGAAAACTATATTTCAAATGACACTCTTACAAGCGACGTTCTACATACTTGAATTAAACAATTACCGACGGAAAAGCATAAAACAAAACATAAATAATATGCAAGGCGGCGACAACAAAAAAACAGAATACTTCACATATCCACTTCCTTTAGACTAAACTCCTCCCGCTGCTGCATTCGTTCGGGCGGATTGTGATGTGAGCCAACAGTTCGCCTTTATAGGCAAGCTGTGGAACCGTATAGGGAGATAGCCACGAATGGCTGGCTCACTATACATGGACGAACCACCTGAACGGTATTGATCACATATAGGGTTAACTACGCGCGACACTGAGTGCGATTCCGTGTCCGTCTATACCGCGTCGAATGTGGGGACTCGCACGGCCTGTACGTACGAAATAACGTGCGCACACGCACACGCGTGGACGCGTAAACACACAAACAAGCACGGGTACGTGATCGCACGAAGCCACAACGACATTGGCCGCGTACGTTGCCGTCCGCAAAGAAAGCAAAAGAGCGATCGACGATCCACGTAGAAACAACGTACAGAGCAGGGGAGGGGGGCAGTAAACTTGGGTCTTTAAAAAAAAGAGAAAATCCATTTCGGGTTTATATTTTTACCGTCTAGAAATAGAAGACTTTTCATCCCACGTTCCACGTCTAACTGTGCGTTCTATGCTTTGTGGACCAACTCTCTCTTGTCGACGCCCGACGCGATCTCGGAAAAGAGCTTATGCCCACGGAGAGCGAACATATTCTTTTTCTTTTTTTTTTTCAGCACTTCGCCGCGAGCCACTGTTCGAGGACTGCGTCGCGTATTTATTTCTAAACGCACGAATGCGATAATTTCCTGCGAACATGCGTAATCACTGCCAATTGTTGCATTTGTAACGCCATATTTTGTTGAACATCATCCATTTGCAATGTCACGAAGCCGCTTAAAGCCAGAAGGACGAGGCTCTCAGCAAATCCACGTACTGTACACATCATTCGCCAGAGTTCCGTCGAGTACTCTTTTGTACTAAATTCTACGCCGCGATTGATTTAGTAATTCACATTACGTCGATCGTGATTGCACGTCACTCAAAACGCGGTATATATATATACGTCGACGAAAGACAACTGCTGCGCTATGCAGCTTCACTCTTAGGAGCGAGGAAAAAGAAAAGAAAGGGAAAACCGTTCACGGCGTCTCGAGAGGAGAAAAAAAAAGGAAAGTTCCTCGAATGACCCGCAATTTGCGTCGCACCGTGACGTATGTGTGTGTCGTTCGCGCTGACCGTCGGCATCTCGCGCGTCTTCCTTTTCCTGCAAGCGTTTCCGACACGTTTTGAGCCACCATGCGTGGCGAGAATACGCGCTGTGTTTACCGAAAGCTTTCAGAGTGTATGAAGAAGGAGCACTTGTGTGCGGATGCTTTTTTATGTCCGCAAAAAAAAAAAAATAAGAAGAAAGACATTATAGGAAAGAACGTTTGCGCGCCCGTTTTGGTCGCACAGAACACTAGGTGCGGAAGTATAGAGGCGTTACGTCACTCATTCGCTATGGTTCACGGGCAAAAAGCCGGGCAGTTAGGTGTGGCAGGAAAAGCGACACCGCGCGCCCGTTCGGGAAGCTGCGGAGGATTATTCGTTTCTTACGTAAGGGCAGACTGCTGGATTGAGCTGGCAAGTTAATATCGATGTTCATCTACCGATGTAATCTTCTTTCTTTTTTTTGAGACTGGTGGCTATGTCGATATATATGTGTGTTACTGCGCCGGTTCTTTAATTTTGGCCTTTCCCTCATATCAGACGTCCTGCTTTGCGTGCTACAATACTTGCGCTGGCGCGCGCATGGCGTTGATTCAACTTAACCGATATATTCTGGGCTTAGTTTTTTAATGCAAATTTTGTGAGGTGTCTTTTGAACACGGGATCCGACGGACTGGCAGTCACGGCGTATAGTTTCGAACACGGGTCTTCGTATGTGTTTTGCAAGCGTGCTTTATTACTGACGCGTTGCCTCAACCATGACCTCGGTCATATGAAGCGGGGAGTAAGGCGAGCACCAAGTCTGCATGTCTCCAGTTTCTGTTACACTGTAAATTCTGTGCCTTTCCTAACCGCAGTTCAGTCATTCATGTATTACGGATCATAAGAAGTATGGTCACTTAGCACAAATCGACATAAAAGTAAGGGGGGAGGGGACAAGGCGAGCGATTCCTCTCCTTATTTTTATGTCGACCTGCGTTAAGTGGCCATAGATCTTATGGTCCGTAATACAGTTTGAAACGACTAGACCAGCAGCAAGTATTACTGAGTTACATCAATTCATTCATTCAATTAGTGGAGCGAATGGAACTAATTATTCCCGTGCTTATGGACCAGCGTGTATCAGTGTATAGCGTAGTATATGGGCGCACACCATATAACGGCTTGCCATCATCAGGTAAAATACATGCTCTCGTAAAAACACCAAACACCAGCGTACCGCGACGAGAGACAATTTTTTGAGCAACAAATGGACATGATTTGCCACGAACCGTTAACGTTACCGAGCAACTTAGGTCCAATGCCCGGCCTTTCAAAACAGCGATGGGTTCTGGGTTTATTGTTCAAATACCTATCAGAAATTGGTCCCATCGGAAAGCTTTAAAAATTGCATCCTTCATAACCTAAGCCTAAATTTACCCGCCATGTCACCTGTAAATATTAGTATCAGGTCCACTCGGACATTTCATATTTATTTTTTCTCCTTTTTTTCTCCCACTCTCTTCTGGAATCTTTTAATCCCATTCCCCATCCCTATACAGAGTATATAGCATGCCAGCGGTTATATACGCGCCGGCAAAATTCTCTGTTTTTCTAATAAAGAGCTCTCTCTCTCTCTCTCTCTCTCTCTCTCTCTCTCTCTCTCTCTCTCTCTCTCTCTCTCTCTCTCTCTCTCTCTCTCATGCAAACGTACAAGCACCCCACACAACGCAGTGTCGTCCACCCCTCCCCTAAATTGGTAAAATACGTCACTCTTAATACACCACAGCCAGGGGAAACACGAGCAAAGTGTGCTGTTGGTAATTTCACCTGCTACTTTTATTTTTTTATGTTTTACTTTTGCTTTTTTTATGTATTGCACGCCGCTTAAACGTACTTTTAAAAAATATATGGCGCAAGGAAAGTATCCGTCCTTGCCATTAGTCGTCTGTTGTGTTACCAGATGTGTTTTACCAGATCAGTAAATTATTACAGCAGATGATGATAATGAATCATCATCATCATCAGCCTGGTTACGCCCACTGCAGGGCAAAGGCCTCTCCCATACTTCTCCAACTACCCCGGTCATGTGCTGGTAGGATGACGATAAATATCCTCAAGCAACTATGGCACACACGGACTGCACTACGGAGGATACGAATATGATAGGGCGGCACGGAGAAGGAACCAACTTAGGCCGGGTCGTCCTCTGTCATCGTCGTCTTCTGTGCGTCGCGCGACGATGACTTCCGAGCGAGCGAGCTGTATACTCCTTTCCAATGCCGCGAATGGACTGCGCAAACACAGTGCTGTCACAGAGCAACTCGTGTTCGTCGTGCGGCTCTTGCGTGATCGAACACCAGCGCACAGCTGGGGTTAGCTGAGCCACACTCGGATACCTAAATGTTACCTATTGTTCGTAAGCGCTACAGTCCTATCCGCACGGCATTTGTCCTGTCTTTTTCTTTTTTCGGTTTGCCACGAGAAGTTCACGATGCGTGTGCCGGGCGTACTAGTTGCAAACTTCCCTGAACGGCGCCGACGCTCAGTGAGACTCGAGTCTTCTTAAGAAGTATGACGCAAATCTGACACCACCAGTTCGTTCAGCGAACCGACGAAACGAATGGGCTATCTGTTACTCAAGTGCGGCCATTTGCGAACTAACCTATTCGAATACAGATCCACTGCACGCACATCAAAGTGACGGACATTGCCTGTATATGTGTACTGAGGAAAAGTGCTAAGTTCGCGTGATTTTTTTCCTTCCTTTACGTGTTGTAGTTATGCACTATTAGTTTAGACGGGCGTTTTTCAACATTAAGCTCCTAACTATTGATAACGAACTGATACATCCAAAAATCAATCATAAAGATCCTGGTAGATGAAGCCGCAACACTACTGAGAGATTTTTCACAAACGTGCAGAAGCGATCCGTGACGCTGCAACCCTGTCATGTAATCATGAGGCAATTTCTCCTTGTTGAAGTTCCCGATATCCTTCAGAATTTTTTCCCAGCCGCGCATTACGATGAGACTGGTCGCAATTATCCGGATATATATATATATATATGAACAATAGTTGAACGATGGTTTATAGGGAGCCGGATCACGAGGTTTATATACCAAAGACAAAATCTAGCATGCACAAACTATGAGCCAGCGAGGAACGACTATGAATGAGTGTGTGGTTGATCGCCTCTTTTTCATGAATGCTTGTTGCACGAAGGTATAAAGACGAAATGACGAGATCCGGTTATTGAAACCGCCAAAATAGATAAGTTTGGCCAAGCTTGCATTATTACTCCGTCGATATTCTTATCGAGGAAAGAAGTGTCATTCCTCGCTGGATCATGGTTTACGCATGCTTCATTATGTCCTTGATAAACCCCGTGACCCGGCTTCTAAGAAGCCATTATTGAAAGTATCGCCCGTGTGCGTTTCCTCTGCCGTCTGTTGTTGTTGTAGTTGTTGTTTTCTGAAGTTTCTGGGCTAAACACCAGAACAGAATAAGAACACACGAAGACGGGAGGCGCGCTTGACACATTATTTTAGCATATAGCTCTATACCCCTCTATACCGTTATGCCGCTACAACATCGTACCCGTGCCAGCTCTGCACGTGCTAGCCAAGTCGCACCAACTACATTCGCAACGTGGATAAGCTAGCACGTGCGAAGACTGGCAGGCGGTAGAAGTACGCTAACCTGGAACTGGGACTAGGTTCTCGCAGATCAGAAGACAAGGACACAGGCTTAGACAGAGAAACCACGCAGCGCGCCTATGTGTGTTTGCCTTCGTTGGCATTCTTGTCTTTTGCGCTGCCACGAGTGTCCACGTCAACGGTATACATAGTGGCAAACGGTAAAGCTGCGACGCTATGCCAAGACACAGTAGCGAGTTCTTTCGCGTCCCGTCCACTGGAGCACACACATATCCATCGTCGTCGCTGGGACACACACATATCCATGAGTGCGCGTCCGCTTACACTCGAGGAAAAACTACAACGAAATTACTCGCGCAAGACTCGACGAACCTTCCAGACCTCCGGTCGCGTTCAACAGAATGCCGACCAGCTGCGACGGATGCGAATCCCGCATAACAGCCGTCTTGTAACCGGGTCCCGCAGAATAGGCGTGCCACGAGGAACTGCCCCGCGTCGTCGTCTACGTGCGCGCTTTGCAAGCCGCGCGCGCGCTCGTCACGGTTGGGAAGGCCGCGGCGGCGCGCTTTCCTCGTTAAAGGGTCGCTCGGAAAAATCTTCTTCCTGTCTTCGGCGCGTCGTTTTCGGGACTACCCGCCCCTCCCCCCCCCCCTCACACGGACGACGACACATGCGGCTGTGCTGCTGCCGAAAGAGAAATGTAGGTTGGAAACTGATTAACATGAGCGATCGAAAAAAGCGCCGGTACCGGGTGTGTGGGCGCGCGCTCGCGCATCGGTTCCGCAACGCTGGGTCCAGCGCCTCCTCTCCGAGCCCCCCCCCCCCGGTCCGCCTACCTCGGCCGTAGTCCGCGGGGTCCCGGCTATAAAAGGGGCACGAGCGTCCGCAGCATGGCACACACGCACAGCCACTTCGGCGACAACCAAGCAACAGGCACCAACTTCTCCCGCCACTGGTGAGTTGGAGCGGGGTTCGCGCTCTGCACCGAGCCCCGAGAGAACCGGAACCCGACGCGATCGGCGCCGAAAGGCCTGGGATTATTCATCGACCTGGTGGTTAAATCTACGCGACGTCCGATCGGCGCCTATTGGATATTCTCTGAAAACAAAGGGAGTGCTCGTGACTCCTATTGCGGGAGTCGCGTACCCAAGCTTGACTCCCCATTTTCGAGAGTTCTCGCAGTCCCCGACGGAGTACGTTCGCTCCGTTTGCGGACAAGCACGCAGAGTCGACGTGCTCGATCGGGAAGTAAGCATGAACCATCGAAGATGGGGTCAAATGCGGAGCGGGTGTTAGTGGGGAAGGTGCTACCACAAAAGGAGTCGCCAGCACTCCCTTTACTGCGTGTACGGAACGCTAAGAGTGTTGCAGAGTTCGACAAGTCTACGCTATTGAGATCAGAGGACGAACGACCGGCGCTTGCGACATGACAGGGTGTGCAGCGCAGGTCTTGAATCGCAGATCTGTCAACACAGGGGAGTGAAGGACGTTTGCCGTCCTTTCATTCCAATCTTGGCAAAGGTACAGAAGCTGGAGCGCAGGGCAATAGGAAACGCGAAAGATGCGCACGTTGACCGCCTGAAATCATCTTAGCTCCTACCTGAGTTGTTGCCCAGCACCTGTTCGTATATAGTATCTCTAATCATTTTATTTTTAATAACGTTCAGTTGCTCGCAGAAACAGCCTTCCATGCATTAGTAAGTTAACAACTGTAACAGCGCAGATATATTCGGCAAAGGTTTTCCCCGGATAACTAAGCGCGACTGCGACACAGCGCACAAAAGATTCAACTCCGCCACGAGGTTAACGTGTCCATGGCACTAAAGTGCAATTAAAAAACTAACGACTACATTGATCAGTCTTATTAGTTTTTAGTACGCTTGGTTTGCCACACGGTATAAGTTCAGAATGAAATTAAAAATAAGCATGCAGGCCGTTTCGTGCAGATACAGCAAAATCCCGACCGTATTTAAAGCCAACAGGCAATGAAGCCAAGGAAAGATATTTCAAAATGGACTTTCGGAATGTGTTATCCATCATCCCCCTTGAATATATTTCTACTATGTGTTCCTCGTCCTCGCAGCAGCCGCATCAGCCAGCCCTGCTCAAGATGTACAGCCGCCGAGTCGCACTCACCCTTCTCTGCCTGGCCCTCGTGGCGGCCTTCGTGACGCAAGAGGCGCAGGCCAGCAAGCTCAAGAAGGTGGCCAAGTACGCGCTCATCGGTGCCGCCCTGGCGCCAAGGATTGTCCCAATCCCGATCCCGATTGGGTAAGCGAAACCGTCCCATCAAACTGCTTCCAACCATGTCGTAAACGGAGGAGGTGCCACCAATCGCTAAGACAGTAACTCGTCTACGAAAAAAAAAGGACAGCCAAGGGATAAGGGCTAAGAGAAAGCATTGACTGTGAACAAGTGGTTCGCGTGAAATACCCAAACAAGAGTGTTTTGTTTTTTATTATTATTATTATCGCCTATAGTTGGTGCACGACTACGGCGACGAAAAGCACGTGACTATGATAAGACAGGATAGAACGTACGCGAATTATGAGTGAGTGGTCTTGCTACATTCAGTACAGAAATAAAATAATTTAGAGCTAACGGCCTTTCCTCGACAAGATGGCAGAAATGGCGTGCGGCAGGGTAAATCCTCAAGGAGTCCCACCCGAAAACACTTCATCGTGCTTGGGCCGGGCGTAGGGCGCGAAGAAGGACGTGTGGTTGTCAGGTTTCGTCGCCCATTTGCCGTATACAACGGCGCCCGCAGCTGTTCTGGCGGCGTCAGCCATCAGCGCGAAAGGCGCGCCGAATGTTGGGTGCGCCACAAGGGTGGCGTGGGGCTCACGCGCGTTGGACAGCGGCCGGCATCCGCGACCCGATAAATCACAGCACGAGCGAGAGCGCGCGAATAAATTACCTCGTGCACGCGCGACGCGAACACGCAAGGTAACCGTCATCCGCGCAAACTGCCTCCCGGTCGGTTTCGCTACTTTCCCGGAAACCGTAACGGTAACTGAAGCGGCGCCTCTTCATGTCTTCTGTGACTCTTCCCCACTATACAAACTGATTCCCATAGTAGGCGCGCCCGGAATCGCAGCTTCCAGCGGTGGTTGAAAGCAAGGGTGCATGGGCGAACGACCGCACGAGGCTTGGCCTCACCTCAACCTCCGATTAGATTTGGCGATCTGACTTAAACTAAACCTAATCCCATGAGCTGGAGGAGCTTTTTCGGTAGACCTCACCTTAAATTTCGTCACTTGCAAGCTATGCCCCCCTCAACCTCACCTGGTATTCATTACTGAGGTCGAGCCCTCAAACTAGTTCATGAATTTGAGGTCGCGTACCCATATCACAACGCGTTTACCTATTTACCACGGTGAAACCTTCGTTGACATGGTAACACGGGTTAGAATCCAGCACACGGATGGCTTGAAACCATGACATAAAGAAGTGAGCCGCGAAGAAAGTTTCCCCTCAAAACTCGACTTTCGACCTCCACCTCAAACTCGCACATAACGTTAAGCTGGGAATTATTGACGTCAATCACAGAAAATGCCTCGCAGCTGCCAAACCCACCTCAACGGCACTTTATACTTTGCGAGATTGAAGTTGACCTCGGGAAGTCAGAACCTCGTTTCAGGTTGCCCCCCTATGGTGAAAGCTTTTTCTTATCAGAAAGGGACTCGCGCACGCCTTACTTCCCCGGTGCATGGTTCACGAGAACGGGTCGTTCTCACCGACACAAGGTCGACCACGAGAAGCCTAGAGATAAAACTTTTTTAGCAACGTCTTGCATCACGTAATAGCAGGAACAAGCGGTTCGTCGGAGATGGCGCCGAGTGTTTGCAGATGAAAATGTACAAAGCCAACGCCGGGACTTAGTAGGAAAGGCAAGAGATAATATGCCACGCGAGTAAGAAGGCGCGAGCCGGCTTCACGTTATCGCGATTGCATGCTGGCCAGAAAAGCATCGCGGGTTGATAACCGGGCACACAATCTCGGACCATTAGAACGGGAAACCTTCCAGTGCGCGACTTGCCGAGGAAAGCGTCCGATACAAGGGAGCGTGCGCGTACGATTCGCGGGCGATCGACTCAGCGTGTGCCTATAGGACAGGAAGTTGAATTCACGAGGAAAGGTTAAAGAACAAACTTAGAAGGTATAAGCGTCAAATGAAAATAACGCAACGCGAGAGAAGAAGGTATTCAAGACCGACCTATAGATATGCAACACCCTCTCATTTTTGTGTTTTGGACAACTATTCAATGGAGTAACAGGAAACCACGCGCTTCCAACCACTCCCTCAAACCCAAGGTAAATCGATCTATCCTGTTGCGCAACAAGATCAGCCGCCGCGCGCGCAAATGGAACTTATCAGTCACACATGTTCGAGAGCTCGTTTGAGCGAAAAAAAAAAACGCACTGCAAAAACACAGTACCAGTTCCTCGATTAGAGTGTGCTTAATGCAATGACATAAGATAAATACGGGCACAGGCGAAGAGGCGCGTGGCTGTGAGATCATACTTCAATCTACGTGTACCGTATAATGTATGGTGTAGATGCACCACTTCGCGGCGCTGCAACAGCGGTGATTTACAGATCACCATTCGCAATAACACGCCGTGTGCAGCAAGATGAACAGAGCAAACAACACGATACTTCAACACCAGCGGCAACAACCACGCCGCAAGAGAAATGAAGTCGCATCGTAGCCTGCTACGCTAAAGCACAATGCACTTTCATTTGTGATATAAACGCGCGAAAGTCAACTTCCGACCTTGTGGCACGCCTAAACCCCCAAAAAATGACAATCAAAAGCACGGAAGCAGAAACACCTCAGAGAAATTCAAGGTTTCAACATAAGTATTCTTTTAGTCCGTGCGACCATATATAGGTGAGCACAGCGTTTCACTAACGCCTTTACTCCCCACTTTTGTAACATAACGCAATGAGTCTTTAAACGTTTCGTAAGTTCGACGACGACGATGACTCAGCCATGGTGAGTCACCGCTTTGGCCCGACGAACGCGCGCTTCGGCCCACTGCTTTGCGGCCTATAGCTCGCAGGTAACGGTGCGTGTTACACATACATGTAATAGTCATTCAGACCGTCACACTCAAAACGACTCTCGTCTTTTACAGTCACCACGCGCACTACGAGCCCCACTATGACCACGGCTGGCACGCTGGTCTTCAGGGCGGTCACGGCTGGTGGTGAGAGGGCCACCGGGGGTGGCGCTACACGCCCACCCGACGGCAACAAAAGTCAAGTGCACTTCAGTTCCCCCCGCTCCCTACGAAGAGCGCTACGACCACCAAATGTCTGACCAGTCAACGTTTCTGCGTGTTTTGTTGTATATACCGTACGTGTGCTCGTACCTGACAGCCTACCATGGACTCACACCGCATTTGTTGTCCCCGTCCGAACCGACGTCTTCTCCGCGTTCCTGTCCGAATGTCTTCGTTTTAATAAAGCAAATAATTCATTGACCACACCAAACACGTCGTTCGTCTTTCCTCTCGCGCGCCCAGGGAAGCTCCGTCGGTGGCCTCCGGTCCAAACTCACTTAGCCGGCAAACATTTGCCATTTTCTTTCTTTTTCATTTTGCTGAACAAGATTCCAAGCCAGCTTTTAATTTTGTTTACTGAACAGGCCTCCGTACAATACGGTTACCCGGTACGAGACCACAAAGGCCTGCTCTTCTTTAAAAAAAGAAAAAAAGGCTTTTCGGAAGCTGCCAGGCGATCAGAAAGCATGAGACCTACAGGTGACATTTACAAACACGTTGTACGGGGCCACCACGGAAAGAGCTTGGAGAGACTATGCGACACATCGCGACATAACGTTCTGAAGAGTCTAGTTTTAGTGAGGGTATACGTCATTCGTGAACGATCAGTTCGATTAGGTGCAATGCACGCGCGGCGTGTATAGTGGCGTAGCAGTCGTACGAGCGCGACCCGTTGTCTTGCGCGGCCACTGTTTTGCTTTCACATTCCTGTTCGGAACCACACTGCGTGGTTGTCGATTCTACAAGGGCCAGTAAGCGCCTTAGGATACTGAACAGATCGCAGATGTATGCGGTCCTCTCTATAGTCTTTCGCGGCGCGTATCCAACAGCCCGGCGATGGCAAAACAACGACCACGACGCCTACAGGGAAGACGCAGGGTAGAGGGCGAGAAAACGGCGCTGTCGCATCGGGCGCTATCGACTTAAGGCCGCCGACGATGAGAGCGCGCGCGGTCTTGCGTCATGCATTCTCTAAACGTCAAGGAAGTCGCGCTGAGTACGCAACCTGGTTGAAAGCCACACAGAAGAAAAAACGCCGGACGACTTACAGGAAGCTCCTGGTCTTGGCTGTCCAGGCTGAACGAGTCGCTGAAGCCGGGTTGCTGTGAGGGAGACAGAAAGAGACAAAATTTAACGTAACTACTCATAGAAAGAGCTGCAACGTCTATCGGTGCTCTGAAGAAGTCAGCAGGTTCAACGCTTTGGCTAGGTTATGCACGAGAAAGCAAGTCTCGACGTGCTACCTCAAGACTACGCTAGAGCTATTCAATTCGGTGCATTCGAATTGGTAAAAAGCGCGGACGAGGAAGCGAAAGCCTTCCACCACGTTAAAAAAAATAATACTAATTTAAATTCTGAGGCTTTTCGTGCCAAAATTACGATATGATTATGAGGCACGCCGTAGTTGGGGACTGCGGGCTAACTTTGACCACCTGGGGGTTCTTTAACATGCACCCAATGCACAGTGCACGGTCGTTTTTTTTTTTTTTTTCGTTTTACTCTCATCGAAACGCAGCAGCCGCGACCGGGACTTGATCCCGCAACCTAGGGTCTAGCAGCGCAACGCCATAAGCCACTGGGCTACCACCACGGAGTAGAAATCAAATACTCTTTTACATGCTCCGATATAATTTCAATAATTAATTATTATTTTTTTGCCACAAACTATACATTAGCAGAACAAGAAATTCAATGTCGTTTGATTTTATACAATGCAAAAATCGTGCAAACACAGCCAATAAACTTCCGAAAGGGTGAGAGAGGATATTGTCGATGTCGAAATGGCCAAAATTGAGACGCCACCACGGCGGGTTTCGCCGTTTTCGACATGCGAGCCTGATCGACGCACAACATGGCGTTCGTCGGCATGTTTAACGCGCGTACGAACTCAACTTCGTACGTACTTCTCGCGTGGAAAGTGTGCGAGACGCATTCAGCCAAAGTACATGCGAGAAAAAAAAAACACAAACTATCTATCACGACCGAGGCGGCGGCGGAAGCTCTCGCTGTCAATTCGGACCGGCAAGTACGACAGCAGTCACTCTCGGCGCTTTATTTAGGCCGCTGGGTCACGTGATATCGAGGCACACACACACAGCTGCGGGACCGAGACCAAAAAGCGACAAATGCGGGGCATCGCGAAATACGCATCTTTTTTTTTTTTTTTTGCCGCTTGTCCCTGTCGCATTGAAATGACATTATTTAGTTTGGTTAGTGAATGTGCCGGAGCTACAGGCGAAACGCGATGTTCCCCCGCTGCGTCACAGATAGTCTGAATTGTCACCAACCGGGCCAGGAATCCACACTTCTTCCACAGTACTCAATTAAAGAATTGCAGCAGCAGCCCTCTTGTGATTTTCTGGAGCTCTGTCCCTCCCCTTTATTTCTCTATGTATAGTCAATTTGTTTGCCACCCTTTTATTTAACCACTCTCCTTCTTTTTTTTTTTAAGTAATATATGCCTCAGACGATCTTGCTATACTTCAGTCGGATATTGCTTCGCGTTCCCGACCAAAGTTGACCGGTGAGAACCGACTCTCAAGCTGCACATAACCCAAGACGGACGTGCTATAAGCAGCGCAGTTTCGCGAGCCAGCGCCCACTGCCCGTACCAAAGTCCAGTCGACCCCGGGCTGGACCGCGACCGGTGACTCGTCCTCGTCGTCCTCCTCGGGAGGCGTCAAGGACGCCGCTTCCGTCGGCGCCCCTCGCAGCGTGCCTTTCATCTTGAATCCGAGCACGGCCACGCCTGCGCAGGGAGAGATGCGCGCGCACGTCAACAGTGCGGTCGCGGTTTAAACGACGAAGTGGCTCCGCCCACGGAATTAAACACCCTCAATCATCGTGGCGGTCGATTACTGCTTCCGTCCTTTCTTTTTACCTTTGACGTCGGGCGTGGCGATGGCGTCGTACTGGTTCCAGTGGTTCTTCCACAGCGGGCCCTGGGCAGCACGACCGCCGACTGGCGCGGCGGAGGGCAGGCGCATCTCGCCACGGCGTCCGTCCGCGGCGTCGCCAGCATGCTGCGGTCCGCGAACAATAGTATAGTCGCCTCGTAAGCCGCATTACTGGCATTTACGAAGAAAGCGTTTTATTAAAGAATCATACATTTCTGCCCGAGAGAAAGAAAGACGAAAGAAAGGAGAAAGGCCTGGAGGTTAACGAGAACCGAAAATCTGGTTCGCTATATCCACTATATAGTAAGGCAAGGAAGATACGCACACCGCTCATACATACACGCAGTCACAAAGGTTGGCACTATAGGTAGCACACGTCAGCGCTAGGGCCGTTTGTTCAAGTCTGCTGCCCTTGAACAATGCCTCTGTCAGCTTCTGCAGCGACAGCTGATGAGGCCGGCATTCCAAAAATGGTCCCTTCCAAAAGTGGCGTATACGTATAACAGCATTCGTGATGCATACGTGTATGTGTCCAGGTATACATTTCAGTGGCGGGCACACAACTGTTCCCGATCACCAACCTGCCATCCAGTCGCCCAGTAAATTCCGACGTCCCCGAATATGTGCCGTGAAGGACAAGACATCATAAGACATCACTCTATGCGCCCCGCACGTGAGCCAACACATGCCGCATGTGGGCAGGTAACGCTAACGCGACAAAAAAAAAACTGTGAATAATGGCGGGCGGCAAGGATAGGTATACAAAAGTACTTGACCTGAAATACATTCTGCCGGCATCCAAAAGCCCAGCCCAGTCCAGCGTTACGTTAAAAAGAGATCGAACACCACCCCTGCTAATGGCCGGGCTTGAGCGAGTGAAATCTGGTCAAGGGCTCGGCACTGTAGATGCACGGCCCCGGAAGGCGTACGGCCTGCCGTTCATTCGCGCTGTTAGCGTAGAAGGACAACACAGCAGACCGTGCTACGGCGGGGGGCGCGCACCTGGTGGGCGGCTGGATCGAACACGTTCCGTACGTCCTGTCTGGGCGCGTGGTGCTTGCGCCGGCGCAGCGTGACCGTGTCCAGCCGCCTCTGGACGGCCGCTGCCTGCTCGCGGCTGAGCGTGCGCACGTAGGACCGAGCCGCGGGCGGGGGTGGTGGTGCGCCTCCATCGTTGTTGTGCTGTTGGGAATGCTGGCCGCCGCTCGACCCTGCAAGTTTTTTGAGGAAGCGGCTCAGTTCTGGGCGACTTGGCGCCGCACGCTGATCGAAAGGCTCGTTCTTGTGGCTGCTACGCCAATGCGGATATTTTTAGCGGTCTACGGAAGACAGCCTGCTACATCGAAACCCCAGAAGAGGGTGATAAAAAATGAAGAAGAGAGAAATAACTAACCGAAACAATTATTTCTCAGTGGCTGTGACAAATCAGTATTGCAAACAAAGGGAATACTGAGCTAACAACAACAACAAAAAATATAGCCGCGAACACATATCAGACGCAGTGCATGACCCGGAAATGGCTTGCGAATAATATCAGCCAAGCAAAAGAGGCAAGGTAGTCGTCTACACTACGTCCATCACCCAGAATTGGAGCACAGCCTCTGCTTTCCCGAGACATTTCGTGACAAAATACCTATCTGCGATCAGTGATGGCGTCACCTCTCTGCTACCAGTGATGACGCTCTTTCACTCCAGACCATACTTCACTACACATTTTCTCAGCACGAACGAGCAAGAAGGTTCAGAATCTACGGACGACCGAGGGAAGATACTCACCGAGGACGTCGTCGAGCACAAAGTCGAGTCCCACCTCTCGGAGCCAGTCAGCATCCTGCTCCTCTGCGATGAGAAAAGAGAGGTAGGGACAGTGTGCTGACTTTAATAAAAGGTGGAGGCGTGAGACAGATATAGAACAGGAGAGGCCGGAAGGTCAACCAGGTTGCACAAGGTTAACTATACTGCACTATGGGAGTGGTAAGCGGGCTAAAAAAAAAAACAAGGAAAGGGAGAACGAAAGAAAGAACAAGGGATGCAAGCCTGGCCATAGCCCTATTGTGCTGCCCCTGCCCGATAAAGGGTGAAAAAGAGTAAACGACGATACGAACGCGCGCGCGAGAGAGCGATATATTTATATATATATATATATATATATATATATATATATATATATATATATATATATATATATATATATATATATATATATATATATATATATATATATATATATATATAACGAAGGCAGGGATGTGTGGTGTTTGTGTCGTGGCATTGTCGTGGTGGGTGAGCTACCAACCACGACAATGTCTTGACACTACTTGATACACGACCTGTCATGATACGTTTGGCTACCATGCGCTGGGGGAAGGGAGAAGGGGAATAGAAGGTAGGGAGAGCGAGAGATAGCGGTACACTCTTAAGCAAAATTACACCCGTATCTCGCCACACAACGATAATTGTCACCTGTCTTGCTCGCATTTTCTTTCTTTAACGCTGGGAGCCCGGTACTTACAAGTCACGAACGGCATACGCGCTATCAGAATGACAGAGCATTCTGGACAGCAAAGTAGCGAGCACAGCGTTTTCAAGAAAGGAAACGCAGGCAAGACAGATGACGATTATTCTTGTGTGGAAAATATACACACCAAAGTGTGTACGTTTGTTTAAGAGTGTAGAGAGACGTGCAAGGACGGCACTAGTGAGTGAAAGGCGCTCGCACAAGCCAGACGTTCTCAGAAAGTACAAAAGTGCCTTCATTACGTTCTGAGCAGGTGATCGGTGGGGACGGCGTTCTAGCATTGTCTGTTCGCCCAGAAGACGATTGTCTGGTTTCCTGAATGCGTTGGACACAGATTGTCTTTGTGCTTGAAACTGAGAACGCGAAGTACACACAAGCACTGGCGGCCGTTTATAAGTGTACGAAGCTAACCAGTCACCGCGTTTCATAAATTGGTGACGAAATGTTGCGAGTCTGACGGCAGGCGGATCCACACCGTAGAAGTATGAGAGGGAAAGGAGAACACGGAAAGAGAAAGAAAGAACGGAGCGGTAGAGAGAGGGCGAGCGGGAACGGAAAGCCAGAGAGTTTTTAACCAGAGAACATCTCCGGTTGGCAGCACCGTTTTGGGAAAACCGGAGAGGTGGTAGAAATGACAGAACAATAAGGACACAGCGCGGCTAATGGATGAGATACCCACCACGACAATGTCTTGACGCTACTTGATACTTGTCTTGACACACGACCTGTCTTGATACGTTTTGATGCTATTTCCTGTGCACAATGAACCAGACCTATGTGAACGAGGACTCAGAATCCTAAACCACTCCCGTCTTTGTGGTTACATATTCTGCGTCGTGCGGCCTCCTTTGTTTCTACATCTCGGTTTACCTTCGTGCGGACGTAAAGGAATGAAGTTGAGAACAGCGTCAACTCAACCTCCCTTCGCTTTTTTTTTTTTTTTGTCTTCCACTATCCCACCACCCTAATTATTCACCCTCGCCGGGTACCCGCGCCATGAACCTCCGCTCTTTCCTCCCACATTAACAGTCAAAGTGAGCACACTGTGGAAGCCATCTGCTTACCGGACATCCAGCAACCACATTTGACTCTGTTAAAACAATGGTCTGGGCTAGCTGGTTCATGTGTTTCATTTGTGTGCATTACACCCCTCTTTCCTTGTATTCCCTTCTTTTTCTTCTTCGCACCGTCCACTTATTATGTGATTCCATCCGTCAAACAGTTCCAAACGCGCAGTTTCGAAAGTGTACCTGGATTCTGGTGGGTCGCGCGGTCGTCCTCTTCCTCATCGTCGTCGATGCGGAAGTGGTCGCACTCGCTCCAATAGGCGTCGAAGTGGCGCCCGTGGCCTTCGGGAGCGGCCGAAGCGGCCGACGAGGTCCACAGCGCTTCCTCGCCCAGATCTGCAAACACGCGGCACGGCCATTACTTCAAACTTCACGCACACATGCCTCAAAGCGCAAACGGGAGTGCTTCCGTTGCCCGAACGGTCTCGGCAGGAAAGCCAGAAAAGCTCGCAATCAACTTTTGCAAACAGCTCGTTGCGTTTGACGTAGCCGCGTTCTTCGAAAGCGCATATTCATTACGACAAGATTGAGCGCTGTATTTGAACGCGCTCCCCACAAGATACTTAATATGTGGAACTTGTTCTTTTTTTTTTCAGTGTCAACAGACAGCTTTAGCTCAATGTTCGCACGCGTTCCGCTCCATTTGCAGCGGCAATGTGGATGACGCGCGCACACGGCTGTCGACGTTGCCACGTGTATGTATACGTGTCTGTTTGTGTGTGTTTCATGTGTATAGACAGCTAGCGTTCCGGTAAGCTGTTTCACGCAGACGCGAAACGGAAGCTTACTCTCTGCCGGAAGTGCGTAACACCAAGTTTCGCGCTTGCGTCTATCCATCGTATGCTATGTTTCCTATATTGCGGCGCGAACACGTCGAGCACACGTACTGCTCCTCGCAGCCTTTCGTGGCAGCGCGTTCTGTTTACACATCGACACTTGATAGCCTTCTATAGTGGCAAGTATACAGCGCAGAACTGCCACTGCGTCCTTAGATGGCTCCGTCAAGGCAGAGATGTGAATTGATCTTTGCGCTTGAACACCCATCTGGCTCGGCAGTCAGCCAGGCCAACTTCTACAGTTTCTCGGTGAAGTACGCAACTCTCTCTCTCTCTCTCTCTCTCTCTCTCTCTCTCTCTCTCTCTCTCTATCTATCTATCTATCTATCTATCTATCTATCTATCTATCTATCTATCTATTTTCTCTTGAAGGCAGTCTTGACGGGACTCAGCCAGAAGAAAGAGTACGCATCTATCTATCTATCTATCTATCTATCTATCTATCTATCTATCTATCTATCTATCTATCTATCTATCTATCTATCTATCTATCTATCTATCTATCTATCTATCTATCTATCTATCTATCTATCTATCTATCTATCTATCTATCTATCTATTTTCTCTTGAAGGCAGTTTTGACGGGACTCAGTCAGAAGAAAGAGTACGCACTTAGCTAGTGCACCGGAGGTTGTATAGATTATTTACTTTAAACAACCTCAAAGAGATGACAGTACAGGCGAGGGCGGAAATAAGTGAATACGGATGCTTGTTCCGCGGCTGTTCTACAAGCAAGTCACGCGGAAGGGCTTTTCCTTTACTCGGCATGTACTACTACACCAGTGTACGGCTGCTGTATGACGAGTCGCCGAGGAAGAGTGTTTATGCGGGCGTTCCGCTCTTTACCGCTTCCGGGGAGGACCCGAATTTCGTAGACCTGAAATTCTTGTTTAACAAGCTTTCCGTCAACGGTGACCGTTCGGGAATAACGTCTGCCCTTCTTTCCAACAAACTATGCACTCTAAGAAAGATTTGTCCCCATAGGGGGCTTTCTCAAGAAAATATTATCGTCATGCATCTATCCCGCACGGACTTCCTTTATTTAACGTTACGCTCTCCGTACTTTCAGGTCACGTACCGGCGTGACATAGCGTTCCTTACAAAGTAACGGGCACGAAGCGCTAATGAAAAGAAGAGCACGCAAGACAGATGACGATTACACTCTAAAAAATGTCTATACCCTACGGCGTAACTGTTCCCCACAACGATAATCTTCATCTGTCTTGCTTGCTTGCGCTTCCATGCTTGAAAACGCTGCGCTCGCTACTTTCATGTCAAGAATGCTGGGTCACGCTGATAACGCGCATGCCGTTCGCGACTACAATGACCTGCAAGTACAGGGCGCGCAGCGTAAAGACACGAAAGACACACGAGATGGCAAATATTGGTTGGGGACAACATAAGCACTAAATTGTGTGAAAATCGTTGAGAGAGAGAGAGTGTGTGAGTGAGTGAGTGAGTGAGTGAGTGAGTGAGTGAGTGAGTGAGTGAGTGAGTGAGTGAGTGAGTGAGTGTGTGTGTGTGTGTGTGTGTGTGTGTGTGTGTGTGTGTGTGTGTGTGTGTGTGTGTGTGTGTGTGTGTGTGTGTGTGTGTGTGTGTGTGTGTGTGTGTGTGTGTGTGTGTGTGCGCGTGCGCGTGCGTGCGTGCGTGCGTGCGTGCGTGCGTGCGTTGTTTGGGATCGGACCGCTGGTACGATCTGTTGGGAACTCGGCGCTGACGCCCGTGGTTGTACCTGGGTCGCAAGCCCCAAGGGTAGCGTTGGCCTGGCGGCCTGGGGTACAACTGGAAGCATCCGAAGGTCCCGGCAAAGCATGAGTCGACTGGTAACAACGAAACAACTTGTTTATTTTAACATCGCAAAGAGTTGGCGGTCAGGTTTGACCGTAGTAGAGAGACGGGAGAGCACTTCACTCAGCAGAAGAAATCGGAGCCCTCCTTTTGGCGTCCGGGGGCAGCTGTTTTTATACTCTCGCAGTTGAGGGCAAGAAGGAACCCCTCAAAAGACGAGCACGTGAATGTACAATGGGCTAATGGTGACGCACACTGTCGTAGCGATGCCGTAGCACCATGTCGAGCACGATCTCGTAGCACCCTGTCGTGGCGCTGCCGGTCGGACACAATGACTGTAATGAGAGGATGGTCCCTGCTTTGGCATCGCCTGTTCCGGGCATAATGACTGGAACGAGATCCCTGCTTTGGCATCGCCTGTTTCGGGCACAATAACTGGAATGAGATCCCTGCTTTGGCATCGCCTGTTTCGGGCACAATGACTGGAATGCGAGGATGATCCCTAGGCGGTCGCATCGCCGCAGTCGCGCCTGGAAACACCTGGCGGTGAGTGTTTGCGGCGACGACGATCGGGCCAACATGTCTGCCGCCCCGCCGCAGTCGCGCCGGCAAAACCACGTGTCGCAGGCGAAACGCAACAGACCGCCCCGCCGGGGGAAGGAGATCCCGATGGACAGGGGACTGCATCCGCTGTCCGGAGGGATGTCGCTCGATGATGCTCATAACCGAAGTCGGGCGTCCCTCGACGTTTCTTGAGCGCAGCGCACAGAGAAGGCCTCGTTCTCTCGTTCAGGTTCGCACGGGACACTGCAAAGTGACTTCGGGAGAGTTCACATTTTTGTTCTCGTTCCCGGCAAGCGTTAGAACTACGCTGAAACTCAACCGCTCAGTCAGCAAGCACGGCACAACCCTCACTAAGCCCTGCCAGGCTCTTTCCCCTTTTTATACCACTGCCTAGTTCCTTACAGTAGTCTAGCATCACTCAGAACGCGTCCACAAATTGAAAAATTGCACTAGAAAGCATATCATCACTTTGAAACACTAAACAAAAGCAATATGTTAAAAAAAAATCCTGCCTCAGGAAGAAAAACATCAGTAACAAACAATTTTTGAGGCTGATTCCTACGTTAGGGGCTTCGACTTAAGCCATCGGCGTTACCGTTGAGACTCCCCTTTTTGTAACGCACCTCAAAGGAATATTGTTGTAAAGCGAGGCTCCAGCGCAGGAGGCGGCCATTTTTGGGAGAGATGGTCTGCAGCCATTGGAGAGGGCAGTGATCCGTCTCAATGATAAACCTCGAGCCGGCTAGATAGCATGACAATTTCTGAACGGCCCACACGAGACACGCACACTCTTTCTCGGTGGCGCTATACGCCTGCTCACGACTGGTCAGCTTACGACTAGCATACAGGACGGGGTGTTCTACTTCTCCATTTTCCCGTTGGCACAGTACAACGCCCATGCCTCGCTCACTAGCATCGCACTGAACAATGAACCCTTTTGTATAGTCTGGCGATCGTAGCACAGGCTGGCTTGTTAGGGCACTCTTTAGGGCGCTAAAAGCTCTTTCCTTGGTCTCGTCCCAGACGACTGTTTGAGGCTCTGTCTTTCTTAGAGCATCCGTCAGGGGAGCCGCGATATCAGAGTACCTAGGGATGTACCTCTGATAGTAGCCGGCGACACCTAAGAACGACCGAATATCGGTCTTCGTGCGCGGTTGCGGAAAGTCTCGCACAGCGGCCACTTTTATTTCAGAGGGGCGGCGACGACCCTGACCAATCACGTGACCGAGGTAGACAACCTCGGCCTGTGCTAACTGGCACTTAGGAGCCTTGACTGTCAAGCCTGCTTCGCGCAGGCGGGTTAGCACTGCCCGCAAGTGTGCCATATGCTCAGACCAGGATGCGGAGAATATCGCTACGTCGTCTAGATACGGTAAAGCGAATTCTTGCTGTCCCCGCAACACTTTATCCATGAGGCTTGAAAAACAGTATGGCGCGTTCTTCAAACCAAAACTCAACACTTTAGGACGGAATGTTCCCATTGGTGAAATGAACGCCGCATACCTACTAGCCTCTTCTGTAAGTGGAACCTGCCAATAACCCCTGACAAGATCTAGGGTGGAAATAAACTGAGCGCTACTAACTTTCTCAAGGCGCTCCTCGATGTTAGGGATCGGATAAATTTGATCCTTAGTGATGGAATTAAGCCTGCGGTAGTCGACGCAAGGACGAGGTTCCTTGCCCGGTACCTCAACTAAAATCAAAGGGGAGGTATAATCACTCTCACCTGCCTCAATAACACCGAGCTGTAGCATTTTCTTTATCTCAGCCTCCATAATATCGCTCTGGCGGGGTGACACCCGATACGCCTTGGATCGTACTGGCTCTGTGGAGGTAAGTTCTATATCATGAGTAAGTACAGAAGTCCTACCAGGCCTCTCAGAGAACAGACCTTGAAACTCTTGTAATAGCTGGTGTAGTTCGGTTTTCTGCTCGGGCGACAGCGGTGCTTTACTGATAAGGTCACTAATGACTTGACCGGTGTCTTCCCTGTTCGTCACTGAGCCTAGTCCTGGAAGCTCGACCGGAAGCTCTTCAGGAACGTTTACCATCATGCACACCACTGCTTCCCTTTGTCTATAAGGTTTGAGCAGATTACAGTGGTAAACTTGCTGTGCTTTCCGCTTTCCTGGCAGACTTACCACGTAGTTAACGTCCGACAGTTTCTGAACAATTCGTGCTGGGCCCTCCCACTGCACGTCTAGTTTGTTGTTTAGCGATGTGCGCAATATCATGACCTCATCGCCAACCTCAAAACGACGGGCCCTGGCTGTCCGATCATAATAAACCTTGGCCCTCTGCTGGGCCTTTGTCATTGCTTCACCTGACAACTCCTGTGCCCTTCTTAAGCGTTCGAGGAGCTTAAGTACGTACTCCACCACGACTGGGTCGTCGCCCCTACCTTCCCATGATTCTCGAAGCATGCGAAGCGGAGATCGAAGCGAGCGACCGTACACCAGTTCAGCTGGCGAAAACCCCGTAGCCGCATGCGGCGCGGTCCTTAAAGCAAACATCACCCCAGGCAGACACAGCTCCCAGTCAGTTCGATGTTCAAAACACAACGCTCTCAACACGCGCTTCATGACGGAGTGGAGCTTCTCAACGGAATTCGACTGTGGGTGGTACACTGAGCTGTGTAGCAGCTTTACCCCACACCTTTCGAGAAAAGTTGTCGTCAAAGCGCTAGTAAACACTGTGCCCTGATCTGATTGGATTTCCGCAGGAAAACCAACTCGCGCAAATATGGACAGTAGTGCATTAACTATCTCAACTGAGCTGAGTTCTTTAAGCGGCACTGCTTCAGGGAACTTTGTCGCTGGGCAGATCACAGTCAAAATGTGTCTGTACCCCGTGGCTGTTACCGGCAGAGGTCCCACAGTATCAATAACGAGCCGTCTAAAAGGCTCCGTAATGATAGGTACCAATTTCAACGGCGCCCTCGATTTGTCCCCTGGTTTGCCCACCCGCTGACAAGTGTCACATGTCCTCACGAAATGGTCTGCGTCCCGAAAACACCCTGGCCAATAGTACTCTTGCAAGAGACGGTCCTTAGTTTTCTTAACTCCTAGGTGTCCGGACCACGAACCCCCATGTGACAAGCGCAACAGATCCTGACGATAGCATTGAGGCACGACCAGCTGATCGAACTCCACTCCTCTTCGGTCTAGATACTTCCGGTACAGGACTCCACCTCTTTCCACAAAACGCGCAGTTTTCCTGGCGATACCTTCTTTGACATTGCAGCGCACGTTTTCCAGGCTGCCATCCTTTTTTTGCTCGGCTATCAAAGCCGTCCGGCTGACTTTTAGCAACCTATCAAGTCCGTCTGACGTAGGCGCGATGAGCAAATCAGTAGATAGCTCTTCTAACTTTCCCGAATCGGGATTTTCCTCTCCAGTATCTGGCGCCTTCAACGCTACAGACTCAATTTTATTCAGTTCGGGCGTGCTCTGAATATCAGCTTGCTGCGCCTCTGACCCTTTTTCGTTGTTTGATAACGTCGGCCCCGCAACTACCGCCTTTGCAGCGAGCTCCCGAACCTTCGATCTGGTTAAGGCCTGAACACTAGCTTCACCAAACAAAAGCCCCTTCTCGCGCAGGAGGTGATCGGACCTGTTTGAAAATAGGTACGGGTACTGGGGTGGCAGCATAGATGACACTGCCGCCTCTGTCTCAAGCGCTCCGAAAGGTCCTTCAATAAGCACCTTTGCTACTGGCAGACACACGCTATGAGCTTCCACGGCTTGCTTGATCCATGCGCACTCGCCCGTGAACATATGGGGTTCTACGTAAGACGGGTGAACTACATCCATCGTAGCTGCGGAATCGCGAAGCACTCGGCACTCTTTCCCGTTCACGAGGAGGTCTCGCATGTAAGGCTCGAGAAGCTTCATGTTCTCGTCAGTGCTGCCTATTGAAAAAAACACAACTTTTGGTGTTGTTTCCGGACACTGCGCCGAAAAGTGACCCGGCTTCTGGCACGTATAACACAAGCGCGCTCGCCTCATCTCGAACCGCTTTCTGCGTTTGGCTGCCGCCGTCTCTTTACGTTTGGTCGGACTGCTTTCACTCGCATCCTCACTACGCGTGTCCCCCTTAAATCTCATGGGCGTGAACCTTGGCCTCTCAAACTGGGAGCCAAATTCACCCTTTTGACCGTCCTTAGCTCCGCGAGCTCGACGCGTCACAAACTCCTCGGCTAGCTCAGCGGCTCTAGCCACCGTACTCACGTCTGGCCTATCCAAGACCCAGTATCGCACGTTCTCCGGTAACCGACTATAAAACTGTTCTAGCCCGAAACACTGCAGAACTTTATCGTGGTCACCAAACGCTTTCTCTTCTTTGAGCCACTCCTGCATGTTCGACATAAGCCTATACGCAAACTCTGTATATGACTCACTTCTGCCTTTCTCATTTTCCCGAAACTTCCGACGGAACGCCTCCGCAGACAGCCGGTACTTTTTTAGCAGACTCGATTTTACTTTGTCGAAATCCTCTGCTTCCTCTCTATCCAAGCGAGCGACTACGTCGGCCGCCTCGCCGGGTAACAAAGTGAGCAAGCGCTGTGGCCACGTTTCCCGAGAGAACCCCTGCTTCTCGCACGTTCGCTCAAAGTTAACCAGGAACAAACCAATGTCCTCTCCAAGCTTAAACGGCCGCATCAGGTCAGTCATTTTGAACAATACGCGTTCTCCTGCACCGTGTGCCTGACTTCCATTACGAGCGCGTTCCATCTCTACCTCAAGACGCTTCATTTCCAAAGCGTGTTGACGGTCACGCTCTTGTTGCTCTCGCTCTTTCTGTTCTTTACGTTCACGCTCTTGTCTTTTTGCAGTCTCTCTCTCTTCAATGGTCTCAAGGCATTCCGACAGCTCGTCATCCTCAGCCTCTAACTCAAGAATAGCCTTTATCAGTTCCGGTTTTCTTAGTTTGTCTGAGACATCCAGACCCAACTCTCTTGCAAGCTCCAACAATTTCGGTTTGCGCAACGACTTCAAATCCATGGCTGCTCTGAATGCTGCTTTCTCTACTGCTTACTATTGTCTTGCCGCAAACTAACCCGGCAGCAACGACAACCACAATTACCAGCTCTGTTTCTGACACTAACAAAAAGCCTGGCAAAGCTCAGAAGAAGAAAGTCCCGCACTCACCAAACCTCGCAGGCAGGAATTCCGCGCAGTCGTTCCGCTGCAGGCAACCAGTCGTCACACAGGGCTCGTTGCACTGCTCCCGGATCGTCGTTGAGCTGCTCAGCATACAGTCAACTGCATCTCTTCGCTGCTGGCCTCCGTTGTCGCGATCTCACCGCTGGCAGACAGTTGTTTGAAGTCGTAGGCGATCTCACCGCTGCCAACCAGATGTTTGGGATCGGACCGCTGGTACGATCTGTTGGGAACTCGGCGCTGACGCCCGTGGTTGTACCTGGGTCGCAAGCCCCAAGGGTAGCGTTGGCCTGGCGGCCTGGGGTACAACTGGAAGCATCCGAAGGTCCCGGCAAAGCATGAGTCGACTGGTAACAACGAAACAACTTGTTTATTTTAACATCGCAAAGAGTTGGCGGTCAGGTTTGACCGTAGTAGAGAGACGGGAGAGCACTTCACTCAGCAGAAGAAATCGGAGCCCTCCTTTTGGCGTCCGGGGGCAGCTGTTTTTATACTCTCGCAGTTGAGGGCAAGAAGGAACCCCTCAAAAGACGAGCACGTGAATGTACAATGGGCTAATGGTGACGCACACTGTCGTAGCGATGCCGTAGCACCATGTCGAGCACGATCTCGTAGCACCCTGTCGTGGCGCTGCCGGTCGGACACAATGACTGTAATGAGAGGATGGTCCCTGCTTTGGCATCGCCTGTTCCGGGCATAATGACTGGAACGAGATCCCTGCTTTGGCATCGCCTGTTTCGGGCACAATAACTGGAATGAGATCCCTGCTTTGGCATCGCCTGTTTCGGGCACAATGACTGGAATGCGAGGATGATCCCTAGGCGGTCGCATCGCCGCAGTCGCGCCTGGAAACACCTGGCGATGAGTGTTTGCGGCGACGACGATCGGGCCAACATGTCTGCCGCCCCGCCGCAGTCGCGCCGGCAAAACCACGTGTCGCAGGCGAAACGCAACAGCGTGCGTGCGTGCGTGCGTGCGTGCGCGCGCGCGTGTGTGTGTGTGTGTGTGTGTGTGTGTGTGTGTGTGTGTGTGTGTGTGTGTGTGTGTGTGTGTGTGTGCGTGCGCGTGTGTGTGTGTGCGTGTGTGAGTGTGTGTGTGTGTGTGTGTGTGTGTGTGTGTGTGTGTGTGTGTGTGTGTGTGTGTGTGTGCGTGCGCGCGCGTGCGTGCGTGTGTGCGTGCGTGCGTGCCAACTATGATATTGGACTCGAGAGAGTCAACGCAGGCCAAGACCTGCACGAAGTTTTCCTGGCTTTTTCTTTTTTTTTTCTTTCTTTCCTGTATCGACGCAGAACATCGCACCGTCTAGATAGTGGTTGGCGCAACTTAGCGATTGACCGCGGGGTGTTTTCTGCATAGCGGAAACGGTAGGCTTTATTTCTTTCAGTGCCATATCGACAGCGACTGGCGTGGGCCGCGAATTGGCACGCCTTCGGGAATGCGCGAGTAACAACTTCGCCAGCTGCCGCACTGCTGGAAACTTTGTTGTCACTGCATCGATAAAGTTTTGGCACCAACGCGTGCGTTCTGTCTGGCGCTAACATTGAGAAAGGAAACCCGAACGCGGCGACGACACCGTTATAAATATATTCAAATACGACGGTCGGTAACGCAGTCGCAGTCACATTTTTTTACTCGAACGAACACCGAGGCCCGTGTTAATATTACAGATGCGACCCGTAAACATTGAGTCACGTGCTTTTCCTCGAACCTTCCAGCGTGGTACCAAAGCTGAAGTATTCAGGAAGCAGAGGAGCGCGAACCTTCGCGTGCTTTCAGTCGCCTGAAATAGCCTACTTACACCGACCTATACAGCATCGGTCTTAAAAATAATGCGTACGCTTTGCAGAAGTAAAAGCGAGCAATAGCAAGCAGAGCTTCTACATGTACTTGAGAATACCAAGCGTCCGGAAAGTTATAGCAGGAGGAGTTTTAAGTGCCATATCCCTCGTTAAAGAAAACCTTGAACACGGTCGTTCTGATGCTTCGAAGCGAAATGTGCACATCGGGATGGCTCGTGGTAATGAAGCACGGATGAAGCACACTGGCCGAAAAATGAGGAACTAACGCTCTGTGAGATTTGTTAAACACAGCTGAAGCGTGTTCCACTTACGACGGAGATTAACGTAACGTAACCAAAAGTGCAGGGGCGCATGTTATGACAGCGCGTTAACTGCCGCACGACGAGTGTGTCCCAAACATGCACGCATGATTTTTTTCTGGTTGTGGCCTCCACGTTTGTTTGTTTCTGTTCTTTCTTCTTCTTCTTATTTTTAATTCTGTACTCCTTCTTCACTCACTATTTTTTTTTATGCGCACCTTTTTCTCTTCGAATGTCCGCATGCGTTATGTCCCTCCTATAGCTCTCCAACTCTCTGAATGCTTTTATGTATTCAAACGTAATAATAATAATAATAATAATAATAATAATAATAATAATAATAATAATAATAATAATAACGATTACGATGATGATGATGATGATGATGGTGGTGGTGGTGGTGGTGGTGGTGGTGGCAGATCACCAGCGCTTTACGCACGGGGCCGGTTCTGACTGCTCGCAGGGATTTGACTACCGCACCGAGTTTGACGTCTCACTCCTTGCGTACCCTGTCAATGAACACCTTGACACTCTTTTTTCTTTTTATGTCCAAAAGCTGCACAGTGTGGGCCATGCGGGACGCCGTAGTGGAGAGGGCTCCAGATAAATTTTGACCAACTGGGGTTCTTTAAGGTGCACGCTAAGCACGGTACCGATAAGGGTGCTCCTGCGTTCTTCCCCCATCAAAATGGGGCCGACGTGGCAGGAAGTCGAACCTGCTACCTCGTGCTCAGTTGCAGAGCGCCGTATACCTACTTGGGCACCCGCGGTGGGTAATCGAAAATTTACTCAGTGCAAAAGTATGCGGCTGACACGTTGACAGCCGTGCCATTACACTCGTTTGCCTTCCACACGGTAATGGTCGACCGCGCAGACCGTGACCTCTGCGGTGAAGATCAAACTATCACCCGCATTAGGTGCCAGTGTCCGCACTACAGAAGCGTACGCCGCTACGCTCAACGAATTCGACGACCAACCGCGGTCGGAAGAGGTAATCCTCAAACATAGACGTGACTCGATATCCCCATCAGAAGACCGTGAAAGCATTATCGTGCTTTTCGCGATCCACAGGAGTCAGTGAATGCAGCTACTAGTTTTGTAGCGTGCTTAGTTTTCCATACTGTTTTGATTTCCTTCATTCTAAACCCCCCCCCCCTTTTTTTTCCCCAACCCCCGTGCAGGGTAGAAAACCGGCGGCTTGCGTCTGGTTGCCCTCCTCCTCACCTCTCTCCCTCTCCCGCACTTTCCACTACGAAGTGCCAAAACGGTTTTGCGACGCAGTTGGCAGCGTGGGTCACCGCATAAGCGGAAGCCTCGGGCCGACATGGAACAAAAACAACGACGCCGCTAGGACTCCCACCGAGACAACCGAGTCCCACGAGAGAAGTGTGACGCAAACATGGCCGCCAAGCGTCAAAAGCGTGCCGCGCCCTGCACAAAGAGCGAGTTCTTGTCGCAGGTGGCGCGCCAGCAACCGCCGCGGTCGCCAGCTGTTGCGTCACAACTTGCCGCGAGCGCTTCCGAGCCATTGACCGTCGCGACCGGCTCTCCGCGTTCGATGTTTGTGTAGGAACCGTTGAACGCTTATGCGATATACAAAGCACGAAAGAATCCAGCTCGCCAGTCTCCTGCGTTTCAAAGATAGCTGCCCCGTTGTTTGCTTCTCTTTGGTTCGCAATATTTACGAAGGGGCGCGGGAATGGTAAAATTTGCTAATCGAATACTATCATTCGAGAAACGCGAGCTTCAAACACACAATCAAACACTTTTCTTCTGCTTTCGAAGGTATAAAATAAATGTAAAGAAAAAATAATTATTTTTTTTAATTTTTAAGTCCTATAGCTGTGATGTTTTGAAGTCTGCTCAAACACGCAACTTTATATAAGCAAAGAGTGAAATGTCGTCACACTTCTCGTTAGTCTCACGTATGAGAGTTCCAGCTTTCCATGCTGGCATTAAGATGCTATACAGCAGAAACTTTGAGCATAACGACGAAGCTTGGCAAGAAGCTGAAGACCGGTGCAACTAGCTATAGGACAAAGTATGGGCGTAACGTTAAGAAACAGGAATGCGACGGCGTGGACTAGAGTGTCGATCAGAGTGTCGATCAGAGCAGGCCACGTGACACGTCTGGTACCCAAACGGCGGTCTATTATACCGACAGAATCTGTGCCTAGCGAAGGGAAGCGGAGGCGACAGACAGTTTGTGCGATTAAATGAGGAAACCGGCAACTATATAATAAAAAAAAAGTCGTGTAGGCTGTATCAGGGACGCAGCCGCAGTGGAGTACGTGAAACGCCTTGTGCGTGCTGCAGAGTGTGTATGGGCACTAGGGTAAAGAAATGACGTAGCTAAATACACAAGTTACATTTATTCACGCATTAGAAAGACTGCATGCTCATGTTACAGCTAGTGGGGGTTTTACGATCTGATTGTGGGATCGCGATCGCTTTCTATTCGTAGTGGGCCCATTTGTTTGGCAGAATGTGTTTCGGCACAATGCAACTAAATGACCCCACCCCCATACTGGCGGCGCCCGAGACAGTCCTGCGCCGGCACGAATAGTTTCCAGCAGAACGCACCCGACAAGAGGCACGGAGGACTCCAGAATAATTTTGGCCACCTGAGGTTCTACGTCGTCGTCGTCGTCGTCATCATCATGATCATCATCAGCAGCAGCAGCAGCAGCAACAGCAGCAACAGCCTATATTATGTCCACTGAAGGCCTCTCCCTGCGATCTCCAATTACCCCTGTCCTGCGCGAACCGATTCCAGCTAGCGCCTGCGAATTTCTTAATTTCATTAACCCACCTATTCTTCTGCCGTCCTCGACTGCGCTACCCTTCTCTTGGCACCCATTCTGTAACCCTAATGGTCCACTGGTTATGTAACCTACGCATTACATGACCTGCCCAGTTCCATTTCTTTCTCTTAATGTCAATTAGAATATCGGCTATCCCTGTTTGCTCTCTGATCCACACCGCTCTCTTCCTGTCTCGTAACGTTACGCCTATAGCATTCTTCGTTCCATCGCTCTTTTCGCGGTCCTTAACTTGTTTTCGAGCTTCTTTGTCAGTCTCCAAGTTTCTGCCCCATATGTCAGCACCGGTAGAATGCATTGATTGTACACCTTTCTTTTCAATGATAATGGTAAGCTTCCAGTCAGGATCGAACAGTGTCTGCCGAACGCGCTCCAACCCATTTTTATTCTTACGTAAATTTCCTTCTCATGATCAGGGCCCCTGTGAGTAATTGACCTAGGTAAACGTACTCATTTTTTTTATTGCGATAAAGACTTGCCCTTAAGGTAAACGTACTCCTTCACAGACTCTAGAGGCTGACTGGCGATCCTGAACTCTTGTTCCCTTGCCCGGCTACTGATCATTATCTTTGTCTTCTGCATATTAATCTTCAACCCCACTGTTATACTATCTCTGTTAAGGTCCTCAATCATTCGTTGTAACTCATCCCCAGTTTTGCAGAACAGGACAATGTCATCTGCAAATCGAAGTTGCTGAAATATTCGCCGTTGATATTCCTAAATCTTCCCAGTTCATTAGCTTGAATACTTCTACCAAACACGCAGTGAACAGCATTGGAGAAACTGTGTCTCCCTGTCTGACCGCTTCCTTTTGCACTGAAATCGCCCATGACTACAGTATACCGAGTTTGCACTTTTCGCATGGCTAATTCATCACCTTCATAAAATTGTTCGATTTCATCATAATCGTGAACGGAGGTTGGAGCGTAGGTTTGTACTACCTTTATTGTATACCTCCTATTCAGCTTTATTACAACTACTGCTATCCTCTCATTAATGCTGTAGAATTCGTCAATGTTGCCCGCTATGTCCTTATGGATTAGAAATCCTACTCCGAACTGCTTCTTATCTGGTAGTCCTCTATAGCAGAGGACGTGGCCATTTGTCAGCACTGTATAAGCCTCACCAGTTCTTCTAACCTCAGTAAGGCCAATGATATTCCAAACTATGCCTGATAGTTCCTCAAAGAGTCCTGCTAGGCTAGCTTCACTCGAGAGGGTTCGGGTGTTAAACGTTGCAAGGGTCAGTTTCCATTGGCGGCCTATCCGGGTCCAGAGATCCTTAGCACCCTCTGCTGCGTTACAGGCCTGACCACCGCCTTAATCAGGTGCTCCGCAGCTGCTGGGGACTGAGGGCCATTGGTTAATCGAATGAGTCATTTGGGAGGGAGTGGCCGAATACTGCACCAGGGAGGTCAATTCCTGTTCTGGTGCTGGTGAGGGGGTGTCTTGTTGAAGCTTAGTGGGTCTTCCTAATTTGATTGCACCTGGATCAGTATAGCCCCGCTTGCTCTCGGCGTTTCTGCCGGTGCCAGGCGCCACTCCAAGCCTGGAGATGTAGTGTACTGGGGGAGGTGAATTCGAGTTTCCCACCTTGAAAAAAAAAAAAAACACCGCGAGGATTCGAACTTCTGACTGCGGCAACAGAGCATCCAAGCTAGCTCAGTCAGATAACCCTGTGGGCTACAACGTGGTTCTACAACGTGCATCTAAATCTAAGTACGCGAGCACTTTCGCATTCCAACCGCATCGAAATGTGGCCGCCGCAGCCGAGACCAAAACCACTACCAATGCCGTTTTCTTTTTCTCTTCTTTTTTCTCAGCAACGGTGGCAATCCTAAGTGCACCTGAAAATCCAAACACCACTAAGGCCGGTTCCTTATTCGTAAAATTTCCTATGGGAGCTTTGGATCAGCGGAAATAATCACTGCGAAATAAGCTCCTAAAGCTTTAATTCCCCCACTATCAATTTGCTCCTGAAAAGTAAAGGTGGGAATAAGAGTTCCGATGGGAATATTGATCAAACTAAACTTTTTTAGGCCGGCTGCTTGGACCAAGTTGATTTCGACGACTTCCGCAATGTACGCGCCGTGAAGGCTTGTAGTGGTGAGTTTAACTTCCCGCCAGTACGCTTGCCACTCGCTTCAACAGCTTTCACGTGACTGTCGCGTCCAGCCACGCCAGTCAAAACATATCTCAAATGACGACTAACGCGCGGTATCAATAAACGCGCAACTACAGCAGAATATCGGATCACGTCGCACGCTGCATGGAGCCTGGGGGCAGCAGTGCGTCAACTGTATATGAGCGCGGTGGGATCCATTCGTGCACTGCGCAGTGCGAAATTACAAATAACAGCACACGCTTAACGATGAGCCTCACTGTAGAAACACAGGTGTTCGAGCCGTCGACGAACACGGTTGTGCCTTCTCGCATGTTGTGGCGAGCTATAAGTAAACAGGCATCGCGAAATGGCTTTGTTTTGTGCACTTTGAAATGTCAGGTGAGGTCGCGGTTATTTGCTATCGGAATTAACGCACCGAGGCGCGAAAAAGAAAACAACATGAAATATGAGTAGAAAAGACGCAAAAGATGCGTGACCCCACGAGTATGATTAAACTTTTTTTCTCTATCTCTTTCCACCACGAGCGCCAATTTCCAGTTGAGTTTATTGCAAAAACGACATGGGGATTACTGCATGGAGCCTGGGGGAAGCGGTGCGTCAACTGTATATGAGCGGGGATGGATCCGTTCGTGCACTGCGCAGTTCAATATCTCCCCTGTATCATGCAGCTTTTTTTTTTTTTTTCGTTGTCGACAATCCTTTAACGCATGACCTGCTAAGCGTACCACAACAAGTGCAGCTGAAGATAGATTTCAAAGATGTTCTGATGATTTGATGGATGCATGAGGTTTAACGTCCCAAGGGAACACTGGGGGCTATGACAAGAGCCGCAGTGGAGGGCTAGGGATTCGAACCCGCGACACCGTGCTCAGCAACAAACGCTACAGCCACGTACGACACCAGCACGGCGGTCCAAGCGCGTTCTTTTTAGAAGTCAAGTTCGTTTTCCGATAACAAAGAAATTGACGCCATGCATAACACATACTTCTCTTCTTTGATACAGAATGCCTCTATAATTTTCAGGCGTTAGCTTGTCCTTCTCTCGCTGTAAGATTAGCGTGCTGATTACAACCACATCTTTTGCAGTGGTCATCCAAGTGACCACTGCAATGGTAGCGCACATTGAACTTTCATCATCATCATCATCATCAGCAGCAGCAGCAGCAGCAGCAGCAGCAGCAGCAGCAGCAGCAGCAGCAGCAGCCTATTTTATGTCCACTGCAGGACGAAGGCCTCTCCCCGCGATCTACAATTACCCCTGTCTTGCGCCAGCCGATTCCAACATAGCACCCGTAACTTTCCTGATTTCGTCGCACCACCTAGTCTTCTGTCGTCCTCTACAGCGCTTCCCTTCTCTCGGTACCCATTCTGTCACCCTAATGGTCCAACGGTTATCTACTCTACGTAAAAGCCACGCAAAAGGTTATCTGCAGCTTTCTTCTTGGATGTCAAGGGGGCATACGATAACGTATCTCACGAGGCTATCCTCGATGCTCTTGAGATGGTTGGCCTAGGTGGTCGAGTTTTCCAATAGATTTCTCATTACCTTTTTATGATATCGTTCTTTGTGTGTACCGGCGATGGCCAAACCGTACGACACTACACCTACCGAGGTGTTCCTCAAGGCGGTGTACTAAGCCCTACCCTATTCAACCTCACACCCATTGGTCTCGTTGATCATCTGACAGCAGCGATAAAGATATCAATGTACGCAGACGACATATGTATATGGACTTCAGGTGTGACACGTCCTCAGATAAGTGCAAGACTTCAAAAAGCTGCTACTCTAGCAACTATATACCTCCGCAACCAAGGTCTTGAAATCTCGTCAGACAAATGTGCACTGATGGCATTCGCTCGCAAACCAGTGACACCCTACGCCATCTCAATAAATGGCCAGATAATTTCTTATGAGAAGACTCACAAATTTCTCGGCGTAATAATTTATAGAGATCTCTCATGGAGCCCGCACGTGACCTACTTGAAACAGCGTCTGACAGCAATCTTCCAGCTTTTCAAGTTTCTCGGCGGAAAGACTTGAGGAATGTCAGTGCATGCAATGTTGGAATTGTACAGGGTTCATTTTCTGGGCTTCTTGAGATACAGTTTGCCCGTACTGACCAACACTTGCCAGACAAATCTTCGTGCTCTACAGGCTATTCAAGCTCGGGTTCTCAGGGTTTGTCTTGGTTTGCCAAAATGCACATCGACACGCCTTTGCATTCCAGCTGAACTCTGCCGTCGCGAAGCTACCCTGCTTTGTCGAATATGGCTAAGGGCGGCCTTCACCAAGTCTTTCGCTTTCCGGATCGGATGGGCCGACGACGCCTCGTGTGGTAACTGTGGTAACGAGGAGACTCTTCAACACCTTCTCTGTGACTGTTCTCGCTATAATTTACAGAGATCACTCGCAATCGCGATAGCACGCTTTGACCGGCGACCTCTAACAGAGGAACTTATTTTAAGATGCCACCATCACAAGCCATCGTAGCAGAGGGCGACGAGGGCACTGTTGCAGTTTTTAAAGGCAACAGAATTGGACAAGCGACTGTAGCCGGAACAGATGTTTATAGTGCTGCAAGTGCTACTGTGCTGTGCGGTGACAGTATGCGGCGACAGTGACCGACTGTGATTGTATGTCTGTGCTCCTTTCTTTCTTTATCTCTACTTTGTTATCACTTTACCTCCCCCCTCCCCTCTCTCCCTAGCGTAGGGTAGCAAACCAGATCTTCCCCTCTGGTTAACCTCCCTGCATTTCCCCTTCCCCCCCCCCTCTCTCTCTCTCTCTCTCTCTCTCTCTCTCTCTCTCTCTCTCCTTCTCTCTCTACGCATTACATGACCTGCCCAGCGCCATTTCTTTCTCTTCTTGTCAATTAGAATGTCGTCTATACCCGTTTGTTCTTTTATCCAAACCGATCTCTTTCTGTCTCTTAAAGTTATGCCTAGCATTCTTCGTTCCATCGCTCTTTGCGCACTCCTTAATTTGTTCGCAAGTTTCTTTGTCAGCCTCCAAGTCTCTGCCCCATATGTCAGTACCGATAAAATGCACTGATTCTATACCTTCCTTTTCAATGATAACGGTAAGCTTTTGTTTTCTTTTTTCTGTCACTACAACAACGCGACCCGCTCTGTGGTATTCGATATACACGCGAAACGCATTTCGCATACGTAGTCGCACGTTTCCTGACACATTCCTCTCTCTTTTCCATCTTTATTTGCTGAAGCGATAAGGTAACAGGAGCTAGCTTAACACGGAACATTGAGGTAATATTTTAAAGCCACGCTTTTCGCGCGGTAAATTGGAGCATATAGGAAGGATGCGAGTATAGCCAATTAATCCGGGGGTTCAAAGATTTATTCTGATCTATTTAAAGAAGACGATACAGTGTTCATAAATTCACGTCGTGCGCAGACGCAGCTCGTACATCGCGGCACGAGCTTCTTTTGCCGCGAAAGCGACCGAACCCGCTCTCGAGCGTATTCCAAGAAAACAGGACCCCTCCGAAGCAGGAGTTCAACGACTTTAGGGCGTGATAAATGCTCTATCCGGTAGCACTTGCAGCGTGCATTGTGCTGGCAGCGCAAAACATTCCCGTCCCTTCCCTTCTGTCCTTCCTTGTTTGCGCCAAAGCGATCGTATTTATGGCCTACTCAGCAAAACGTTGCTCTCTCTCTCTCTCTCTCTCTCTCTCTCTCTCTCTCTCTCTCTCTCTCTCTCTCTCTCTCTCCTTTTTTCAGTAGAAAGGTTTCCGCAAAAGCCTGTGATCATTACAACATAGCTGACAGGACCGCATACTAATCTTGAAAAAAGAACAGAAAAGTGGGAGTTGTCAATGAAGACCCTGTTTCGAAGTGTAAGATGGACCTCAAACCTTCCCTTTCTTGAGGCGCTGACGGTATCCCTCCCACACTGCTTAAGACGTATTGAAGCGTGCTTGTCCCTCTTCTCTTGCGCATCTTCAACAGTTCCCTAAAGTTTAGTACGTTTCACAGCGCTTGGAAGGTAGCATGGCTAGTGCCCGTACAGAAATCGAGTGATAGAAGTGCAGTTACTAGTTACTAACTGCCGGCCTATGTATATCCTCTGCGCGGCGTCAAAAGTATTTGGGTCTGTATCGCATTCCCTACATGCTGTTAGTATTAAGAACATCTTAACAGCTTAAGAACGGCTTCGCATCAGGACGCTCCACAACAAGTAATTTGGTCACATTTATGACCCACGCCTCCAGCGCGGTATGTGCCCATATTTATAGTATGTATAGTATAGTAATAAATTTATATATCTCAGCCCCGCCGTTGCCGTTCAGGCGACCATAGTCCAGCCCTCTCAAATATACCTCAATTCACACCTCTAAAATCAAGATGTATTTAATCACACCTTCCGTTCCTCTATAAGGTGGTCCACGGCATTATACACTGTCGAAAGCTGCTCGATCATGTGCGATTTTCCGTGCCGCAAAAGTATACCAAGCAGCGTTCCACGTTTTCTGCGCGGCCTTGTTGCATTGGAGTTTGCCATATATGGCTCGACTCTAAAAACTTGTAAGTATACTGCCTGTATTGACATGTTTAGAAGCTAAGTACCTGAGCTTTGTTTATACGTAGGTAATCATGTTGTATGATTAACTCCCATTTACTTTCGCCCCGTAGTTTTCTGTTTCCCTATTTGTTTCTTTGTTGTTGTTTTTTCTATCTCAAATTGTCTTCTCTACCACATTTGTCTTCTCTGTATATTTTGTCTAGCGTATTGTATTTTTAAATACACGAGTAGGAATGTTCTGTAGCTTTTCCAGGGCACTACAATAAACATTTCATTATATGTATGTATGTATGTATGTATGTATTATTATTATTATTATTATTATTATTATTATTATTATTATTATTATTATTATTATTATTATTATTATTCGCAAAGTATGGGTATCCGCATAAAGAGACGGAGCCAAAATATGTTGCTGTGTGAGCTTTCAAAGCTACTCTCAAAGCTTAATTAAAGCTAGGCAGTATGCATAAATAAAACAGAAATTTGAAGTGATATACAGTGGACGAAAAAAAAAAAAAAGAAGCCCTCAGTCTGGAGCGAACGTGTCGGCAAGGACACTCTCCCACACACGTCAGGGCCAAGACGAGTCCCTTTGCTAGCACGTTTGTTCTAAGCCGAGGGATCCTTCAGGTTTTCGGCCACTGTTGAAATATTTTATGTTCATTGTGCGTTAATCGCTGTCTACGCGATTAATAAACTCTAATGCGAGCAGGAAACACCATTGCTGACGTTATATAAACGAAACTGATGGAAGTCCGCCCTCATCAATATTTATTTAGACAATTCACACACAATCCAGCTTTCCTTCAACCTTATAGTCTACAAACGTCTCTGTATACATCTATAGGCTAGCCATACACTTATAGTTAACACCTTACGCCTTACTGCAATCAACCAGCTTGGGCTCGATGTACTCCAATTATTAAACGACAGCAACATGTTCATTTCCGGATTTTCTGGATATTCTGTAGATATTATAGGATGCATGTGGTCGAGCGGAGCAAGGGCCAATGATTGCCAAAGAGGGCCGATAGATTTTATACAAAGTATATATACGAAATAAGCCTACGTGAAGGCTAAGCTGTGCAGCTTCGACAAATATATGGTCTAAAAGCGTGCTTGTATGGGTGCGCGAATTGTAATTTTTGAGATCGAATGTAATACCAGAAGTAAATCGAGTATTTATCGAGCAGTTCTCAAATAATGCACAGCCGTTCTCACAATTAATATAAAACAGCTGCTCACATAGCTTAATATCCGTAACTTCGGCAAGTGCATGTCATTACATTGTGCGTTACATTATGCGTTATTAGAAATAAATGCGTAGTTCGTTAGCATGCACAGTGCTCTTCAGAGTGTGCGAACGATCGCTGTGATAGTAGGAGTAAAGTTTCGTTCGTTCTCCGTCCTCGCTTCACCGTTGGAACTTGAAGCTTCTCGGACGATGATCGGCAGTTGTTGATCAAACGCAGACAGGAAGCGATGCAGATCAGATGTACAAGAAATATTTATACGCAAACTTTTCTATATACATGGCAGGTAAAACAAATACATTACAAAGTTGAACAATTGAGAAACAAAGTCTCACTCTTCGACTGTCTCAATGACTGTTAGAGCCCAGACTCGTTTTAACGTACATAGCACGGAGCCTCACTGATCTATCAGCAATCCTGATTTCAGCCAAGTCTAACGTACATGGTACGGAGCCTCACTGATCTATCAGTAATCCTGATTTCAGCCAAGTCTGAGGGACAGCATGTCGTCCCGATTTTTATAGCCCAATTACACAAAGAAAAAAAAAGGCGGTAGGGCCGTTGGCCCGTCCCACAGGTTCAGTTGCCAATCAGAGTCAACCGTTTGTTAAGCCACAACCCACAGGGATGGGCTTACTCTTCAAAATAAACATATTGGAAAACAAAGCTATTTTCCTTCTTCCCTAAAACTTCGATGCCCTCTCATTTCTCCGTAGTTAGTGACGGGGTCAGCAAAACACGCCAGGCCCGAACAAGTTATCGCTAGACCGTTTCAAATCCCAACGGCGTCAAGGCCGCAAATGTCTCGGAAGCAGGGGCATCGATACCACGTAGTGCGGCCGTACTCAAAGTTTGTCCGCGTGGGAGACTGATGGCCCTCCTTGTCCTTCAAACTTATTGTCTACAAGACAAAGTTCTCCGAGTGCGCGTTTCCAAGACGCCGTCGTCCGAATGCACTCTTTACGTGTGCACCGCATTCCTACAGCGTGCACTGTAACCTGGCCTTCGACACCACACCGGCAGCCGCACCCAACAACAAGGCTGGCGATTGCGTTCCGGACGCGTAGAAGATTAGGTCCCTGCTCACTGCATGCGGAACGGGGTCAGCGTTGCTAAGCCCTTCTCAACCTCGGCGGCGCCTCCAATTAGTCAGGCACTCGGGAGCCACAGCCACAATACCTTGTACAGCGGTCCCTTTCAAGGCTGGTCTGTGTGGACTCGTGTGACCGTCGGCGGACTGCCAACACCGTGCGCACAATGCCGACTTCCCGGAATCGGCACTCGCCCACCTGGCACCTGCCGCGACGCGTCACCCAACACCGCGCGGTGCCTGTGACCCCACATAACACAGTAACTGTCGCCCGGCTGACACGGGGGCAAGTGAACCCCCTCTCTATGCACAAAGCACGTGGCCGATTCGTGACACTTAAGAACCCGAACAATCAGAGCGACCTTACAGTAGGTAAACACCGTGGCTCGCTGATCGACGTAGCCTGTTTCCACTGCGCAAGCTCTCATGCTCCATCGCACACTCGTTCCTTGTTTTAGGTTCTATTGGACACAGTTGGCGTTCTCAAATATGCCCCAGCAAATACTCACGCACATGCCACAAGCAAACAACACCAAGTCTGCAAGATACTCTTACGAAAAATCGTTATTCGATTCGAAGACCGCCTGCAATAAGACACTATTCGATTAGCTATTCGAATGCATCGAACATTTGCGCGCGGCACACCGCTACGTTTCTGTAAGGACGGTCGAGCCCAAATCACATTGCAATCCTATTGCCACGAAATTTGTCTCAAACAAATTGCAGGACGCAACTTCGCAAAGACCACATCGTCTGGGGTGTCTCGGAAGGTGTCACGATTACTCGTTCTCTATAGACGACACTATCCGGTGGCGCTTTTCCAGGGGGCCTCCTTAAATTCTCGAGAGCACACGCGTGTTTAACTTGAGAAAGACAGCGTTAGTTCGTGGTGAGTGTTTTGAACTATTCGATAAGCCAAGCTGTAGAATCAGACTGAAGAATGAACTATAGGTCGGACAATCTTGTTTTGAGTACAAATGAATTTCTTCTTCCTATCTAGATGTCTCCCCCGTCGGGCGGGCTCTCGAGGGATAACGACAGAATGCGAGGCAACAGCAGCAGACGACAAGGACGTTAACCTAAAAAGTAAACTTGACTAAGCAAACACAAGAGCAGCTGTAATCTAAGCTGAGTAAGTCGCAAGCGAGGCTGAGAGCACCTAAAAAGACCGCGCTCGAAGAGATACTGATGAACGTGCAACGACATCGGAGAAAGGCAACAGAAAAAAGGACCGCGTGTCGGAAGCAAACCAATCTCCAGCAGCATAACATACCTTGGTGATAAAGCAGCCAAGTAGCGCGAAAGAGACAAGGACGACACGGAAAGAAAATACCAAAGGACCGTGCGATGACTGCCAACTGAATTTTGATTGGTAAAGCCAGCCATTCAAAATCCCCCCCTTTTTTTTTTCGACGCAAAAAGAAAACAATAAGGCTTCGCGAGCATGCGTATACGAGGGAACACTGTCGGCTGCATGCGTTGGTCGAGAAATTAAACGTCCTTTTCAGATAGGCCCTATAGTGACGCCGCGTTTACGACACTCCAGCTTTTCTTTTCAATTACACTAATACGATTGTTCTTCCCTCATACTCGGAGCGCACCTTCTTGCAGTGAATGACAAAATGACTGCTGTATATACCTTTTTTCTTTTTTCACTTTGCATCGGCGCTCACTTGCACTTTCATTGAAATGCTGTCCAGCTTGTCCTACGAACATATTCCCGGCTATTGACCGTTTGCGCACCAGCACGACAAACATTCACGCCTGCGTTCGGAGGCTGGACAAGTCGCCGGACCCAACCTGTGGCACTCGCGACCCAGGTCAGCCAGCCACAGCACTCCGTCTGCTATGGCTACGTTACGGCCTATCCGCGCTGCGGAATACCTGCCTTGCCGGGCTGCAGAGTTCAGTCGTTACGTTAAACGACTCGATCCTTCCGGGAAAGACCATTATACGACATATTGATGCTGTTCTTGTTCAGGAGTGAAAGAATACGCCTAATCTAGCCACCTCACCGAAAACACCACAGCGGTCGTGCCTTATTAATTTACAGCGAAGCTGTATATGGCTAGCCGATTCGTCCGTCCGCCCCTATGTCGCCAGTATGCCGAAAACTGCTCCGGCGCAACCATCGCACGCGCGAAAAAAATAGAGAGGCGCGCGATTGGCTGCACCAGTAGTGACGTCGTTGCTCTCCGTCGCAGCCGAGCGCGAGCGCAGCAGTTTATCATCGGCTCCGAAATGGGTAGGCCACACGTCATACGTACTCCTGAGGAGCAGGCAGCTTTAGATGCGCATGGCCACGAGCAGAATCGGGAACGAGCTCGTTTACGCCGTGCCGATGCTGCAGCCCGGGCACAAGAGCATGCTCGTGCAGCCAAGCGCAAGCAGCAACTGCGCATCGAGGGTCTGGCAGCCTACCAAGCCGTCATTTAATGAACCGTCGGGATTAACCCAGTGATTAACGCCGAGGCCGCACGTTTCATCTTCGCTGGTTAACCATCTGTACGGAGTGCTTGCGCAGCAATTATGTATTTTTAATAAACGTTTCTTTTTTCCCTATCTGTCCACCTGTACCTCACTTTCTTGCGGGTTTGCACACGCGCGTATGCGACTTGTAGCGAGCCACACAGGCATAACTGCCGGAGCTTCACGCACGCCTACGCCTCTCAAGGCCAGGCCACAGATCCACATACATAAACGAAGAGGCATCGGGAAGCGGCACGGTCGACGTCAGGTCATGCAAGCGCACGCTGATTAGTGTATGCCAGCAAAGAAAGCACACGCATAAAAAAAAGAAAAACGAGGCCGACGAGAACAGAAACATGTCACCGTTTTGTCTACGCTTCAGCGGTGAGCTTCTCGCTGAGACTTTCGCAACAAAATAAAGTTAAACAAAGACGCGCCGGAACCGCCATTTTCTGCAGCATACCAACAAAAACGTTATTATTAGTATTCTTTTTAATACGCGTGGCTTTCGCGTTTTTATTGACAGCAATCGCAGGTTGGCGTCATCAGAAAGCAGGACAATGCGAACCAGGATCCGTGTTATCAAAAAAGTTCTTACGCCGGAACTGTTTCTTAGGAGCAGGTGCCAAGACAATCGTGGTGTGGGACATACTAGAGAAGGTCGACGGCAAACAGCACTCACGAACCGAAAGCTTCGTGGATTCGGCTCTTGCTTCACTTTCTAGACGCATTTAGTATCTGCTCTGTATTTCAATAATCTTCATGGAGCTTTCACACCCTCGATACGAGGCCGCCAAAGGCTTTAAAAGAGCCTCCTCCGCTGCGGTGTCTTTTGCGAACTATCGCTCAGAAGAAAACGCTCCTTGTGTCAACAGCCCCAATGATCATTGCGACCTTGCAAAGCACGTGATAATTTATCTTTCAAGACATATTGCAGGACTATCAGAACTACAGTGTCACTTATATTTCAATGACCCAATGCGAAAAGAAGGAAAGGAAAAGAAAAAGCGCGTCAACCTGTACTCCATCTGATCATTTAGTTCTGACAATTGTCGCACGCAGCTCATGTTGTTCTCTACAGAGGTGCACTCGATTTAAAACGGTTTCCGTTCCTGCATCTGCTCGCCCACATAAAGTCGATGCAGCTCGAGCTTAGACCCCGGCAGCGCCGGGCGTTGGACGCATCACGGAAAGATTTGCTTTCCGGGGTGCTGCTTCGAAGCATTCGCGCAGCCTTCCAGCGCCTGGAGCCTAAACAGAGCCGGCGACGATTGTTCGATACCGGGACGCGTGGAAACACCGCTCGCTATCGAGCGTGGCTGAGATAACAGCTCCGATGTTCCCTACGCGGCGAGCACGGCCCTCCGACTGACAAAGCCCCAGACACACGGCTCAACGTTCCGTCTGCAACGCAGACCCGCCGGCGTCATGATCGTACGAAGACAATAGGAAGGAATGCGCTGAACTCGGCGCTTTAACTGGCGTCATTCTTCCACTCCGCTCACCGCCACAGACACACGCAGACCTCGCGCCTTTCGGCGGCCAGACACCTTGCAGCTCGCGCAAGCCGCTCAGATACCGATGCATGTTCAGTACCCTGAGCTCGTCAGCAGGCAATGTCCAGCTCACCCCGTCAAAGCAAACATCAGGCGTTACACAAATACGCTCAAAGTGAGCGCCATCACGCTGTCCCACTTACTCATGCCGCCTTCGAATCTCCCGCGCTGATGCCGCCGCGCTCACTTGCTCGCGTGAGCGCGCCCGAACGACGCACGGCGAAGAGTCAACACAACACGCGCGCACGGCTGCACACACAAACCGAGCTGCACTCGGCGCGGCTGCCTTCCGGTGTCCCAAGCCTGTGTCCGAGCCTCGGTCCAGTGAAAGTGAGCTCGGTAGCGGGTGTTGTCAGTCACCGGAGCACTACGACGATCGCGACGTTCGAAACGCGGCCACACCAGCACGACGACGAGCAGCGAACCGCACCCAGCCTTCGCACGGCGTCCATCTACGCACGTCACGGCCGGAACCACGTGGGTCGCGTTTCCGGAAGGTGTACGGTGCGCGCTGCGGCGTGCTCTCCGTCGTTTACGTTCCGCGCGCGCCGATCGCAGTCACGTCGCCGTCGAGGGGGGCCCCTCAAGGACAGCCGCCGGCTACGCGCTGCTGCTGCCGTCGCCGATATGCGAACGCGATTCGCAAAGCAGGAGTGGCGCGCTGGGGGCCCTCTCCGTAAGCTGACCGCGTCGCCGGAACCACTTTGCCTGCACCCGTCAGCGCCAAATGCAAATGCGAGTGCCTCTGCGGGCAAGAAAGCAGAAAGAGCGGGTTTTTTTACGACAGCAGGCTGCTGCCGCTCCTAAGCTAAAGGGCGACATGCATGGCGCTAGCTTTGCCAGTCACGGGGCGCTACGTGTGGATGTAACGACGTGCGCGCCAGATATACGTGGCGAAGCATATAGTCGCCAAGATTTCTAAATCGATTTTTGTGCCGAGCGCACTGGGACAGAAAATGTCACGTGCAAGTCAATTTAAGAGTATGATTTACCTTGTCTTTTGGGGCTTTCTTAAAACTTTCTTTTTTTTTTTTGCAATTGCGCAGAATGTTTATTTTTTCTAATCTGTGCCTTCCGTTTACATGTTTGTACGTATTACTCGGTCTCTGCAACGTTACTTCGATGATACTTTCGTTTTGTCGCACTCCGTGCCTGCTTACTGAGAGGAGTAAGCAATGGTGGTCAAAGAGAATGCGCACAGTAAAATTTAAGCACGAGAACAAGTTTTCAAATGTTTCGCTGAGAGTCCTCATATAAAGGTGCACTTATTTTTGCATAAACGGAACAGTGCATGACGGGTCGTACTCCTAAACAAGTACACTCTTCTCCATCTCAGACCCAATATTCCGGTTTCGCTATCGCATCTTCGACATTCCATTTCGGTTTTCAAGTGGTCCACGCTCACCGATTTCTAGGCGTTATTATCGACAGAGACCTTTCATGGAGACCCCACATCTCATACTTGAAGAAAAAGCTTACTTATATCGCCTATATACTAAGGTTTCTTGCCGGTAAAACGTGGGGCACATCCGTGACATCTATGCTTCAACTATACAGGACGCCCTTCCAAGGATACTTGCGACATAGCACACCAGTGCTGTCCAATGCTAACAAAACTAACATCCATGTCCCGCAAAGCCTTCAAGGCCAAGTCCATCGAATATGTCTGGGGCTACCTCGAAGTGCTTCAACCGTAGCAACAATTGCCACTGCGATAGACCACCCAATAATGACCTATATAGCTATCGACGTACTCCGAGCGCATGTTCGCCATATATCCAGAGTGCCTGACCACCATCTCGCTCACTTGCCTGAGAAAAGACCAAAGGCTGCGTTCTCCAGATCAATTGCGGCTAACCAGCACTCTTTGTCATTGAGGCACTCACCCGCAATAAGAACGCCATCCCCTATGTGGTGCTTGAAAAAGCCTCCCGCTTAACTTGCTGTTCCAGGGATAGTGAAGAAAGCTAGCCTGACCACCGCAGCTCTCAAGCAGATTACATTGGAACTTTTGCATTATTCGTACGCTAGCCGAATCCATGTTTACACAGACGGTTCCGTCTGGGAAAATTCGACGGGCGCCATTGTTATACCAGATCTCAATCGGTCGTCATCAAGTTTAAGACTTCACACGTAACAGTGACAGTGACAAGAACTTTATTAGAGTGTCCTGAGGAACTTGATTGGGGGGAACCGAAGGCTCCCCGATCAATTTGGTGGCTCCGCCCATGACGGGACAGGGAGATGGTGACTCTCCGTGACGTCGCGGGCCCTCTGGACGGCCTGTAGTTGGCTTGGGAAATCCGAGCTCTTCAGCAAGGTGTCCCACTTAGACTTGTTATGAAAGTCGGAGCCCGCGTTGTACGGGCACAGCCAGAGCATGTGGTCGAAGGAGCAGCACACGTGACCGCATTTGGAGCACGATTGCGGAAAGTTCGGGTCTATCCAACTAAGCGCTCTCGGGGTGAGGTACGATCTCGTCTGTAAAAGCCTGAAAGTAACAGCCTGAGCCCTGTTCAGTTTCGGACTGGGGGGAGGGAGTTTTCTCCTGCTGTGTCTGTAATGTGACGTAATTTCGTGAAAGGTTGTAAGTTTATCTTTGAAGGGGCAATCCTGCGGGAGAGCTGGACTGCTAGCTCTGGCGCGGTTCGTGAATTCACGCGCCAGGCAGTTGGCTCGCTCGTTAGGGTTGCAACCCGCTTGGTTAGTTGCATCGTCCATGTGGGCCGGGAACCATGCTACGGTATGACCTGCAGTTTCTTCTCGCGTATTAATACGAAAGCATCTGTTAACGATGTCGGCTGCGTGTTTACAAACTAGAGCGGACGAGAAAGCCCTGACCGCCGTGCGCGAGTCGGAGAAAATGGACGCCGGGCCTTTTGCGGCTTGAAGAGCCAAGGCTATCGCGGTTTCCTCCGCCTCGTTCGCGTGTTTGGCGTAGATTGATGCGGCGCTGATAAGTGTTCCGCGCGCGTCAACGACCGTGATTGCAAACCTGTCTTCGCTGCCATATTTGGCGGCGTCAACGAAGAATGCATCTGCCCCGTAAGGATCTATTCGTCGAAGGATGGCTCTAGCCCGCGCTCTTCTGCGACCGTAACACGTAACAGCATCTACAGGTACCGAACTGGCCGCTCTTCGCGCTGCTGTCGAATACATTGAAAAAGAACCGCCTAACAAATGGGCAATATTTTGTTATACGAAAGCCCTCCCGAGCTTGCGAGGTTTATGACGTGGCAGTTATGAACAGCTGGTGTCTAAAATCAACGAAACTTGCCATTGCGCTTCTGAACGAAGACATGATATCATCTTTCAGTGGCTGCCGGGACATCGTGGCATCATTGGTGATGACCTCGCCGATGACGCTGCCCAACATGCCCAGGCTGGCGCACCGACACTCCTTATACCTCTATCGAGAGTAGACGCTGCGAGCTCCGCAGTCTTGCTCCTACCATTACGTTAGGTTACTGGCATACACCACAGAACTGTAAGTGTCGTTTACACAGCCTCGACCCATCACTGAAACTTGAATTACCCGCAAACCTTTCACGACGTGACGCAACACTGCTGTGTCGGCTGTGGGTAGGAGTAGCATTCACTAACTCCTACAGCTATCGTATTGGAATGGCGGACTCATCAATGTACGCTAAGTGCAAGTGTGAGGAGACCATCAGTCATCTTCTGTGTCATTGTTCTCGCTTTGATAACCAACGTCAGACTCTCCAGTGTGCCTGGACGACAGGCCATTTACAGAAGCAAAGATCTTGGGAGCCTGGCCTCACAGTTCATTAGCCCAGAAAGCAGTTCGAGCGCTTCTTCACTCCCTGAATGCAACAGACTTGAGTGCCCGACTATAGACATCCTGCACCTAACTTAGTGCATATGAAAGTGTGGTGTAGACGTAGACTCAGGTTTTCTCTCTCTTTCAATCTCCATTCGCCTCCCCACGTGTAGGATAGCAAATTGGACTCAGTCTGGTTAACCTCCCAGCCTTTCCTTCTTCCCCCCTCTCTCTCTCTTCACGCAGTAAACATAAATACATACATACATACATACATACATACATACATACATACATACATACATACATACATACATACATACATACATACATACATACATACATACATACATACATACATACATATAGTCTTACCCTACATACATATGGTCTTATCGCGTTTCAGTCGTACGTACGTACGTACGTACAGGGTTCGGACCGTATTGTTGCCGGCGCGTTTAGCGTTACCGGTGAGGGCTCGTAGATCGCCGAAGGGCCCAATGCATGTCACAACGCATCACAGACACGCACTCTCGCTTCACACGTGATGCAAAACTGCATCAGCTCGGTGTCCCCAGCGCCCACCGGCGCCACAAAAAGTGCCACGCGCTCCAAGTATCGCGTTTCAATCGCCGAGCACGGTAAAGTGTACGTGCGCACTTAAAACCATCAACGGAGGCCGTCCTTTAACGGTGCTTCTCATGCGTATGTACGTATATAGTAAGTTCGCACAATGTCCTCATATACAAGAGGCGGCGTGCACAAGGTGCTTTCTCCTCCGTTACGTCCTGAACGACCTGAACAATGTCGGCGTCGAGCTCCGACGGCATGCGGAACAAGCGCGTTCCCACCTTCCGAGTGAGCCTCCGGTGCGTCATTTCGCGAGAACAGCACACTAGCAACGGGGGTCAAGCGAACTCGCATTCTTTGCGTTTACAGCGGCGGGCGGGGATCGGCCAACACAAAGTTGTTCGGCAGTCCGGACAATAATGATAATGGGATACTTTCTCGCGTTACGTCACGCGAGCAGCGACAAGCAGGATGCTACATCTGTGTTTCACCGGACGCATTCCCACGATCCGCGTCACAGCCCTGAAGAACCCGAGGGCGCGTAGACGAACGCCTTTTCGACAGGAGAGACACAAGCGCCGACAATCTCACAAAGCTTTAAGGATACACTATAGATAAACAGCAACCAGTTTAAACTAATAAACTATCTCATAAAAATTATAACTGCGTTATAATTTCGCGGTAATAAACTGATCATTATGGAATTAAAAATTAAAGGCAAATTTCTGTTTTCTAATTTCGCACCAAAACTGCTGCGCCGGTATACGTCTATGGTACGTCACGAATTTCGCCTAGCTTGTTATTTTTTTTTTTTCGTATTTACGCCATCGAGGCTCAGTGTGAATGTTCTTGAAACTTGCAAAGCTTCCTCTCTTAAGCGTTTTAGAATACATTGTAATCCATCTTTACCGATAAATAAAGTAACTACGACCGAACAAACGCCGTCGAAATCCATGACTTGACGTCACGCTGGTGTGGACCGACGCGTCTTTCGCTTTGTCACAGTAAGAGTGGCATTTTTGGAATCGTAGAAGGGCGATTTATTAATACAATTGAAATTACTTTTCTCTTTAGCGCCCCTTTAAAATAAGTATGTGTGTTTTCTCACTTTTAAATATATAACGAAAGGCTAAGGCGAAGACAAATGACGCACTAGAGTTTGCTATTATGATCGTCAATGAATGCAATGTAGTACGCGCTTGTGCAAGGCAGTCAGATAGCAAGGCAAGCTTAGGTCAAAGGGCGACACTGTGGTCAAGACGTAGAGACCTACGGTATACTGTGTGGAGCCTTTAAAAAGAAAACCACTGGACACGCCAGGAAAGCTAGATGGCCCTGTAATTGTGACGTACAAGAGGTATATTCTATCTTTTACCTCAAGCTTGATTCAATCTTGTCATCGGTCTCACTTGCTCTCTGCGCTTACGTCGCCGTTCTTACACCGATTACTCTGGGGCGGCACACATCCCCGCCCAACGGCTCGGCTCTTGAGATCGACAATGCAGAGATGTCACACTTGAGAGAGAGAGAGAGAGAGAGAGAGAGAGAGAGAGAGAGAGAGAGAGAGAGAGAGAGAGAGAGAGAGAGAGAGAGAGAGAGAGAGAGAGAGAGAGAGCGATTTAATGATTGGCTGGAGATGTTTGTCTGACATGCTACTCCGGGTGATAGGCAATGATTACGATATACGCAGTGAATGGCGGCCTAACAGCCATTTTCGTGTAGTTTCATCTCACAACTCGCTTTCCTAGTTTGACTGCATACACGCTTGAGTACATAGTGTCCTGCAGACGAAAAAAAAAAGAAAAAAAAGCACTTAATTAGCTTCTTTGATCTGCAGCATACCCCGGCGTGAAGACACTGAGTCACCCGCCGTGGTTGCTCAATGGCTATGGTGTTGGGCTGCTGAGCACGAGGTCGCGGGATCGAATCCCGACCACGGCGACCGCATTTCGATGGGGGCGAAATGCGAAAATACCCGTGTGCTTACATTTAGGTGCACGTTAAAGAACCCCAGGTGGTCGAAATTTCCGGGAGTCCTCCACTACGGCGTGCCTCATAATCAGAAAGTGGTTTTGGCACGTAAAAGCCCCCTGAGTACTGCCGATGCTGTGCATATCTCAGCAAAAAGAGACAATAACCAGCGCGCTGATTCTCCTGACGGTAACAGCCACAAGAGTGTGTGCGCTGACTCGTGACGACTGCCCGTGCTCCGTCTGTTTTGATCGAGCCAGCAGTGACCGCAATTTCACGTTTGCTTTGCAATGACATAGCTGTGCGGGCGTTCCACCTTTCTCTCTCTCTCTTCCATTTCATTTATTTTCATTAGTACGATACATATAAAATATACGTGGAGTATAAATTCTCCGCCGTCCACGTAGCTGCAACGAACATGATACGAAAACGGCACAAAACACTCCGGCACGCTGTTCGTTGCAATTTTTGCCTGATTTAACAATGCCTGAGCCTGGGCTGCGGTAGAACCAGTGCAAGCCTGGCGATTGGTCGCTCTCGGTGAGACCATGCGGCCATGGGCGACTGCGGAAGGCGTCATATAGCCCGGAACCCCAAGCATTTTATAATCTCGCTACTAACACGCTCTATTGCTCCTTCTAGTCCGACGCGAAGGGCACTCAGCTACAGATCAGTAACCCTGAGGACCCACACTAAGGAATAGTATCTTGACAGTGTGGATTGATGAATCGTATCGTGCATTGCTGCGTGCTGTGCCCGCACTATTTTCGCAGACGAAAACGTATACACGATGCATTCGACGCACTATATACGTGTACGCGCGTGCGTGCGTAGTTACCTAAGAAAAAAAAAAGAACGTTCTTCATAGCTGGCTTCTCTGCAACGTAAAGCTGTATGTGGAAAAGCCCGATTGTATACCTATTCGTTCTTCAGGCGATAGCGAGCGTGCAAAAACGAGGGACTACACGTTCGTCGGCTACGACGGCTCGGTGCGAGTCGTTTGTTCAACCCTGCTCCCTCGCCGGCATTTGCGCGCGATGATGGCCAGCGGTGTCACGTCATCCTCACTTGGCTCCTTTCATCACCAGCCTGTATGTAGCAAGTATTTATGCGCGCGTCCCACTGGCAGCTGTGACTGTGACAGGAAAGCGGCGAGCGAGATGAAACAGAAGAGGGGCGTCAGGTCAAATCGAAGCTCAGTACTCACGATGGTAAGACAATTAACCGATACAATTAACGGTCAAGACATGTAAAGTTGCACATGCGCCTAACAGCGTATATATATATATATATATATATATATATATATATATATATATATATATATATATATATATATATATATATATATATATATATATATATATATGTGTGTGTGTGTGTGTGTGTGTGTGTGTGTGTGTGTGTGTGTGTGTGTGTGTGTGCGCGTGTGTGGGGGGGGGATGCGCGACTCTCGCGCGTCCCCTGATATGTCTTTCCCGCATGGCGCGTCTCCTGTAATCCGGCTTCGCCGCGTGGCCTGCGTGAAGCCCGCGGCGGTCGATGTGGTTGGGGTGCAGTGCGAGAGATGGCGCGATTGTTGCGCTGCTAACGCCGCCTCACGGCAGGGTTACTTGGGGGCGCAGGGGAGAACAGGCTGTCTCTTTCCCGGCGGGTCGGCGAAAAGCGTGGACGACCCGCGCGCCGCCGACCCATGCTTCTGCGAGACCGCCTCGCGTGGCCGCCTTGGAACGCGCCACCGTTGGCGTGACCGTACACGCGAACGACCAGGCGTTGGGATCCAGCATGGGGCGAACATATTCGCTCGCTACCAGGTCGCGGTGAGTCGGACTTCTACATTTGTCGCGCGCCCATCGGCATGTTTTGTGGATAGCGGCTCGGCTAGCAGGCATTGATCTATGAAAGGTGCAATAAATGCCCTTGTGATTGTTTGCACTACTGTGTTGTCGTTCCTTTGTCCCAAGAGCACGGGTGTGAGAGACCCCACAGTTTGTGTGTGTGTGTGTGCACCGACAGTTGTTAATATACGTGTGTATAGGCTAGTTGATATAAGGATCACAAGGTTGCAGCATATATGCGCTGCTACAGTATGCTACTACAGTGTACTCCCCCTATTCTAGTACACTGTAATGCTACAGTGGAATGCCTGAATGCTCCTTTCGTTCGGGGGAGCGGGTAAGCATGCAGGCACTCTATGGAACAGTTATGCTACAGACGCTCGAGGATGCACTCGATTACATGTACTCGAGAGTGTGCTCATGAATCACCAGAGGACACTCTTTTGTGGAAGTATACAAGGCGCAGGGACAAGTGCATTCTCATCATCACGCTCTTGATTTCCAGACATGAGCTTGGCCGCTTCGTGCGCGAATTAATTCCGTCCGTCGAAAATTTATCTTCACCACCTCCTCCTTTTCTTTTTTTACATTCTCAGCGTGAAGTTATTCGCAACCGCACGTGTTCACACTGATAGTACCTTCTTCCCTCCCTTTCTTTCTTTTCATGCCTTAAACCCCATCCCCCGTGTAGGGTAGCAAACCGGACCTGCGTCTGGTTGAGCTCCCTACCTTTATTTTCTTCTTTTCCTCCTCCTCCTCCTCCTCCTCCTCCTCAGAGTCAAGGAAAGAGTACTGCTGTAGAAAGGATTAAGAATTTTCAGTTATTCAGTGTGTTTTGTCAGTTTTACAAAATATGGACTCCACGTGAGAACTCTCTACAGTAATGTCAGATGTAAGAACTTAGCAACTATATTTTATGTCTAGCATACTTGGAAAGCATCCATCGTGCCTCTAGCAATATATATGCTATATGTAAAGCCATTGTAAAAAAAACAATTAAATATGTGAAGCGGCTGCATGACGATATACTGACATCGAGAGCGAATACCCAGACGTCTACCTTCCCAAGTCGATTTATTAGAACAACTTACGAACGAGAGAATGTGGTGTGTGGTATATATAAACACTACACATGGCGCACATATTATGCAAACTTTAATCAAGGGTACAATCAACAACTTGTTTGACACATTAAAAAAAATTAATATCATTATTTACATCAGTGCTTTCGCTTTCGATGCGCTATCTTGGCGTGCACACTTGTGCAAACAGTACCTGAAGGAGATGGTTTTCACTCAAGTGCAAGAGCGACCACAAGAGTCGCAGAACGACTATTATCATCTGCGGACGTGGACATAAGTGCACCTGCAAAATAAGTGCGTTGCATTAATGTCGACGCCTGCAAGTATGCATCGATAATTACCGAGGATTCATAACCCAGACTTTCTTAATTATGCACCCTATTGATTGAAATGTCAAACAGAAAATAGAAATAGCACACACACTACGAGCTCATTATGCAAGACTCGCAATGAGCACACGCTCAGCGATACCCATCACCAACGTGCCCCACCCAGACATGCCCATTGAGTACAAAGCTCTCAAAAAGCCGCGCCTCGATATATTGGGGCCGGGTACCTGCCTTGTTCATTCGTCTTCGATTTTCATACTGTGGTCTTGCTGATATCGCCGTCGGCTTAGGCACGTCGTGTTGCGGTGTCGTCGTCGCGCCTTACAAGACACTTTCTGTTATGCTGTGGGCATATGTCCAGCAGAGCATAGTGGATACGCAGAAGCATGCGGGTCATCTGATAGCAAGCTGAGGTGGACAGAAAGTCAAGCATGTCGCCAGAAATCTAATGGTGCATTCGACGATTCGCTTTCGAGTCACCTAAGCTCTCCACTTTTCTTTCCGTGCGTGCGTGCGTGTGTGTTTTCCAAATCTCGCATGGGAAGCGAAATGGCGACTCATTCATTTATTCACAAAACTTTATTAGAGTCCTGAAGCCCGGTCTTTTCAGACCGAGGCAGGCCGCTTCCACGTCGGCACCGTCAGGCCGAGCCTTATGTCGCCATCCTGGACCCTCTAGACGGCCTGTAGTTGATCTTGATATGAAAAGCTTGATATCATCTTGTGCCAGTAAAGCCATTTTTCTTCGGGGTCGGCGACAGTCGCGGGACAGCCCGCCAGCATGTGTCTGATGTCAATGATGCCATCGCACACGTTACATTCTTTCCTAATTTCTCTTTCGGTGTGAATTTTATTTATGAAATACGGAGTGGGGGGTACGTCCCGGTTTGCAGTAAACGTAGCGTGACTGCCTGAGCCCTGTTCAACTTTACGTGTGGCAGAGGCAATCGCGTAAGCCCCAAGTAGTAGTATTTAGTAAGCCCCAAGTAGTAGTATTTAGTGATGTCGTTGTAAGTTAGTAAGTGATCTTATGCTCCCCGGAATGGTAGTGGGCGTCGGTTCGGTTCTGACCGGCACGGCAAGCAAGTCGACTCGTCCATCACTGTTTTATGAAGCAGGCAGAGAGGCATCAGCTGTGTCCCTGTCTCACCGCGTGACAGTATAAAAAGATACTGAGGCGGTGTGTATTCGTGTGTTTGATCAAAGGGAACAGGGCTCATATTCACAGAATGCTCTTACGCTTTAATTCTTGGTAAGATAAAATTTTAGCCAATCCTGATGTTGGACGTATTATTAGGTAAGGCGGCTGGCCAATAGCAAGAAACACTTGCGAAAGAGAAACTTTCTGAATTCGGCACCAGGATTTCACAGTGACGTGCGTTATGTGACCATTGTGGGAGCCTCGCGTCCTTACCTGTTCCCTTTCCCTTCAAACAAATACAAGGCCCGTATTCCCAAAAAACGCTTACGCAAGGATTGTCCGTATAAGCGAAAGTTCAGCCAATCCTGGTTCTGGACAAATTACAGAATTAAGGCTGCCGGTAAATGGAAAAGAGCACTTACGAACGAAAAGCTTTGCGAATTCGGCCCTAGCGTAGAAAACCAGACACCATCCCTGGTGTACGACCTTTGCTTCCACTCTCGAATCGAGCCGGAACCAGTGGCGCACCGGGAGGGAGCGGGGGAAGGAGGGAGGTACGTTATATGAGCTATTAGTTGGATGGTTGGCCTCGCAGTGAACTGGAGCATTCAGAGGGATTGGCCATGCGTCGGGCAGTGAAAGGGTACCAAAATGTAATACGAACTTTGAAAAAAAAAAAGAAAGAAAGTGAAACAAAACTGGCAACTGGAAATGTTGAAATTAAATGTTAATTGAAATAGATAAGATGCCTATATTGACTACATATTACAGGAAATAAATGTATCATTATAAAAAAATTCCTGCATGGAATGCTTTTTGTCTCGTACAGAAAATTGCAGAGTCCATAAGAAACGTCCCTGTGGCTAAAACTCAGCTCGGTAGCGCCAAAGGAATTCACCACTTTCACTGCAGAAATTACACGAAGTTGATTTCGCCAGACCAGACCTGTGAAGGTAAATGTTGACTGGGGGACTCCGCAACGTAGTCCCGTAAGAGATACTTCAGACTTTCTAGTGGAGCACCATCCATTGTTCCAAGGAAAATTTAGATACGAAAAATCGTAGACGGACAATCAAGATTTGTGAAAGTTACATACTTGCAGTTGCAAATTTTCTGGATCGAGCCGCTGGGAAGGACGCACATTTTGGTAAAATAGAGACTACCGGACTATCATGTGCAGCTACTGCATGTTCATAGGCAGTTTCATTTAGTACTGAATACTCGTGGCCTGGCACCGGCCCCACCAAACGAACGAGGCGTCTTGGAACGAAAGAAGGCAACGTTTCAAAGTCGTCTCACAAATTAGGCGTAGTTAGATAACAGACAGGCAATCGGTTAAAATTACAGGTGATGACAAAGATGAATATACCTTCGTAAACCTAATCGAACTGCCAATAATCCATTCTAAAAGATAGGCGTGAATTCAGGTAGGCGGATGGCAAAAGACCAATTCAGAGATGATACAATGTCCACACCTGCCTTCAAAGACGGTAGCGTCTAGTTGCCATCAAGGCGTTTATTTCTGGGTGTGCAAAGTGGTATTCTAAACTAGCTATGGGTAGGGAAAATGCTTAGCATTGTTTGGAAATATGTCATCAAATTCAATCTTAGTGATCGACGCAGTGATGCGAGCTGTACGTGTTGGCCATTGTATTTGAGCCGTTCAGCAGGGCAGCAGCAGAAGCCACTGTTAGCCAAGTCAGGGAATGTTCGCGTAGAAAGCTTCGCCCATTCGGGTTTATTCAGTCGTGTTAAATGTACGTATTCATTTCAGGGCTGCTTTTTGTGGCACTGGTTTCTAGGTATTTAAATTGTAAGCACCTCACTCGTTTAGACTGGCGACTAGCGAAACTCCGTCTATAGGAAGGAAGGAAATCAACTTTATTCAGGTCCTGCAGGCCTATAACACGCGGCACTTGTACCGAAAAAGCCGATAGGATGACAAAAAGCACTTCAAAAATCAAGTTAAAGGCCAACCGCAGCAGAATTTCGGACCGCGCCAGAAGCCGTTTCAGATAGCGTAGATATGGAGCAGTGAGCAGCCTCCGTGCCAAAAAATAAAAAAAAAATAAATAAAAAACGCTTGAAATACGCGTTACGTAGAAGTTTTTGATATTGCGTCAATGTAATTTTTTTAAATATTTAAATAGAGAAAGAGAGGCAATACGGCAGAACTTACCTCACGACGGCTGTCGAAACGATCCCATACGGCAAAACGGCGCCGCAGTAGCTGAATTGGTAGAGCATCGCACGCATAATGCGAAGACGTGGGGTCGTTCCCCACTTGGGGATAGTTTTATCCGGTTCCATTAATTTAGAATTTCTTTAATTCTATTATTAAGTACAACTTGTCATTGTCGGCTTCTTCAGATATAGCCAGCAACAGACTTAATTGCGGCGCGGGTCTTCTTCAACGTGTCGCGTAAAAGTACACGAGCGCGTCTGCTTCACTAAAACTGACTCGGCAGTTTCGTAGGCCTTGTTCTTACGCGCGTCGGCAGTCCACACTCCCGGCGCCTCGCAGCAATACAAGTTCAAAACTCACGCCTATCTGCTCTGGCGACCTGATTGGAGGCGCAAAGGGAGATGGCACACCAATATGGCTGCATTTACGGCTTCAAAAACCTGACGTCAGAGCCTCTTTATCTCTTTCCTCCATGGCCGTAGTACACTTTAGCCGTATACGATACGGCAAGGCTTCACCAGCGGCGAAAATTTCCGTTAGGTGCAGAGTAGACCCAAAATCCTTGTAGCGGCCGTACGCCATTCTTACGCCGCGAAATCGCCAATAGCGTAAAAGTTATTCACAGCCGCCATGACCGCGCCAACGTACGCGTTATGTTTGAAAAATCGAGCGAGACACCACACAGCGTACAAAACTTGTCCACGTTTTACATTGGTCATACAGGAGCGCGTTTGCTCGCTGCCGAAAATCGCGGTTGTACCCATGCCTAAACCACTCGCATACGTTGGGGTGCGAGCTACTGAATACAAACAGCAACCTACGGTACAAACATCGGTACGATCCTTCGACTCGGCCCACCGCGCAGCTAATGAAGCCGCTGGTCCACGCTCTACCACTTTAGACGGTGCGGCAAAATGGCGCTTGACAGCATAGAACCTTTATTCGTAAGCACAAGAATCGTTTTCGGCGCAATGTGGGCACATATTTCCCATATTCCGCTGAAATGCGGCAGGTCGTGGCAGAGTTCGCCTCTCTGCGCAGTTCGGCGCAGCATCGCTGGATGCCTACAGCCCCTTCGCAACGGTCCGCGACAAGTTTCTTTCGCTCGAACACTAAGCATAGCTACAGCCGCCGACCGATAATTCCGACTCGACGGGGCCAGCCAATGTCCTAAATACTGGATTCGCCTGAAAACAAGTGGTTTTATTCCCCATTTGGCCGAGAACGGTGTGCCATACTTTAAGATTGCCACTTTTGCGGCTGCTACCTTCAATTTCATGTGACTAGCATGCCATGACGCATGACCATGCAAGAGACGCATGGGCATCTATGAGCAAAGGCATTCTTGGCACAGTGCCGAGCAAGCTACTAGTGCGGAAAAGCTTCCACCCATCGACACACCCGGTGCCAGACGCGAAATAGCGCGAATAAGTATCTTTAAAAGTGGTCCTCCAAGAATACGACTTAAGTACAGCCCAACACATTCCGCGGATGCGATTTTCTAGCAATGCCTTATATACGATTCCTTTTCACGCTTTTCCTGCTATGTCAGTGATAGAAGCGCCACTCGGCACATATCATTGGGATCAGCAAAATTGAGCAAAAGGCATTGGCTACAATATCGTGGCCTGTATCTCTACCAGTCATGCCGTCGCTACAGGCAGACGTAAGTAGTGAATTCTGCAACCAAATTCCTCTTGGAGACTACTAGACGACTAGACTTCGCTGGTTGCAGTTTCGATGTGTCAGCAGTTATCAAAACGAAAGTATCACTATTTCTGCTTGTCTCAGCAGCCAGATTAGCACACAGAAATCTGTAAGGTGTATACATTAAATCTGAGGCTAATGGCGGTGCCACGGAGCTCTCCGCACAATCAATCATGTCCAAAGTATCAGTCGGCGACTGTATTTGTATGTGTACAAAGCACCTTAAACATATACCATGTGAGTTTTTTTTTTATTTGTGAGGAATCAAATGTGGCCGACAGCAGGTTCATTTGCCGCCCTTTCCAGGCAAGATGATGCCATCGTACTGCAAAGAGAACATTTCACAGCATTAGTCTCAAGTTCTCCAACTGAACCTTAAAAATATAACTTGAACAAAAAGGTGCATCCCCCCCCCCCTGAATCAACGAAAAGGTAGAATGGCTCTTGGTTCTGCTTAATGTGGCCGATTGCAGCTGGAGTGCACAGCCAGAGACCTTTTATCCCAAGGAGAGCATGATAGAGCAAAAGACAACAGCAACCCTGCCAGACCGACAAGATTTACATCTTGCTGCAACATTCTGGAATTTAAGAAGTTATTCTGAACGGCGTCTAGGTGTATGTCAGTCAAAAGTAGCTACTGGCAAAGGAGGAGTCACATGCAAATGGCATTTTCTCAGAGTGACTGCCCCATTAACAGTACATAAGCTGTACCTCCAATCTTGTAGTAAGGACTGAATATGTGTCAGGCCCAACGTTGCAAAGGAGGATTTGCTGTTGCACTCGTTGAGATACAACACAGGACTGCATGCCGATCAAGCATGAGTGCCTGCCGATGCAGTGCGATAGTACAGCAGAGAATATCAGTGAACTCATGCCACTGGAGTTGACAGCTTTCCATTTAACTTACCGTAGTTACTTGAACCTAGGCTGGCCCCGATCCTAAACACCCCCCCGAATATTTGAAGAAAAAACTTGCCTCGAATGTGCACATGACAAGCCCACCCTACATCATATACTTTACTCGCGGACAACTTTCTGCAGCTATGACTGGAAAGCTATGGGGCGGACCTTTTGCACATGTGTAACCGCTCCTAGTATTTCGCCAGCGTTTGACAGTGGTTTTGGTTGCTCAGAATAGACGGTGAATCGACGCAGCATCCACGTGCGACGGTTCCACATTTGCCCAGGCACAGAAGTGAAAAGCCGCAAAGTAAGTTGACTTTTACAATCAGTGGTGTGTGTTGTACTATTTAACTGTTGCTAATAAGGTGTTTGTTTTCTCTTCCCCAGCTTTAACGCGGGACTCTTCCGAAGCGCTCTCACTTGCGCGCGCTTTGCCTCCGTAGCTTTCCCTTCATGGCCACAGAAAGTTTCCATTAGTATAGCCTCGTTGCTATAAAAGGGCTAAATATAGTCAGACATAGTGTGAGCGCTCGCACACGTTACGTCACGTTGGCGAGAACAACAGCGCCCATAGTTCGACCAATCATTGGAAGCACTGGCGCAGCCAACATAACCGAACGCTGCCAATGCACTCCGACACGCCCGGCATCAAGCAATGTGCACCCGCGCACCGATAACGTCGGACCATAACTGCGGTTTGTATTCCGTATAGCTGCCATCTCGTTGCGGCACACGCGAAAAACTATCTCCCGTTGCCCCCTCCAACGACCAACATATTTTTCATCGATGTTGAAGTCCCGCCCGGTTTGAACATTTCACGATACCTCTGCGGCTAGCGCAACTTTTCATTTGAAATCGACACTATAGTGGCATCACTTGTTTGGTGCCATTACGAAAAAGCCATGCTGCATGCCAATACAACGCAGGTCCAAATGGTGACGTCGTTAGTTTGTGTACTTCAGTTGGCTAGTGGTGCATCTAGTGGCAGCTGCGATACTGACTTTTCTAGATGGCACTAGCTAGGCACAATATTTATCATTTTCAGTCAAAAACTGGCGCATTTTTAAAATCCTCGAGTCTAAGCCGACCCTAGAGTTTGGTATATGATTAATGGAAAAAAAAAAAAACATCAGCCCAGATTTGAATAAATATGGTATATACTCGCAAATATTTTCCTCGGCCCTCCTACTGGAAAATAAGAGCTTTTTCGCCAGCCCTAGACGGCACATTTTGCACATGGGGCAGCTTCAGTTTTATGAGTAATTTGTCACTCAAGCTAGCCAATTTTGGCAATCATCGGAACGTCAATCAACAATTAAGATGATGACATTTTAAAGCTCTACACCCCCAGAGTTTAAAGATGGTAAACATCAGCCCATTTTATGTCTGCTGAAGATGAAGCCTTCTCTCAGCGATCTGATTAACCCTGCCTAGTTTGGACTATCATATGCCTGGCAAATTTTTAATCGCATCGCCTACCCCTCTACCATCTCTGACCGATTCGCGGGGTGTAAAGTCCCAAAGCAACACTGGGGCTATGAAAGATGTAATTGTAGAGGACTCAGAATTCTTTCGAACACTTTTGTTATCGTACCACACCAAAACCGAGATACGAGTGCTTTTGCTTTTTACCCTTATCGAAATGCAGTCAGTGCAGCCAGGAATCAAAGCCACAACGTCTTGCTCAAGCAGCAGCAGACCACCATGAGCCACCGCGGTGGGTCTCGACTGCACCTACCTTTCCCTGGCATTCATTCTGTTATGCCAATAGACAAATGGTTGCCTGCCCTACACACTTTATCAGGGGTGTCCAAACTGCAGCTCAAAACTCTCGGATCTGTACCCCCCCCCCCCATATTATTGACTATAAAGACCAGCTTTCTTAATTTTCAAGAGACACACACACAATGGCTGCCAAACTTGGATGTGCTTGCTTCACGAATGGGGAAGCACAATGCAGAGGCACAATGAGCAATTGCAGCATAAGCGGCATTCACTGTGACCACCAGCTTTCTTGGACAAGCAAAAAAATGTCCTGACTTTTTTTTTCAGTTATTGACTAAGATTATTTTTTATGACTCTTTGCATATGCCTCTCTGGCAAGCTCTGCATTAGAGATGTCCTCACTGTGGAAGAAATGTTCAGGAAACTTGACTGAAAAGCCATTGCATTCCATGGCACATTTTCTGTGTGAATTTCCCACAACTGACACTAGCCACAATGTTTCTAGCAATGCTTTGAATACTGGAAGATCAATCCGCAATTACAACATGCCAGCCTATTGAGAACTGTCGAAAAATTGTTGAAATCACTGAAGCTATTGTACCAATTCTGGTGCCTGCTACGAAACTTGATCAGTAATTACAATGGAGCCACAAATCCCTCACATTTAGTACAATAAAATCTCATCAGACCATACCCACTTAAGGGGGGACGCGGCCCTTGAAAACCGAAAAATAGCGAAAAAGTCGATTTTTGAAAAACCATATTTTTGGTTTGTATGTCTCATAAACTACCTGTTCTGTAATTATCAGCACCTAATTCAACCGTAAAGTACCAAAAATAACGCTACTTTTGAGGCCACCGCGGCCCAAAAAACGCGCAAATGCCGAAATGAAGTCAAACTTCGCGGGCGCGCCGTTCCCGGCCCATGCGGCCTGCCCGCGCCATCTTGGTGTCGTTTTGACCGTGGATTCTTTGTCTATATTTTGCCGCCTTGCAAAATGGCATCGTCGGCGCGGTTGAGACGCTATTGGCGTTTTCCTGCGATGTGATGCGGAGCGCTGATTGGCCGGAGCAGTGCATTCAAATCTCGCGGGCTAAGGCACGCCTGCCATTGGCTGCTGCGCGGGCAGCGGCTGCTGCTCAAATCTCGCGGGCTAAAGCGCGCCTGCCATTGGCTGCTGCGCGGGCGGCAGCGGCTGCTCCCTTTGTTGCCGCGCTCGCGTCGTTGTTGCCCCTTGCTCTGTCGGCCTCAACATGAGCTTGCGCGCTGCTCATCGCCTTGCGCTATCTTTTAGATTATTTGTTCAGCTTTTCTTTTTTCGCTAGTTCTTCGCTGCACGCGATGCCGGCAAAGCCCAAGACAGTGCAGATGTTCGGTGCACGGGAGCGCGATATGCGTCTTGTACGAGCATCGAACTTCCTATCTCTCGCAGCGAGTGCCGACTGCGTAGACGCTTTTCAGCGGCGGAACTGTGCTTTCGGCTGTCGCCAGTCGAAAATCCGACACACTGAGTGTGCCTGGAGCCGCAAGAGCTAATTAGAAGCTCCGCAGGAGCTTTCTAATAAAGAAACACATGTGTTCAACTTTAAGGCCTGTTTTCTCGGAATGGATTTTTTCGCTAGTAGTGGTGCTGGGGAAGGCGATATCTCAAGAACCGCTCTTCAGATTTGTATGCCGTTTTTTTTATTCTGTTCCTGAATGACTTTGCCAGGGGGTAACAGGCTTCTTTTTTTGAAAGCTGGTGCAGTTAATTTATAATAAGCAATTAATTTTTGATGGATGTGGTCATTACTGGCTACATCAAATTCAAAGTTGTCTTAAAAATTTTTGGAGGGGAAATTAAAGAAAAGGGCTCTTTAGCCCCCTGGGATATCTATCAAGGGATCATCACAGTGAATTTCAGCTTCCTACGATGTCCTGGCATTTCTCCAGGCTCTTCCTCAGGCATATACATGAATCACCTAGTTAGACCTCAATAACTCTGGAACTAATAAACATATCTTCATGAAACTTTGCAGTTCCTCATAATTCAGTGGTGTGAACGTACCCTGAAAGTTTCATCTGGATATCTTAAAAAATAAGAAAGTTCGGTCTCCAGGGTAGCCTCCCCCCTTAAACAGCAGTTTCCTTTTAAAAGAAGTCAAATCTCCAACTCAGCGGCCATTGAAAATAATTTGTTTTGTATCCGCATAAACTGTACCAGCTTATTACGCTTATTATCTTATTATCGGTTAACATGTAGTGCTTCCACTTTTCGTCACGCTATCACGGTGGTGCATCGTCCTCATTGGGCAGCCCGTTAGGTCAACTAGCCTCAAATATCAGAACGGCCTCCAAGCATCCTGTGCATTTGCACGTGAAGCTGCATCAACATTTCGGTGTCGTGCAAGCAAGGACTCGTGTCATGCTGAAGCTCAGGTAAAAGACACCAGGTGCTCGTATAGAAGAAAAATTTGACACTGTTTGTGCTACCGAACGTGGAGCGAAGAAGTCGGCGCTGTCATGCGACAGGGATCTACCGTCGACTACAGTGTGTGATATTTGAAATGCAAAGAAGTTGCTCAGCAGTGCTGCTGCGACCGCGAAGCGATAGCGGCTACAAGGTTCGACTTTTCGCCGGTGTTGCCTCTGTTGCCAAAGTTCTGCCTAACGACAGTGATGAGGACGACAGGGAAGGCAACAGCACGGGTGATTCAGACCCGACAGTGGCAGAAGCTGCGTGTTACATCAGCCTCAACAGCATCCCGCAATGTAAAAGGTGCCCCGCGACTTCTGCAGCGCTACCACACCCATGCACGCAAAATATGCAACACTAACAAGGAATCTGCCGTGAGAGCGTTTGCCGAGAAAAGGGAGCTGGCTGCAACCCTGGCTCGCAGCTTCGGTAAGTTTGACACCGCTGTTGTTGCGGCTAGGCTGCTGCAGCATCAAACGAAAATGAAGTGCAGTCAACTTACAACGATGCCACATATGACGATAAATCGGTTATGACAGTGAATAGACTTCACAGTATCAATTTATGCATTAGGAATAAAAGAAAAAAACATAATGATATGTTACTCGCCACATATCGGAGATATCGAAATTCTGCCTTTTGGGCAGCGTTTTCCATGCAGAATAATCGTGAAATTTGCGTTGCTAAGTTCCCCTTAACCGAGACAGGGTGAAAAGTTTGCCTATGCAAGTTCGTATCTGCCACCATTACCGCGCAGAGCATCCCGCCAGCGCACCGATTGCGAAAGCTACGGAGAGCGCCGCAAGTTAGCGCAGCATGTCACAAGATGGCACGAGCTGTTCTGCGTCTCCGGCGAGCGTCCAAAGAAAAGTGAGAAGCAAACCCCACCCACGCTCCCTTCCTACAATAATATCCCTCTCTTCCTCAGCGAGTATGGAACTGTGACGCGGAAGTGGTAGGTGCGTAGGTGAGAAAACGTGAAGCTGTGTCTCCCGAGACAAAGCTGCAAATTTTGCAAGACTCAAAGTACGAGCTCGCGCAGTCGATGATACCGACAATTCTGAAAATCGCAAGCGTCACGATCATGAAGGCTAGAACGAGCGACCATGCCAATTGACGGAAACGCCGTGCTTTGTGCGCCAGGGCAAAACCCCGCATGTGTGAAACCAACACAGTGGCAGCTGCTGACATTACCGAAGGCTGGGAGCATGTTGCTACTGGCAATAAAACTGATGGTGCATTGATGGAGGAGTTTCCGAGTACGGATAGCGCTGCCTCATTCTGCGAAGAATCTCCGACGGAGGTGACGACGAGATGACAGTGGACACCGACGGTAACGTTCACGCAAAGTACACCGTTGTCGATAGAGTCGCTCACTGATTTATTGCACGCTACATTGGAGCTGCCAGTGTTCGCGCAGCTGCTGGACGCAACGCACACCGCAGTTGTGAACCTGAAAATTCCGCAAAAGCAAGAGAAAACTGACAATTTCAGCGCACCTAAAGCTTGACACGCTCCTTAGAGGTATAAATAAATGTTATTTTTCACACCCTACTTTCTACAATGCCAATTTTCCATCGTAAGCAGCAAATTTGTTTTTTGAGCTGCAAAGGTATGTTCGGCAGCTTTTTCTCTTTTTTACAGCAGTCCAGATATAGCAATGATCGGCTATAACGATTGGATTTTTGATTTTGCATATTGCTATAAGTGGACTGCACTGTGACAGACTTTTGTCGCGTGAAGTGAATAAATACTACATGTTTTTGCCCTTTCATCACACTCTCTCCGAGTTCCGTTTAATCAGTACTACCGTTTAGTATGTACTTTCTCCAAGCTCTGGCCAACTACGGTTTAACGAGGTTTCACTGTTATCTAAGACAGTTTTCGAACACTTGGCATATTCAAAGTGAACTCATTTCCAACACATCCAAAATAATATTCACACTACATTAATCAAAGGTGACCATGTCTGCTGTCAGTTCTAAAACCTAGTAAATAGGGTGATGCACTACAGAGAAAAAATTTAGTAGCCATGTGTGGATGACTTGAGAAGCTGTAGCACATCACACACAGCTACATAACGGTACATGTATTTCTTTCCATCATCTTATAATGGTAGCGATGCTAGCTTTGCGAGTACTGCAATAAACACCGATTAGTTCGGTTACAACCTTAGACAGGTTCTTGGCTAAAGAAAATCTATATGCGACCGCTGAATTGAATTGGTATGGCACTTCAAACTCTTCTAGCACAAACAGCATGAACCATTTGTCTGGTTTTGAAATGTCCGCATTGAAGTCTCCAACAATATCACAGGGGTAGTGTCAACACAGCTAGCCCATGCTAACTGCGACATCATGAAAACACTTCGGCGTACCTGGAGATACACAGTGGATATCAGAATTCCGTCTTTCGTTTGTACTGTACAGACATCCCCACAATCAGTGGCATTGTCCTCTTGCGAGTCAAGGGTGTACGGGCGTACATACGTATTGTCCTTTTTGTATATGGCAATACCTCCTGCTCGTGGGTCCGTCTGCTGTTTACAAACAATTCTAGTATACCCATCTACTTGAAACAATGCATCTTGATTTGTTTATTTCATGTATTATTATTATTAGGGGCAGAGTGCTTCAAGCCTGCTTTCCTTCTGCCGCGGGTCAGCCCAGTATTGCACTATCTCCAGGATCGGCCCACACTCACCTTTTTTTCATTGTTGACGCACAAGCAAGAAACATACATGAAACCCTAGCCATCTACAGCTTCGCCGTAAAATAATTCACAATTCTTTGCTACTTTGAAACACGCACAAATACTATACTTCGTTTCATCATATGAAATCTGTACAAGTAGTGTGGTCATAGAAGTGCCACTGCATAAGTTTCGAAGTGAAGTTTTACCTGCAAACCCTCCAATGGAACAACTTTATATGTTACAACTGCAACTTGTGGTCGTAAGGCTATGCCAAGTTAAATAATTGTGCACCTTTGAACTTCCAGTACGAAATACTGTTTTGGTCACGCATGCAGGCCGTTCACTGTGGCCACTACTCGAAGAAGCAACTTCAATTGTTTAGTGGTAAACAGATCAGCGACATGGTTTACAACATACACGACTTACTGTTGCTTGAACAATATGTCACATACCTCTACCTTTTATATGTAATGCACCATTTCTTTGTCACAATTGCTAACAGTGAGAGAAGTTCATCCAGTTTTCACAGCGTTGCATGCCGTTATGAAACAGTCTCACAGCCTACATCTCAGAACCAAGCATATAGCCACCTTTTACAAAGGTTATTAAATGAAAGCTCCAGAGGAGAGGAAGTAAAAACAACCATGTGCCCCTATTGGGATGCTGACCTTCTGTTGGAACCATTTGATGGCCTCTTCCTTTGAAAGCCGGTGATTGCACCCAATGGTGCCTTTCTTGTGGCGTCTGTGTGCAACGTTGAAGCCTGGGCGGCCCAGCACTACGTAAAAGTCGAGACCGTAGATACCAATGGTGGGGTCATACTTGATACCCAAGTCAATGTGCTCCTGGATACCGAAGCCAAAGTTGCCTGTGTCCGAGAAGTTGTCCTTGCGGAGCTCGTATTCTCGCACCTGCATGAAGAAAGGGAAGGCATACCACACAGGAATTTTGTAGGAACTAGTTTATTGGAGGGCTTTCAAGAATGAGCACAATGGAACCCATCAAATATGTTTTCCACGGAATCACGGAAAAAAAAAAAGAGAACCGGCATGCCAGGGAAATAAATCATGCAAACATCCTGTTGAGTATTAAAACAATGACACTATGCACAGCTCAGGATCTAAAAAAGAATTAGTCACCAAATGATAGTATGGACCCAACAGAGACTGCTTAAATGTCAGAAGTACAGTCGCCGACTGTATTTTCGGACTCTAAAAATTCAGACATGCTCGATTATTCGGTCTGCTTCGCGGCACCGCCATTCTCCCCATAGACCATAATGTATAACAACTGCAGAAAGTTCGGACACCTTGCAACCTCTCGTCTGATTTTTCGGACACTCCTTAAGCCAACTCGATCGAGAGCACAATACACTCTGACCATAGACTCTGACCGGTGCATGGTTAGACTTGCTGAACTCCATTTTTGTTTTGAATGGAGCCTCCTTGCTGCCCCACGAAGTGGCACTACTGCAAATCCCCGCTCATCATCGTTTCTGCCTGGTTCGTAGCTATAGCAGTTCCGGTTTCAGCTTAGTAAGCCATGTCAAGACAATCCAGCAGCTGATTTGTTTCTTTTTTCGTGCACGACGCTGCGAGTAGGCCACCTTTTTCGTTTGTGCGACTGGTGTTGGCGTGACGGCGTGGCGACGTTTGCTTTGTGTGCTGTGTCGAGGTTGCGGTGATGCAATGCGGCATACGGAAACATCGTGTCAATTGTCTAATGGCGGCGACAGTGCCCACGAAGACTGTGTTGGGGAATGCCGGCAAGCGGGTGCCGAGAGGCCTAGGATTTGTTGCCTTCCGATGTGGTCCCTACTGACGCCGAAAATGTTCTGCCAAGACTTGCACAGTGGTTGCATTGCGATTCCGGACACCGTCTCATTTGAGTTTCACAGGTGCTGATACTGCTGTACTAACATGCGCAGAACTCGACGGCAAGATCATTCGTCAGGTTTCTGCTGCGCCGCCGGACGATGACTCTGAGTCGGAAGATGACGCACCATGTGCTACGCTGCCGTTGCATGTACGAGCAGTGACTGTGCTTTTAGCCGCCTATAATGACCGTACAACCCTCTCCGAGATTCAGGCTTATCTGATTGCGCCTAAACTGAACAGCGTGCAATAGTGCATTCACGATTTCTTCAAGCCTAGTGCCGAGCCCGAATAAGTGCGTGGAAATAAAGGATTTCTTTTTTTTTTTCTTAATCTGCTTTTTCGGACATTTCCGCAGTCCCCGTGAGGTTCGAATAAACAGTCAAGCAGGCTTGAGAATAAGAACGCCATGCGGGAGAGATATCTTCTAAAAGTGGCAGGAAAAGGTGCATTGGATCCTCAGATTATCACTTTCGAAGATACCTTGTTGTTTCAAAGATTTCACATAACTAGCATTAGACACATAGGCGTCTGAGCAACGGTATTCCGAGTTCAGTGCCAGGATCACTGTCTTGTTAAAAAAAAAAAAAAAAAAAGCAGCATAGAACTCATTTTTGCAATGAGAAAAGGTGCAACTTGCACAATTTGCCTGAGCAGAATGGTTACTTATTCATGTTCATGTTCCGAACACCTTTATTGCTGTTTACAGACCACAATGTGTTTGAGGTTCTGCTCTCCCGAATGGCTTTGCAAGCATTGTGAATACGCCGGTGGACCAAGCCTTTATTAGTAAACAACACCAGTTTGTCTTGTGATGCATCCAAGTTTTGTGAACACCAAAATCGTGTGATGCAGCTCATTGCCATTGGCTAATCATATAAAATTACTCTTCTTTTGAATGAGTTTCTGAATGAAAGCGGTGTATCAATGTTGTCAACCTACACAATAGCTTCTGTTGACATCTTGTGCACAAATGGTGATGACGCTGCTGAGTTTGGCTGCTACCAATGCCGTAAGCATGGTTTCTTTCGTATTCAATTATAATGTGCACAAAATTTTTGAACCCACATATTTACAAAGAAGAGGTAGACAGAAGTACACTATTTTTGCATATGCCTATCATATTGGAAGCAGGCAACTAAAACGGTTCTCCGATGCTCCTGACAATCCAGGCATCTGAGTGGTAAGTACAAGTTCTTTGGTTCCTGAGGGCAATGAAACTAATGATAACCAATGAAACTCCCTGAAAGAGCCTGTAGTCACCTGGCAGTCACAAGCAATGCAGTCTATATACTTCTGACAAAGACTGTACCTCCAATTTAGTAGCAAAGCCTGAATTTGTACTCGGGCCTTACGTTGCAGAGGAGGATTCACTCTCGCACTTGTTGACATATAACACAGGGCTGAGTGCACAACACGCATTCAGTGCCTGCCGATGAGTGCTTTTGAAATTGCTCCACATGTTGGACGCCTTAAACCTAGGAAAGTTGCCAGATTTCAAGACCCATTGATCAGCTACGCTGGTGGAAGCAGACCAACCAAACAAAATTGTGATCATGTAGGCTTCTTGTCAGAAGTACAGTAACTTTGTATTTGCCTATCATATTGGAAGCAGGTAGCTAAAATGTGTCAGATGGCTCATTACTGTTCACATTCTCAGCACATAAACTGTTTAAAAATCAAAGTATCAGGCACCAATTTCTCGACAGCCTCACCCGGCAACACAGGACGCATGAAACATGCTACCTGCAGATCACACAAAACAATCACACACACCTTGAGGCCTTTCTCGAGGATCTCCTCTGCCTTGGGGCCCCGGACGGTGCAGTGCACCGCAATTTTTTCGTTTCTCCTGATGCCAAACGATCGCACCGTGTAGCGGGCCTTGGAGAACACAGGCTGCTGGCCTGTCAGCTGTTCGAGCACCTGATGAGAGTCAACAAACAGTTGAATACATTGAAACCTGCAGCAGACATGTGAGTATTTCCCCTGTGCCAAATGCCCAAGTTAGCAATCAAGGCTGAAGCATGTGCTCCTGTATGCTTTAGTTAATTTAATATTGAGGTTTTACGTGCCCAAAACACGGCCTGATTCCAAGGCGTGCCGTAGTGGTGGGCTCCGAATTCATTTTGATTACCTAGGGATCTTTAATGCGCATCTAAATCTACTTAGATTTAGGTGTTTTTGCATTTCACTGCCACCAAGATGTGGCTGCCGTAACCAGGATTTGAACCCACGACTTTGTGCTTAGCAGAGCAACACCAAAGAGCAACCACGGCGAGTTAGTGTTCTGGCTACAAGCAAATGCAGATTGGCGAGATGCTCTGCCAGACAGGCGATACACCCTGTGCTTATTAGCACGGCACTTAACTTCGGTAGCTGCGATTTGTCGTGTGCATTATGCAGTGCTATTAGTGGCTTGGCTGAACCTCAGTTATGCATATTGAATCTTATACCCATGCCACACGGGCACAGAAAATGGCATTCAGTAGTTAAGGCCCAAGTCCACGAATGACATTTTTTGGCGAACCTTAGAATATGACAAAGACTACAGCAAAAAGCAAAAAAAAAAAAGTACAAGACACACTAAATATTTTGACAACTCATCAAGTTGATTGTTTGTGTCATGGCATTTAATGCGCCAAAAACCTGCCGTGGTTGCTCAGTGGCTATCGCGGGATCGAATCCCGGCCACGGCGGCTGCATTTCGATGGGGGCGAAATGCGAAAACACCCGTGTGCTTAGATTTAGGTGCACGTTAAAGAACCCCAGGTGGTCAAAATTTCCGGAGTCCTCCACTACGGCGTGCCTCATAATCAGAAAGTGGTTTTGGCACGTAAAACCCCGAATATTATTATTATTAATGCGCCAAAGAAAAGATTATTCATTAAAGATTTGCTGACTTCTGTAGAAACACTGCGGACAGGCGCTCTGCTCTAAATAGTCGCAGTAAGAATGATCTGCGTGACAAAAAAACCTCGTTAAGTTGATTCATGAAATAATACAATAATAGCAGCCAAGACTTCCGTTGTGATTATATGCTGTTTATACAAGCTCATAAGTGTATAAGTTCTATAAATGTCACCGATGCAGGTAGGTACAAATACCCGCCAGGTCTGAAAAGTTGGTCAGCGACTGTACATATATACTTTTGAAATCAGTTCTGCCTTCCCTTTAAAAACAAGACATGAATGCATTTAACTGTATCTCGGCAAAGTCTATTTAAGCCAAAAAATGTCAATGGAAACATAACAGTTCTATATAGACTTTTGCAAGAGTTATGATTGACAAACAAAAAATGTCAAGACCATTGGTGCCAATACAACAATTACAATAGAGCTCTGAAAACAGGGCTTATTACAAGAGAATTGCAGAAGTTAGCAAATAAGCATTTTGCTGGAATATGTCTTTTCATATTAAAGATTGTCTCACTAGTGCTCCTACTCTCATCTGTTGCAGAAATCAAGTCAACATTCAACGAACAGAACAGTAAAGTGCTTCATTGGCAATGTGCATAGATGCTGAGACCCCTACCGTCCACCTCGCAGATACGTTATAAACGGGCAAACATATTAAAAAAACATCAATGTACAGATGTGGTGCAAGCTGTACCTCCAATTTAGTAGCAAAGCCTGAATTTGTAGTCTGGCCTCACGTTGCAGAGGAGGATTCACTCTCGCACTTGTTGACATACAACACAGGGCTGACTGCACAACATGCATTCAGTGCCTGCCGATGAGTGCTTTGGCAATTGTGGCACGTGTGTGCCTTAAATAGAGGAAAAATGATAGTCTGCGACATGGATTCACATGAAAAAAAAAAAAAAAAGTTTTCCAGATGTGTAAAGGTTTCTACTTGCAACATGCACCGATCAGTTACACTAGTGGAAGCATACAAACAAAAAAATGTGTGATCATGTAGGCTTTTTGTAAATGCTATATTAATGCCCTTATACCATCACGTGTCTCACTATCATGGATAATTATGGTCAGCACCAACACATCAGCGGCTGCTTCAGTTCACCGCAGAGGGGCAACTGCGGCATGTGTTAGGTCATACTGATCCCATTTCTGCAACACAGCTCTTGTCTGACGTTTCCCTGTAGCAAACAAAAAGGCACAAGTGAAAATTGAGCTTTCTGGTTTTAAGCCTTTTTTTTTTTTTTTAAGACTTACGCATTTGTTCCTCTTGTCCCGATTACATAGGACATAAGATGGGGAGAACACCATCGCTGCTAAGCAAAACTGAAAATGTTTGGAGGTCTTTATGTGCTACACCAGCTGCCATAACCAACATTCTAAGTAGGCGTTTTCCAATTGTGAAAATTAAAAATTTTGCCTGCTAACTCAATTGTGGTAAAAGCTAATGTCTCTAGTGTACACAAAACCCAATGAGCTTCTCATTCAAGTTGCAACATTGACAAACACCCACAGGCCATACCATTAGTGTCAAATGAAACGTGAACGGGGGAGCACATGCCCGAAGTATAACCAAGCTCTGTACAAAAGGCTCACCTTGGCAGCCCGTGTCAGCCTGTCTCCCGATTCACCAACACAAATGTTTAGGCACAGCTTTCGGATCCGAACCTCCCGCATGGGGTTCTTATCCTTGTCTTTCTTGTCCTTTCTCGGCAGTTTCGTCTGTAAAGGAAGCTGCGCATGAAGCACATGTCAATGCGTTCACAAAGCCTGTCTCCATAAGTCCACAGCAACCGCAGTGTCATTTCTGCAGGCCTACTTTAATCTTAGAAGGGCGACAGTTAGGGCTAGTGGGTTTTCCATTTTTGATTGTGCAGTACAGCGCGAAGCAGGGACAAGGGACACAAGAAAAGCACTTGTCCTCATTTTTCTTGCGTCCCTTGTCCCTGCTTCGTGCTGCACCACCCAACCTACTTTCATTATTCTTCACGAGTACAGGCACTGTCGACTATAAAGTCTTTTCATGAAATGGCAAGCTTGCTGTCTTACATTGTTTAATCAAAACACGCAAGATGTTTCTTTTCCATGTGCAGTGCGCCGATGCTATGCTCTAAGAACGAGTTATATTTTGATGATGACAGAATTATTTCGATGTCATGTATCGGGTAGGACAGCGAAGCGCAATAGCCAATTTAGTGCTCTTGAAAGAGGCGTATTGTTCACACAGGGCTACCACGTTGGAAGGAACAGAAAACTTTTCCAGAATGGCAACACAAAGGGGCAGGCGTTGCGAGGGCGCTCCTCCACCCAATCACGTTTGTAAACTTATTCAGCAAACAGTTGCTCATAACGCCTTTATAGAGGGCAGGTTTGCGATTTTATCTATGTGCATACGAATCTCGAAAGGCTTCCCACGCACGGTACTCATTTTGCAGTTACACTAGCACGCGCATCTTGATTCATACTAGCAGGATCGAAACTCGAGAATGACTCCCATAGAACCACACACAATAACTCCCGGATGGACAAGACTAGACATGCCCAGACATGAAACCATTGTGACCCCGCAAGCCTTGGCCCGGAATTCCTCGTTGTAGCTAGTGCCAAGGGAAACGTCCCAAAGTAGCGATAAAAATGACTTGCAAGCTGTACACCCGCTCAACACTTCGCCAGCATACACGTTGCGCTTAGCATACTCACGGACATGCAAACACCGACAGTGCAGGGACAAGCGTAAAAGTCGCCGTAAAGTACTGTAACAGCTTATTACACTTTCACTAACTATGTAACTTCGGAGCAGGAGCCCTTCTGTATGAGGTCGGTATAAACAAAAACGGTTTTGAGTATGCACTTTTCCGATTAATTTTGATTGAAAATGTGAAAAATATTCAGCATACCTTCGCTGCCATGGTGCCGAACGGAAAAAGAACTCGGCTTGTCTTGTCTTATCCGACAGCGGCTCTTTTGTGTACTTTCTTCATTCGACGCCGCAACTTGTTGGCGCTGTCATCGCTAGCGTTGAAGCGTTCACTGATGACGTCAAAGTGACAAATTTTCATGGCATCTGCTTGCGTGTATTTCTTTTTACGTACTGCAGCCCACATGGTATTAAAGCAGGCGTGGCGATAACATCACATGTCAATTACTGGCAAAAACTGGTCAGGGGCAAAGAACGAACATTTCTGGACAAATCATTCCACCGTTCAATTCTTGAGGGAGAAAAATTACACTCTAGAAGAAGTTTACACCCTTTGGGGCTTATCTTGTCCCCAAACAATAATCATCTGCCTTCCTCGCGTTTCCTCTCTTGAAAACTCGGCGCTCACTACTTTCCTGTCGAGAATGCCGTGTCAAGCTGATATACGCGCAAGCCGTTCGTGACTAGGAAGTACCAGGCTCACAGCGTCAAAGAAATGAAATGCAGGCAAGACAGATGACGATTATTGTTTGAGGACGAAATACAACCCAAAGGGTGGAAACTTTTTTTAGAGTGCATGTCTGTACATGTCGGTTATGAATTGGAATGGTAAAAGCTGTGAGATCTACGAGTACAGTGCACTGTACTGAGAGTACAGGAAAGTTAAAAAAACTTAGTCTTAATCTAAGCGGGTACAGTGTGAAGAGTTGGTGTGCTGGAACTTTAAGCTTTCGTTGTGGCGACGTCTTACTGGAGTGGGACGTTGCTTTGTGCAAATGGCAAAGGACATTTTTGTATTTGCTCCTGACTAGCCATAGTTCTGATGCAGCAGAATAAATGCTGCTTTTGCGACGCATTATCGATTGCAATCTTCAAGAGATGATGGCCATGACGTCATTTCCTGGCCCCACAGTCGCGTAATCCTATGTGAGCAATTTTGTACGCAGTAGCACAACTCCGTGATGCAAGTTGGCGAGATGAGCAATATGTCTGTTACTGTATATCACTTATTTATACAGGGCGTTTCACTTAACTTGAGGAAAACTAAAAACATGCAAATGGTGCATAGCTGGTCAGAACCAAGGTAATGTATTTGTCATCACTTGGAAACACTGTTTTTTCTCTATTCGCAGGCTTCTTTCATGCTTAGAAAAACACTTGTGTAGCATGTATTGAGCAACAGAAAGCTGTATCGGGAGTTTTTCATGTTGCTCTACAATTTTCTCATTGACATTTTTCATATAACTCAGAAGTTGCTTGCAAAAAATAATCTGAGTATCTCCAACCGACGACAAACCACATTACCTTGGTTTGGACCAGCTACATGGCATTTGCATATTTTAATGTTTGGCTCAAGTTACATGAAACACCTTTTATGTTGCGCTACCATAAGCATACGAGGCCACAGTGCACACATGCTCGTATGTCTGTTTTCTATCATTTTAGGTCAGGTTGTCTCCTCCCGTGGCTTCTGAAATCAATTGGGTCTAGCTACACATGCCGCTTTGCATGGCCTCGTAACCTCGTTGATATGGTCTCTCACTTGCAAGATTATTTGTGACCACCTAAGAAAATCTAATGGAAAATGTTCCACAAAGGAAATGTTTGAGTCTATAAATTAGAATTTTGGTCAGGACTGTGTCGCATCAGCCAACCTTAGATGCATAGACATGTACCGTTAATTCTTTTACTGCCCCGTACAAATCGCCTCAGCTACATGAAAAATGTTCAATGATAACTAAATAAAAGTGAACAGGCCAAAGCTACTCTGATGCTGCAACTATGGCACCACTAAAGGTTAAATACTTGTTAAATTACGTGCAGCAAATAGCAGATTGCCTAAAAGTGTATCTACATTAAACCAAGCTATCATAATGGACAAAATGTGCACCACAAATATCTGCTTCACCATTAAATGGAACACATTTTGGTGTGAATTACTGCGGTCACGCACACATTAACATTGATGCACTCCTGGATATATATCCCATGTGGCTCGTTGCCACAAATACATAATGATTACAAAGATTTGTAAGCATTTCTGTCATTAAGTAACAATGGTGTGAAATAGAGGTAGATACCATGTTGCTCTGTCATGCCTTGGCCTTGTGGATCCATGCACAAATAATTTTGTTGGTTAAGCCATATTTCAGCACAGGAATTGATCAGAAGTGGAGGAACAAGGGAAGCAATGTGAGCGCAAACCAACATTATGATAAGGGGCATTGTCTTCGTAAGAAGCCCTGTGATGGAGACAACTCCCATTGTTGAAACAGTGACTCGAGGCTTCCTAGTTTGTTGGCTGTTAATCAATTCAGCTCTCCAACTATTTTGTCTAGTCTGTGTTTCAGCATGTGATTGCTTCAGACATCCCAGATGTTACCTTACTTAACACTTTTGAAACACTTCAAGTGTAAAATTGGCTTTAATTGAAGATTCTTGTAGTTCTTGATAGTTCTTATCAGGAAAAAGTGAGGCACTGGTCACCCACAGCACAAAACAGTGTGGTCGAGTACCAGGGCCATGGTTGGTGTTGTCCGCTGCCAGGCTTCAATGCAGTCAGTGGCTCCCGCTCACCCACTTTCCACAGCCGCACTACTTTGTCATGTCCTGCTGAGCACACAGTTCGATCGGATGCATTGTAGCTGAGTGGCATTTTAAGCCCGTTGTTGCAGTGGCCAGTGAATTCCTGCACAACTTGCTGGTTCCTAAGGTCCACCTGAAGGACAAGCAAATGACTTAATGCCCACACGATTAGCATATGTCTTCTTTGGCAAGATTTTTCTGCCCTAATCAAGACATACTTTCGTTAATACCATAAAGGGACATTAAAGAGAAACACCAAGTCAGTTTAGAATGATGAATGATATTTTTCAAAATTATATTTTCCTTAACTCTGCAGCAATAGATTATTAGATTAGGGAATGAAGGTAGAACTTTCAAGTTTTAAATTTCATGCCCGAGCCCCAGCACTGCTACGCCAGAGTGACATTACATATTTCTAGGTATATTTTTGTAGTTGAGCCGTTGTAGCGCAGAATTGTTCTTGAAATGTCCAAAGTTCAGTCTTAGATCCCATTAAAATACACTGCATTTTATCTCAGCTGATACAAAACTTAACTAGGCTGGAGCAGGCACCATTAAACTCTATGCATGAGCTGCTGCACAAACTGCAACTTTGCATTGCCACCCACATATTGTCTTAGAGTCTTTTTTGTCTCCTCTCTTGGTAACAGTGGCTTTTTGTAAATTGTAGAACAGTTATCTGGTAATACGGCTGAGGCTTATTTTTTTCTTTAGTGTCCCTTTAATGTTTGTTAATAAATATCTTCATTAGACATTATTCAGCAGCTTCTAGAAGATTATAAAAGATTAACTGACACAATACCTTACTTCAATGCCATTCGTAATTTTAGGTGGAGCACAAGTGAAACTCCACTGCATTTCGTGTGACATATGCTGTCAAAACATTACCCCCCAACTTCCAAAACACTCAGTGCTCGGGTGTCATGGCACTACATGGTAAAATCATGCCACAACATGTGAGTGACCACACTTCATCCCAGTTTCTGCATGCTTACCATCCAGCCTGCCTACCAGTAAAATGGCTAATGTGCTTCGAACTTAAACACGCCAAGTTGAAAAAGCTGCAGATTTATGTGGTATGCTACAAGACAACTCGAATGTGATATTATGTGCTCCAGGCCAAGAGAGTTGAAATTCGAGCGTTATAAGCTATGTGAACAACACATTCTTTATGACTTGCATAACTTTAGTGTCACAAAGAAGAAACTCTGAAAAAGATTAATGCAATCTGTTGATTCAGGTGTTTTCTCATTCTTACACTGACAGCTTGAATGGTCACTGGTGCACATCTGTCCTTAGTCACAGGCACACGGATAAGTAGAGAGAAAATGCTGCAGGCCTTCCAATAGCGGGAAGAACATATGTACACCCGGTGACCACGGGATCTCCGAAAATGTTCAATTCCCAAGCAACCTATTGCAGTAGCCTGTAAAGCTGTATAACACGATGTTGTTGGCATATTCTAGTCGAAGCCCAAAGTGCAAATACCAGACCGCTTTGTGACGTTGTGGAGATATTCTGCTTTTTCTAAGATTTTGTGCCCTGCAACATTTTGTCGCCAGGGGTACACATATGCAACATTTTTGCCAGCACATCATAAGGATCCATGGCAAATGGTACATAAAAATTATTTAGCACAGGAAAAGTATTCCTTTTTGAAATAACAATCTGCATATGATGATGTTACTGCTAAACCTCACCATCATCATCATCAGCCTGGTTACGCCCACTGCAGGGCGTAACCATACTCCCATACTTCTCCAACTACCCCAGTCATGTACTAATTGTGGCCATGTTGTCCCTGCAAACTTATTAATCTCATCCACCCACCTAACTTTCTGCCGCCCTCTGCCACGCTTCCCTTCCCTTGGAATCCATTCGGTAACTCTTAATGACCATCGGTTATTCTCCCTCCTCATTACGTGTCCTGCCCACGCCCATTTCTTTTTCTTGATTTCAACTAAGATATCATTAACTCGCATTTGTTCCCTCACCCAATCTGCCCTTTTCTTATCCCTTAACGTTACACCTATCATTCTTCTTTACATAGCTCGTTGCGTCGTCCTCAATTTAAGTAGAACCCTCTTCGTAAGCCTCCAGGTTTCTGCCCCGTACGTGAGTACTGGTAAGACACAGCTGTTATAAACCTTTTGCTTGAGGGATAATGACAACCTGCTGTTCATGATCTGAGAATGCCTGCCAAACGCACCCCAGCCCATTCTTATTCTTCTGATTATTTCAGTCTCATGATCCGGATCCGCAGTCACTACCTGTCCTAAGTAGATGTATTCCCTTACCACTTCCAGTGCCTCACTACCTATTGTAAACTGCTGTTCTCTTCCGAGACTGTTAAACATTACTTTAGTTTTCTGCAGATTAATTTTTAGACCCACCCTTTGGCTTTGCCTCTCCAGGTCAGTGAGCATGCATTGCAGTTGGTCCCCTGAGTTACTAAGCAAGGCAATATCATCAGCAAATCGCAAGTTACTAAGGTATTCTCCATTAACTCTTATCCCCAATTTTTCCCAATCCAGGTCTCTGAATACCTCCTGTAGACACGCTGTAAATAGCATTGGAGAGATCGTATCTCCCTGCCTGACGCCTTTCTTTACTGGGATTTTGTTGCTTTCTTTATGGAGGACTATGGTGGCTGTGGAGCCGCTATAGATATCTTTCAGTATCTTTACATACGGCTCGTCTACACCCCAATTCCGCAATGCCTCCATGACTGCTGAGGTTTCGACTGAATCAAACGCTTTCTCGTAATCAATGAAACCTAATGGAAGTATAATGGAACCTCGTTATGATGAAAATTGCATCACACACAACAATGCCTTCATTATATCCAATATTCATTATAAGCATATACAGGGTGTTCTCTACTTTTTTTTTTTAGCTCCACAAGTTTTTTTAAAGATTGCCTATGGCATTGATGTTCCAGTTACTTTGGCTTCTATGCATAAAACAGCAGTTTCTTGATGAAGTAACTGGAATGCCAATGCATTTCGTCGGACACTTTGAAAATTAATATCTCGGAACTAGTGCTGTCCAGAGAATTCATTCCAAGTGGATACACCATGCGCACTCAGCAGCTGTGTTTCGTAGATTGAATTATGTGGCATAAAGTAATTATTTAAAAAAGGTTAATCAATGCAATTATGTTAATTATCCAATTGAACATTTTGAATTCTCAAAGAAGTAATGGCCATATCATTGAGTAATTTAGATCAAGGGTAAGAATTGTGCTATCTGCCATAGGCAATCTTTAAAAAAATTACTGTAGCTAAAACAAAAACACCTTGTATTTGTTACATGCTGTTGTCAGCAAGAAATGTTTTAGATTTATTTAGCTATACCCGATAACCAATATATATTTGCTATATCGAAGTTTGACTCTATTCTGTCAACTCTACTTAACCTCTGCAAAAAAAAGTAATTTAAGACGTCATAAACAAATGTCCGCACTCAAGAGAAATGCAGTCAATTGGCTGCACAAACACAGGTGCACTTCCCTGCTATGCCCACTCTAAGAATGGCCCCATGCAAGGCAGCACACAGCCAAATGCACTGCAAACTCACCAAAACCAGTTTTCCATCATAGGCACTCGCAAGCAGCGTGCAGCCAGAGTCTATTACTCTGAGGGACACCACACCACGATTGAGCGGAATCACGTACACGTGATTCGACTGTGGCTGACGGCGTAAGTCAGCGCACATCACATTACCACGATGTGTACCCACAAACAGCAGGTTGCTGTCCTCACTAAACTCCAGACCAAGTGGGTCTTCGCAACAAGTCCATACATCGGATGCCACCGATCCAGTCTCCCGAAGTCGCAGAAGTTGTACATTCCGTTCCAAGCCAACGGCGTGGACCTGCCCTCCAGGTGCGGATGCACAGCTACGTAAAGCATCGCGAGTGAAAGGCCATGATGTGACTGAACCTTCGCCATTTACAGGACGCGACTCTGCGAAACTGCTTGCACCTGGCATGCAGTCTGAGGCTACATATGCACACACTGTGTACACTGTTCCATCTGGTCGGCAGTAAACACTGATGTCCACCACCTGAAATAAAAAGGCGAATGTAAAACCACGAGGCTGAAATGTGTACGAGAGCCACTTTGCTTTTCTACATACAGTTTACATACATGCATTGCTATGAAATTTGTATTTATGGCTGCCGTTACATCTTGGCCAAAGAACCAATGCTTTAGCACAGGACAAGAGGAGACAATGCACACATCACTTGTGTGTGTCACCTCCTTTTATTCTTTGATAAAGCGCCGTTTCTTTGCCTAAGTGTGTACCACGCATACCAGATTAGCACTGATATATGTGATTACTGAGAGTTATGCATGCCTGCTAGCAGAAAATAAACACAAGAACTGTATGTGCCTCCTTGCAGCCTAGACATGTAGCACAGGTCTGAGATGTGTGCTGCAAGCTGTGTGTGCAGCATGTTGTGCTTCAGGTGCAGACTGTACTTCCTTGATTGCATGTCTAGGCTGCATGTTCTGAAAACTTTTATGAAAGTCTGCTGTTTAAGCATGTTAACAGTCTGTGCGTACTTGCCTCAACAGTTAAATTTGTTACTGGAATCCACTTCTGCACTGAACTTTGAAAACTAAAACGTTTCAGTGACTTCTGCTTGCACCTTTCGGTTCCCTTTCTTTCTGTCTTTTTAAATTTTTTTTATGTATCTCCCCCCCTCCCCCCGCTTGTAGTTATACAGCGCGCACAGCTAAAATCTGGGATTTTGCCAAGCGCAAGTCGACGAATACCTTATGTCTCGGGTGTGCGGCGATAGTCTGCAAGCTAGCAGTCCTACACTTGCCGACATCGACACTGCGGAGGATGGTACCGCGACGGCCGTCTTCCGTTTCGGTAGCCCAAGCGCCGACGACTACAGGACCCGACTCCCTCTGACCCGACAGGAAGGTGCACTCCCCTCCGTCGTCAACCTGCGCCTGCAAGGTGCCTCTGAGCGATGCCATGCGCGCACGTTGCACCGAAGCAGCCAGGCTACCGCACAGCAGTTGCCCTGTCTGCATGCGACTCAGACTCCGAGGCAATGAGGTGTTGCCACTGCGCCGCAGGCTCGCGTCGACGACTTCCCGACACTTCCTGTCGGTCAACTTGGCCTCGATGGACGCCAGTGTAAGCGGGTTGTGCCTGTTCTGGCCTGGCGTCAGCCGAAAGTAACGTTTCTGAGAGGCGTCGTAATAGAAGCCCGGTAAATGAAACGCATCGTCCTGCCCACTGTCGCCTCTCGGTGGGAGACTGCCCTGATCACCGTGCCTGTCAAGGCGCCGTTGACGTCGCCGACTGCTTCTCATTTTATTTTCCTTTTGCGTCGTTCTTTCACCAGGTTCCACCAGATGACTGTACCACTATTTCTGTCTGTACGTGCGTTAAGCTGTGTCACAGAACATAGCACCACAGAACACCTATATAGCACCTACGCCATATGACCTACGCTGACCGAGCTTGGATTTTATTGGAACTGGATTTGACTTGAGTTTTTCACGCCCATTATCTAGCCAATGCCTCCTTTACTAGATGTCTGCCGCGTGAGCCGAGAAGGTGGTTCCTGCCCCTTTCCTCTTTACTCTTCCCCACCCGGGTCAACCCGGGTCGGCTGCGAGCGCTAGCTGCGGTGGCCGCTGCAAACCTAAATCACGTAGCCATGCCTCCGAGATTTTAGCGGCGTCTGATGCGATCCCGGAGGCACAGGACCCACAGTCTCTGGTCAAGCCATTGGTCGAGCGCGCGCCAGCCTAGTAATCGTCACTTCCTCCGCAACAGGAAGTGGGTCGGTTGCGAGCGCCGTCTCTCCGTGACTACCCTGAACTACGGGAACCTCCGCTCCAATAGGAAGACTAGCGACGCGGCAGGCATCTAGTAAAGGAGGCATTGATCTAGCCAATGGCAGAGGAAACGGAAGAAAAACAACCTGAAAAAGTCATTCGCGGATGTACTAAATAGTCTTTGAAAGTAGCACTAAAAGCTGTTTAAAGTACATTAAGCGTTTTCATATGTCGGGGCACACGAAAGTTTATTGCTGTTTCTAGATCTCTTGCGGTCCTCGTTGATAACTATATTGATTACCTTGCCTGTTTCAACCAGTCATTTCATGCATGAGTCATTTACAAGGTTAGCTATTTTTTTCTTCTTTACTGTTTATTTTAATATAACCGCGCATACTACCGTACTATGTTCTCTGCGTCACGGCGGTTCTTTATTCTATGGCGTCACTCTGACCAGAAAAATGCGCTGCGCTCTCAGCTACAGAACGAGACCTGTTTTGCTTTTTCTTGTTTGTTTCTGTTGTGTTCGCTGTAGTATGGCTGTAGCTTCTTTAACTTCCTCTAGCGACACGTGCGGCCGCGCGTTTTGGCTTCATTTTCATTGGCTTCAGTAATCGCTGCGTGCGGGCGTCGTTGTAGAGGCTGCCGCAGAGGCAGCGGAGCCTGCTGGGTCGTGCTGGATTGTGTCGTTCAGCGTAAGGATGAGCGTGGCGTGTCTGGCGTTGTCGGTATCTCGCGCGCGTTTGTTATCTGCTGATCGCGAGGATATGCTGCCGCGGAACCGAAGCCCTCTCCAGTGCGTCGGTGCGCGGTCGTCCTGACGCGATGTCGGCGGGCGACGCGATGTCGGCGGGCAACGCGACGGCGACCGACACGCTGCAGGCTTACAGCGTGGGTTCCTACTTCTCGACGTCCGTGTGCCCGACGTGGCTGCCCACCAACCACATACTCTTCCAGTTGGCCAACATATTCCTCTTCCTCTCGTACATGGCGCCCGCGGGCCTCTATGGGCTCCTGTACCTGCGCGTGTGCCTGACAATAGGCAGCTTTTTCTTCGCCCTCTGGGGCTACGTTATTTTGTGCGCCTTCGACACTATGGTTTGGAACGCATTCTTCACTGCCATCAACCTAGTGCATGTGTGCGTGCTAATGTATGTACTGCGGCCGGTGCGACTGGCGCCCCACATGGAGGTCGTGTACCAGGAGCTCTTCCAGCCGCTCAAAGTGTCGCGCCAGCAGTTTCAGGCGGCGGCATGCTGCATCAAGACGGTGAAGGACGTGGACCCGCAGCAGACGTACGCCGTGGAACGCGTCACGCGCGCCGATTGCCTGACGCTCGTGCTGAGCGGCAGATTCCTCGTCTCGCACAAGGGCCGGCCGCTGCAGATCGTCGATCGGCTCGAGTTCCTGGACTCGCCCGAGTGGTTCGGCGTGGGCAGCAGCGGCGGCGACAACTTCCAGGTGACCATGACGGCGATGGAACGCTGCCGCGTGGTGGTGTGGAACCGCGACAAGCTCAAGCTCACCATCAGCGGCGACACCTTCCTCCAGGCCGTGTTCGACAACGTGGTCGGAAAGGATGTGGTGCGCAAACTGCTCTTCGTCACCGAATCGACGCAGAACAACCAGCACGCCGAGAATGCGTCCGAGACGACCAAGCTGCTCATCCAGATGAAAGAGAACGCTGTTCGCGCAGCGTCTCGCGGAGAGAAGGGTGAGACGCTGCGCGTAGCCCACTGCGCAATCATCACATCGTCGCCCCATCATATCAAGAATTTCTGGTCCACGAGCGTTCTGCGCATGTTCGAGCAGCTCTGGGAAAAGAACGAGTACAAATGGCAGCCCTTGACTTTGCTTACTGATTGAGCGAGCAGTTGGGGGAGAAAATCATTTGTCTCTATGCTAACCGTGCCTTGTCTCGTCACGACGACGACCTGCCGAGCCATTGCAGAGTGCGAAAGCTTCTGTGTGTAGCAAAATAATGTCTCCGTTAACAGCAGGCTCGCACAATTTGCGGCAAGCTTGTGTGCATGGCTTGGTGGGAAGACATTGCATGGTATAGGTGCACATTAATTTCTACCTCCCCTTGAACATTTTCCATCTTTCTTAGCAGTTAAGGATTGGCATAGATTCCTCTTTCCCTGCTGCTTTTTAGCAATGCCACCTTGTGCCATTTCTCGCAAATGACAGTTGTCTGCTTTCATTAGCAAGATGAGGATGCGTTTGTGAGCAAGTAGCCTTTAGCAATAAATGAGAAGCCAGCCAAACGGTTATCTCGGCCGAGTTGTTGCCTCTGGTGGCTTAATTGAATATAGAATACCGTAGTGCTTGAGGCACGACCATTTATTATTAATTCCGAGACGTGCATACTGCACATATGGTGCAAATACTCTGCTGTTCCACGTATTTTCCTGCAAATTGCTCTTACACACGGCAGGACCACCAATCGAATAGCATGTATTTTGTGGCACAATTTGGGATAGGTCCCTCTAAACTGGTGCTAGTATCGAAATTTTTCCTAAGTGCAGACATCTTGAGCAATGACAGTGTTCCATTACAGAAGCCTGTGCACTGAAGCACTGTGCAAAGTAGTTAGCAAATTCTAGATGAGCTTGTTTGTGATTAGCATGCAATTCCTGCTACCCGCTTCCATATTTATTTATTGCTGTATTTCTAGTGCACTGTGTTTGGGAGCTAGTTCGGTGTCATTGGAATACTTAAATTTATCTTACGACCACGGGGCTTAACCACCAAGTGCTCAGCTATGGAAGAGAGCCAACTGGAACTTAGTTTGAAAAGATTTTTAAAATATTGCCTGTGATAAGTGTTGTTTCACCTTTTCAGGTACATTTATGGAGGTGGAAAACATTACTTGCATGACAAATCGCAGTGCCCATGTGGCCAATTAAGAATATGTATATTTCTAATAATTCACATTAGGGCATATGGTGCAATTGCAAAATTGAAGTCTCGCAGTAGTGAAGTTGAGTTTGCTTAGTAGAAATCGTAATTGTAGTAGCACTTTCAAGATATCTGGCCTCAAAGCTGCAAAACACATTGGCATTCCACAGTTAGCAGTTTCCCAAAAGCTTGCATCAAGGAGTTTGGGATGATCTTAACTGTAATTTCATTGCATTTTTAGGTAAACTGGCTTTCAGCAACAAACATCTCAAGAATGGTGCCAGTCTATTTCTGCTAAGCAAAAAGCTGGCTTCTCTGCTGCTTTATTATGATTTTGCTACTTCAACGAGTGCCCTAAGGTGAATAATTAAATGGTTAATTCAGTAAGGGGGCATTTTTGATTAGCCACCTCGATGCTGCAATCTCTTGCACAACTTAGGTCGTCCTCTTCAAGTAGTCCACCTGAATGCGCAAAATTTCACTATATGCTCCATGTGATTTTTTTTTAATTGTTAAAAGAACAGAAACATGTTTACGGGTATGTTTCTTCATGCCACTTCTTGGCTGTGATGACGTGGATAATGGCAGGTTACAATTGTTTTTCTGGTCTCAAAAGTTTGCCTTAAGTTGTATTCATGCAAATGTGGAATGTTTTACTTCAAATGCTACATGTTCTCAGAGCCTCTGTCACTTACAAGTACAGTATACTAAGCACCTACTGAAGAAAGAGGAAGAGCTGTGCACGCCGAAAGAAGATAAAGAAAACTGTAATGAAAAGGGCTGCCTAGCGTCATGTAAACAACACACTGCAAAGATTTGACACTTAAAATACATGTCGTGTGGCCTGGCTTTAGTAGAGAGGACCTGTAATTTGTGTGCAACTTCACATAGCTGGTGCCATTTTTATTTACCGTTGAACACGGTGCAGTCTTCTAGGGTCAAAGCAGTAATGGTCGCATAAAAGCTGTCACCTGCCTTTATTTTGATAGCATTTTTATAACAAATTGTATTGTGTATACCTTTGCAGCTCTTCTATATAACTTCTGCAAACTTCCTGTTAAAGCCCTAGGCTGGTATAACATAAGAATTCCTTTTGGTTAGTTCTATTATTCACCATTCACAACCGGCCGATTCTGCTGATGTGGGTGGAGCACTGCCGAAACGAACAAAGAAACGTGTTAAGGAATCTAATTGTTACATTATCTTGGCTCTAATGAAACATTGCTGGATCACAGCAGCTGTTAGACTTGTAATTACCATGCGATTCTATAAAAATGTTAAGCATTAAAGTGGTGTTTCCTGGAAATGTTAATCGAGCACATGGGTTCTGCATCCGACTACCTGACCAAGTTTTTTTTTTCATACTTCCCCCCTTCCGCAGTATGCATCTTGCAATCGCAGAAGTGGTTAAATGCACTGAAAAAATGCCATCACCGCTTTTGAGCATATTATTTAGCTGTCCGTTATGTAGTGTCTGGCTGCAGAGTGGTTAAGTCTGTGAACATGTCTCTACTCTTCATATACTCTTGGGTAACATCCTGTACTTTGCCTTTTACAGACGATGCTCTGGTGAGCGTATGGAGCTGGGGCCGGCGACCTTGCTATCGTTCAGACCCCGAGACGGCAGTCTAACTCACCGGTGCCTCATTTGCTGCGAGGTCACACATCATGGTTGCCAAATTCATTTTTCACTATTAAACTGTTTTTCCGTGTTTCAAATGTGGAGTGTTTACCCACCTTGAACTTCACTTCCCAGACATCACACAGTGGCTTGTGCGAACGCAGGCAGTCCATTCAAACAGAACACAGACCATTGACACGTGGCTTTTTTTATTTTATTTTCCACTCCGTGAATGTGTGACCATGGCACTGTGAGTAAGGGGAGATGAGTTTTGCGGGTGCAACACACAGCTGCTGCTATTAGCACGTGCGGCACAAGATGCTTATTTACAATGGCTCTGCAGAGAAAAGTTTTGAGATCCTTGCTAGTATGGAACTGGGTTCTGCAAGCACTGCTAAACGACCACCAGTGAATGTAATGACAATGTTTTGTTTTTTTTTTCTCTCAGAATGTGGCTATGTAGTGGCTCAAGCAGCGGCCATAGTCTTGCAGGACCAAATTCCATGAACACACTGCATGACCTACAACACTAGCTAGTGCGCCATGAGAGGAACAAAGGGCCGGCTGTGTTCCCCTAGCTGAACTTCCACAACGAAGAGCAGTTTTTCATAACACGAGTGAGGCTGCCAAGCCTAGCCGCACTGCCAATCAACCAATCTTGTCAATGTCTGCAACTTGTCCAATGGACACTCCAACCAGAAGCCAACTTGCAGCTGGTGGAAAAGTTGTTTATAGTGCTACAAATGACCTAGGAGATTCTTAGATAATGTAGGGTCACAACTGGTCAACAAATGCTCATGACCTCGTTAATGATTCGGAGATTACTCACTTCGATTCTCAGTAGGCACAAACGTGCCGCGTCCCAAGCACTGGCGCAGGCACATTCAGACAGTATTCCAGTAATGCCGGCCCTTTCAATATTGCAATGTAATGCCTGGAATGTCCTTTGGAAAACTTCCTCCGTCAGCTCACTAGACATTGTTATAGACCAAGTACCATCAGCACAAAAGGAAATCTGAGGACAGGAGTGCGTAGCCTGCAGCCTTTTATGTACAAAATGTCTCGTTTGTGCTTTAATGTTTTATAAGTGGCTAATCAAGCCGCATAGGTTTTCTGCCAGCTACGTTTTCTAAGCTTTGCCAGGGTAGCTTTAGCTTGCCGAGCACTGCTACTTGTAAAACACTGATGATTTTTTACGTCCCGAATATAAACCAAACTACTTTACCACTGTTTTGAGAAGCACTGTACATTTCTGCAAATCAGTGCAGCATGATATTTCAAGAACTTGCAAGATCAGGCTAGTTGATGTTGCATCTGCGATTCTAAAATAAGAAAAAATATTCTTTAAAAATAAAACATGAGAGACACGCATTTGCGTATGTCCTACCTTCTGCATTAAAAGATTGACAGTGTCTAAAGGGCAGCGGGCTGCACACTCCCACTACGACACATTTTATGCTGGTAGCTCACAAGAGAAAGCTGCCTTCAACGCCAAGCAGCCGAGCCGCGCTGCGGTGCAGGGGGCGGAGGATCCCTGCGCTGGACCAGCAGCACCTTGCGACCACCACTCAGCATCACGGGCCTTGCAGAGACCCGCTCCCCTGTAGTCGCTGGACCACGCTTGATGATTTCGACTCGTTGCGGTTGTTGCTGTGGCTGCTGCTGCTGCACGTTACCTGCATGAAAATAGAAAGTTTTAGCTTGTCTGTAGGCGCACTACACTTCGCGATCTACTTGGTTACAGTAGACGTCGACAGCAGTAGCAACAAGACGGATAAGAGAGCCAGATTCTTTACATTCATTATGCATACTTATTTAGCACACAAAAAAAAAAACTGAAGACCGTTGGCACCTCACCGTATTCCTTCTGGCAGCACGAGCCCGTGACGCTTTGTCCAACTACACCACATTTCAAACATTTTTTTACACGGGTGTTTTTATCACTGGAAAAGAAAGGGACTGCATGTTGACAATTAAGTTGGTGCCAACATTTTCCACCAGCAGCCAAGTAGAATACGGTTGGTCATTATATGTCCCATCCATCTGCCGCCAACGTCTGTGAGTGGTGGTGCTGGCTAACACTCCCAGGGTTCTACTAGGAAACATAGATACCCAAGGAAGTGGATGGGGAAACAGTGCCGCGGTAGCTTAATTGGTAGAGCATCACTTGCGAAATGCGGAGGTTGTGGGATCGTTCCCTACCTGCGGCAAGTCGTTTTTTCACCCACTTTCATTTCCATTAATTTATAGTTTCTTTATTTCATTTGTTAAGCACAAGTAATTTCCCCTATGTTGTCCTTGGTGTCCGCGTTTGTTGGCTTCTTATGATATGACTATATATATTCCCTCATGGAAAGCTCGTTCTTAGGCAGCAAAATGACTAAGGTCACCGGCTCCTGATCGAGAACGGTGCGAAAACACGAGGTAGCATGACAGGACCATGACGTCAGCTTAACAACCATCGTGATGTGCGTTCGCACGATACACGCGAAGCTCTTGCACCTCCCGGACTTCTCGTCCTCCCGCAGCCACTATCTTCCATTTGCAGAAGACCCAAACAACGAAAACGTAAAAAAGTGCGCCGATAAACATCCGCGCCCTACGCGACCGGCACGCCGTTCTTTTCCGCCCTTTACTGCGAAAATGGGTTCGGCTCTGCTTCGCCCCGGAGGTTACACACTTGAACTGTCACGCGTAGCGAAAGAGAGAAAAAGAGAACAGGCGTGTGCATGTGTGCGGAACTCCTGCAAGGCGAACGCTATTTTTGGAGCACATATAAGTCTATTTTCTGCAAGGTTATGGCACCAGCAGACGACACGCTGGACGCAAGCGGGAATCGCCGGCACGCAAGACAGGAAGGCGGGGAAAGAGAGTGAGAGAGAGGGAGAGTAGAGAACAACAACAACAACAACAAAAAAAAAAACCAGCAGAAACGCCTAAGACCGCACGCGTGGGAATGCGAAAGCATTATCGTATGTAGACCACGTAACGTCATGAACACGCTCATGAACGCCAGCACTAAGCAGTCAGCCAAAACCGAGCGTGCTCGCCTCGCTCCCCGGAGGCCCGGGTTCGATTCCCACCCAGACCGAAACGTACTAAACTTTCTTTTCAATGCAATTAATTTACTTTGTTTACAGGGACCTCCCTGTGAGATTTGACGTCAATCCGAGCATTTTTGACGTGTTTTTAAGCTGTCGGCCACTTTTGGTACCATTTTTCAGTCACACCGACGGGTTTTCGCGTTAGGGGGCACATAATGCTTCATTAAGGAAACTATAACCGTAATAGAGCAGGCTGAGCTTCGCGAGTTTTTCGTCGACCGTCTGCAGAAACGCGTAGTTGAAGTCTGCCAGCGCGCGATGTCGAATACTTGACGCGCAAAGGCGGTAAATTATCAGTCGCGACAAGCGCGATAAGTCACGGACGGTCGTCGTACGGGTCGCGTTCCCCGCTCAAGTCGCGAGAGGTACACGGTTTATCGCGAACACGACATCCTGCTGATGCCGACACACGCAAGCCATGCGCAAACGATCTTCGCTTGCTCGCGCGCGGTCCCTGGACAACAGACAGCTTTTGGCAGAGCGTTACAAAAACGCTCCGCTCCAAACATTTCACACGCCCCGATGGTGGCTGCGTAGAATGCATTGATTTCGTTTATCTAACAAGCGCGTCCCCCAGAGTCACCAGTGACGTAACGACCAAGGCGGCGACTAATAGACGCACCCTGACGCTCCCATAGAGTTTCCTACAAAAATTTATGGACGCTCCCGCGAAATCGAGTTCTTAGCGGAACGTGGGCAGCGTTGCCCGCACGCGCACCAGCGTTCTCGGTAGCGTTCTGCCGAGCGGCTGCGTGCAAATTATACCGGTGTCACACGTACACTTCTGATCGCGATCGCGGCCGATCCGGATCGAGCTTGACTCGGATCGGGTGTTGCTACACGGCCATTTGAGATCGCGATCCTGCGGAACCCGGATCTGGGCGATCGTGAACCGAGAATCGCGATCAGCCCCTTAATCGCGATAACAGGCTGACGTCTCGAGCAAACTGAAAGCACATAATCGTTTAAAGACGCCATCTCTTTACCGAATACGTACAGTGAACGCCACTGCGCACGGTCGCCGCGATGGAGTCTCCCGAACCGGCTTCTTGCGTGAAAGGTAGGCAAACGCTGAGAGTAAACTATGTGAAATATGTTCTTATAGTTGGTTGTCTGTATAAACAAATTGAGCACAATAGAATGAAGCCTCAATGCAGCGATCGCACGGGTTCGCAGCGACCGACTGTGCGTCTGCATGCATATCCAAGCACAATGTTTTGCTTTCGCTGTGAGCGCGTTTTTGCACCGTGCCTTGAGCTTTAGGCCGCAGCATATGAACATTTGACAGCACACTAGCAACAATTGTTGCGTGGACGCTATCAGAACTGCTCAAAACAGTTCGGCTTCGACGCCTACGGCGACTGTGATATGCCGTCGCGAGGATTCAATCTTTTTTTGTCTTCTAAATTCTTGGACATTTGAATATTATTTCTCAAGTTGCGTCGCACTGTATGTTTATCGGTCTTCTCAGCGTGTGATTTCCCTCTGCTTCTTTTTCGTAATCCAGTACATTAATTCATAACACAAACATGACCATATGCCATGCCTTTTTTTATGCGCTTCTTACAGCTCCCTTTCCATTGCAGTGAACGTGCCAGAATCTAATATCAACAAGTTCATAGGCCTAATAAAGCGTCATGACATTAGCCGGGCAGCCGGGCGCGGGCGAGCGTCTCAATGCGCGTTTTCTGCTACTCTCCGAACATCGCGCAGTCCCGGCGCCGTAGCAGAAACCTTCCTCGCGTCTGTGCTTGCTGCACACCCGAGTTGTAGCCGATGGCTGTCTGCTGGTTCTAAGTTCCGCCGGCCAAGCTTCACGCAGCTCCTTGCCCTACGGCTACGTGTGAATAAGGCTGACACTGGGCTCCGTTGCGTGGGTCCGGCGCTCCGTTGCGCGCGTCCGGCGCTGCGGCACCGACCAGTAGCCTACCATGCTGCACGCCTCCAAAGGCAGCCAATGCCTATTATAGTGCTTTCAAATGTTGTCAAGCAGACACCCAAGGCAATAAAGCTTCACCACTTAATCAGAACCGCGGCGCAGGTTGGACTTTAAACTTTCGTTTTCAGCTCGCTTCGGCGCTTCCGAAGCAGCCGCCGCGGCCGCTGTGTCCACGTGATCCCTCATGCCACGTCACGCCGACGGTGGCGCCAGCTCAATAAAAAAGCGTTTAAAAATCTTACCAGCAATAATAAGCTGTAAAATTGAATTATTGTCCAAATTTAACCATATTTTGCAAATCTGAATTTGTAGCTAACAGATTATGCAGTTCTGAGAGTTTCTGACGATCAGCAGACGATAATAACTCGATCTGGATCATTGGACCGTGTAGCAGCGACCATTCTTGATCGCGATCGAGAAATCCGATCCGGATCAGCCCTAATTGCGATCAGATATGTACTTGCGACACCGGTATTATATATGCCGGTCTGAGTGCAGCAGGTCGTAAATGCTCTGCTAAAACTGTCTAATAGGTGGTGGACCACTTGCGCATGACGAGTGGTCGAAGAAGCAAAAGGCCTCGCTGTGTAGGCAGTTTATGCGATGGTTGAAAACTCGTCCAGAAAACAGGTCTGCATAGCATGCATGTTTTCATAATAAGGAAACTAGTCACTGCTGGACTCTTCGCACAACCGCACACATACTTGCCTTGTGCAGCAGAGTGAAATATATTGCTGTGTTCATTTTCCCTTCAGCTATGATGCAAACCTTACGTTGGTCCTCGTTGTATGTCCCATTGGTCCATATATTTGAGTCGTCACATTGATCAAGTGGTTTTTCATGGGTTTCATATGATGTTGTAATCTACAATTAGCAACTGGCCTTAAAGACCCTAAATTCTAGCTGGTTTAGTGGGACTTGATACAATTTGTTTCAACGGAACTTAATTGATATGCCGGTTGGTTTCGTTTGAAAGCCACGCAGATTAGCAATGCTGTGAAAAAAATAAAATAGTTCATAATTGCAGAACTGAGTGCAAGGCCAGAAATAAGAGATCTTTGTACTTTGGTATGATCAATGAACAGCAGGATCTACTTTGAGTAATAGAGTCTGCCATAAAAATCTACTTCTTTGTTGTGAAAAACTGGTGCTATTTGCTGGGGCAGAATTTACTGATATAGATATAATGTGGGCAAGATTACATTAAGTGAAACAAGGGGTGCATCAATGAAGCAATTTTCTGCCTAGGTTTCTTGACTTGAGCGCACATAACCAGACAACCTGGTTTCTTTAGCTTTAACAGGCATCACCCATATTTAAGAGCTGCATTCACAAAGCTCTCCATTCACCCAGGTCCAACTGGGTCACCAGTAATCCTAAACTGTATGACTACAAAGGTACGATTGAGTGGCACAAGTTAGGCCCAATTGGCTTGCCATGGAAGTCTAGATGGGCAAGCAATTACATTTAGTTCTGCTCCAATCAGATCTAAACGGCTGACCAATTGGTCATCAATTTTCTTCAAATGGGCTATCATTTGAATACATCCGGGAGGCAATTTAATTACATCGAAACGGTGTTCCCAAGTGGTTCAATGCAAGCTTGTGGTACTTAAGAAGTTTCCGATTGGATCCACTAATATTTTTTATTGGAACTGCCTTCATATCAATGCTTTCAATAACTCCAAAGTGATTACTTGTCATATTAATACTGCATATATAGTCTGGTGCATGCTGAACTGTATGGAAGTCGTTTAAGCATATTCTTTCCAACAGCTCTTCAGAAAATAAACATCAATCTGATTTAGGCCACTGCGCATTCCCGAACGACAAAAAGCACCCATGAAGTGTGTTTCAAATACTGCGAACTTGCATGAAAATTCAGGTCACTGCTTCAACATACTAACCTATTACACACTGTAACACTGTTTAGGCAAAGAAAAGCCATTTTCACAAGCACAAAGAGGTGGTTACTTTTTCCACGTAGATGGAGATGCTATCTTCCGCATGTAACCATTGCATCTAAACAAAAAATTGTTTTGTCACGTTCATAACTATAGACCAGACGTTTAGGCATTAAAGGATGCAGTTTGAGGTGCCTATAGCAGGCCTTAGAGCTGTCAATGAAGGCATATGCTATAGGCTCAATAATTAAGAACATTCGCTGTCCATCTGAGGCTAAATTAAGATTCTTTAAGGAACATAGACCACTAAACCCCTGTTTTGTAAATTAACTTAATTTTCTTGATAAAACAGAATGAGGCAAGTTGTGAAGGTAAGATTTATCCAATTCTAGTGCGTCTAGACAATATGGAAAAAATTATGACAGCAGTTGAAAAGCACCATCTCACGATTTTCAGGTTTCAAGTTGTGCCTTTTTTCATTGAGTAGTAGTAGCTCGACATCCACCAAAGTTAGTGCGGCATACTTGAACTTCAGAATGTTCGATGATCTCGATGAGCCCTCTGGAATTGCAGAATGTTTGCCGGTCAGAATTGTTGACAGCTCTTTTAGTATGAAAAACATGGGATTTTGTCCAACAGAGATTATTGTTTAGAACTAACTCTATCAGCAAGAGATATACTTAAAATAGTCGTGAACCTTTCCTGAATGTCCAAAATTAGCCCCACATTTGAGGCCAGAGTTGCGCCCGAACATTAGTTTCTTGATGATGTTGGCTAAAAATGTGAAAAGAGCAAAGAAGTACTTAAGCTAAGTCACAATGAAATGTATTGTCGTGTGGAACAGTTTTAGCCCTTCTCACAATCATGCTCTATGACCCTGTCTACCAAGTTGACATCTCCGAATTCCCTGAGTTTTTCAGCTTTTCCCTGAGTGCCTTTGCAAAATTCCCGACTGACACAGAACTTCGTTTTATCTCAAGACGGACTGAAATGCATGTTTAAAAATATTTTAAAAAAAACTTTGTCCAGTTTGAATACCTAGGAGTAGTGTTTATTTTATTCAAAAAGGAAACAAAAGGAACGGGTTAGTAAAATGCACAACAACAAAAAAAAAAACCTTCGGGGGAAAAAAAAATGGTAAAGCCCATTGCAAATCGAGTCGAACATTTTCCAATATGAATCAAAAGAGAAGCATACAAAAGTAAATATTTTCGAATATGAGTTATTTCTATTAACTGATAGCAAGCTCATTGGTATAAGGCCCAAACTTTGTCACATGTGAGATTCTCTCTCAGCAGCTGAAAGGAGGACCTCAACTGTCCTGACATACTCTCAGCCCGCGCACCACGCCTCCGTTTTGCATCTCACTGCTTTTAGGAGTTTATTTTGGTTTGTATGACACCTGCATCTCGGCGTCAGCCAGCCTTTTGTTTTTTGACCTCAAGCTCCTTCAAAGAAGAGGCGGCACACCTCCTTTTTCGTTCATTCAATTCGTCAGTCCTTTGTGTTCTCGTCCTCCTTCCGCCACGCGTTCGCCCTGCGGACCATTTGAAACATCCTCTTGGTCTGTAGTACAGTTAACGTCCAATTTTTCGGACTACCTAGGAGCCGCGAAAATGTCCGATAGCAGTCCGAAAAGATGAATGCATGTCTTTTACTGCCCTTAAAGGGAAGCTGAAACACCTTTCGAAAAAAATGAGTTCTCTGCGGCATTCTACAGTTTTGAGTCCCCTGAACACGAATATCTGGTTCGAGAAGGGCGGAAACAAACGCAAGCGGCTGTTTTTCCAAGAAAACGCGCACCAGCGCCTCAGGGCATCGCGCGAACGCCGCTGTTGCCCGTGATTGGTCGGGGCCGCTGTGACGTCAATCGCGGCAGTCGCCGGTCGGCACCGCCGTTTCAGAGCGTACCACGCTGTTTTGTTCTGGCTTCATAGCTGAGTTGTAAGCATTATGGAACGTTCTCGCTGTCTCGGACATCTTGTATTTTCGCCGTACATGTTCGAACCGACAGCCGATAGGGAAAACGATGGCGGCAACGGCGGTAACGGCGGCAACGACGATGTTGAGTGTGCCAACAGCGAGAGCGATTTGTGCACCTTCTCGCGCGTTGAAAATCTTAGCTGGTACGTATGTTTTTTTTTTCATGTAGCTGCACGTTCCAATGACGGGAGAAAAAATGCGCTAAAGTGTCACCGGGAACTTGCGGCTGGAAGAATGCCGAAGCACTAACTTCTCATTAGATTGTTAACACGGGTGCGATTCCGCGATGTCAAGCACCTTGCCGCTGCTTGTCTAAAGTCCCGTGGTTTTTTGAGTGTTGATACACGATCGCGAAGATAAGTGCCGCGTTTCAAAGCGCGCACATGCAGTGCTGCGAGGTACAGTCACGGAAGTTGCTTATCATATACATCCAGGGATGGCCAGAGGTATTTATTATATGTGCAATATTCAGACTATGGTTCGACGACTTTGCGATTGTGGCTCGATAAAGAATCGGTATGCGTGCTCCATGCTTGTGTTGACAAAAAGATATTAGGCAGTTTTAGCACCGCCGTGTGGTAAACAGGATAACTGCAACCGTACGTCGAATGTCACTAGGCAAGCCTATACTCCATTTCATACCTCAGATGCAACGCTGTGGAAGCTACGCACGAAGTCCGGTCACAAAATTTATTACTGCGCGCGTTTCCGTCTATGCTTCGCAGCGTGCCAGCGGCGTTTGCTCGCGCGAGCATGCACGTGAAGCTGCCGCGACGGGCAGCTTCACGAAAGAACAGTTTACGAAAAACGCAAAAGAAAACAAACGTGAGCGGCGGCAGCGGCAGATCTCTCGTTGCGTTGTTCAGTAAAGCGCAGGACAGAAAGAGGCATGCCAGTACATGCCAGCACGCCGGTCCGGCAGCTCGGTCCCCGCGAATGACTTCACTCTCGCCGGTTCTCTCCTCTGGCAACTACCTCACCCGGCGCTCCGGGAAGCGATGGGGGCTTGTCTGCGGGGGTGATTTAGACAGCGATTTCCGCCCCTTATATTAACAAAACGAAGAAAAAATTTCGGAACCGTAAATTATTAGGTCTGTTCTTCCCAATCCCAGAAATTCATGGAAATTGAAAACCGTTTCAGGTTCCCTTTAACGGCACAAATCGCCACAGGCACGTCTGAAAACTCTCTGAGGGCCTGCCAGTACACTTATTAGGCATATCGGTGCTCGTACTGGGAGAGGAGACGGCATGCGCACGCGTGTACAATTAAAGAATACATACTGTATCCCGTAACAATTGCCCCTTCACACGCTTGTTAAGCTTCACCGCAATACTTAGCGTATGCTTCACCGCGTAACATTGCTTCATTGAGTCGAAGTTGACTTTCGGGAGCCGGCATTATGCAACGCGCCGTGCTTTCCGAGCTTCGAAGCCAACCGCGAGGATTACAAAGGCGGAGTCGGTGCCATTGCTGACAGCGGCGAATTGATTTAATGAAAAACACGGCACCAAAAAGCAAAGCGCTTAATAGCGAACGTCGAAGCAGCTAGGCCTAGCGTTGCCGCGGTGGTGGCGGCGCATCTGCGTGCGAGAGTGCCGGTTGGAGGCGGCGAGGTAATCAGAATGGCGGCGGTGGTGGCTTTGATTAATTCCGTTTCGGACCTGCGATCACGGCAAAAAGTCCGGAAAATCGGACAGCGAAGGGTTCCTGCGTCCGAAATTTCAGACGTTCTTATACACTGACTCTATCAGTGGCGTAGCTAGGTCATGTGGCACCCGGGGCCCTTAGCTCTTCTGTCACCCCCCCCCCCCCCCACAGGTGTAGTCGAGGAAGGCGAGAATATCGACAATTTTCGGGTGTCTTCAGACGTATATGACACACACCTCCATACTGGCCCCGTGCACCCGGGGCCCCCCGGCCCCCTCCGTTGCTACGCCACTGGACTCTATGAGTGTACACGGCGCTGCCGTGAAGCCACCTGAATTATGGGGCATGTCCCAAAAAGCGGCCGGCATTGACCGTACACTGCAAACTCCTCCAACCAACAACACGGCATCAAAGTCGATTCCTTACTATTCCTCTATGTTACTCGGGTGAGCATTAACACGACTTTTGTTCCCTTTCAATAAGATTACAGCTAATTTCCCCTGATAAAAGCAGAAATTCCCTGAGTTTTCCCCAAGTATCTCCAGACTATTTAAAATCCCTGAGTATTCCCGATTTTCCCAGTTGGTAGACACCCTGTAGTCTACTCTGCTGCAAAGCTGTTAATAACAGCCTTCATGCCGGCAAAGTGTTATGGTAATAAATGGCTGTTTTAAGCCAATTTCACTAGCTGGTTTTCACATTGTGTATGAACGAAAGGATGCTAAGACAAAACGCGAAAAAGAAAGGCATTTTTAGGCTCATAAAATGCTATATAGGCACCAACATTGAAATCGGCATCTATAGGCCCAATAAAGGTGCCACTAAAATGTTTCTGGACCCATCATTTGTTCTATTATGTTCAATAAGCATGATAAGGATGTAAGCAAAAAACAGCCATTGGACCTAAAGTTCCGGTCTCTATTCACAATATACCAGTCAGTGATAAAAAATGACTTTAAAAATGATTATGTCCCAGAGCTATCTTCGGTGTGAGATATGCTAGGTATTGGCCTGTGAGGCATTAGGGAACACAGATGCACAAGTTAACTTTGACAGGGGAACAAGAATAAATTTTGTCACTGAACACATATAATATGGCAAGTGTAACAAAATGGAGAAACAATGCTTCACGAGGTGTTGGTCTTTGTGTGCATGACACTGTCCTGGAAATGTGGAGGAACACTCCAGTTTTCTACATCAATTCTGGCTATAAAGCCAAAGTTATCTTTACAATGGTACTCCCCAAATTGGTGAGCATCTCAACTGTGATATATCACAATAAAATATACTACCTGCGCAGTGGCAGACGTTAAAGGCATATGAACATGATATCTTCGAATCTTCATTTCTTGCATTGAGTGAGAGTCCCACACCTAAAACCCTAGAAAAGAAACGCCCACAAGCCTCAGTGTACCCCAATTAATCTAATATAACATAATAGCTTTTCTACAGCCAGTTTTGGTTTCATTTCTACCGTGACGTGACGTCATGATGCAGAAGGTGGTAATGTGAGAACAAGACATTGCAGTGTTTTGCACTTGCTCTGGTTCACCCGGTCATCTGGTATGCTGCTAGTCGTCGTTAGATCCTATATAGCGACATAGCGGACGACTGAGCGAGCTGCAGCGAAAGCTGAAACGTGGAAGTGTCCTGCTTCCACGTGACTTTCTGCGTCATGAAGTTGTGATACAGTAGCTACCCGAGAAAAGAATTTAAAACTGACCATAAAAAAGTGACTATGTTAATTAAATAGGGCGCGCCGAGGCTTGGTTCTTTTTTTCTGAGGTTTAGAGATCTACTACCTTCATTCTATGGGAAAAAAAAAAAATTGAGACTCCAAAATATCATGTCAGTACGCTTAATTTTCAACAGCTAAAGATATTGTGACGTGCTAAACCTCTTAAAAATATATATAATATATATATGAAGAACAAATACTGATATGCGAATAGATAGCCTTATTTTTCAATTTTGTATTTCAGTAAAGTTAATCTGAGGGAAGAGACATGCTGCTGTTCATAAAAATGAACCTTTCATAGATTCAGTCCCAAGCTATTGGAAACAGAGCGCAAAGTTCAAGGGTGAAGAATTTCAGACTAAATTTAAGCGATGTCCAAGAGTCAAGAGAACAAGCTTAAGTATTACCAAGTTGTGATCTTGACAGCCAGCTAAATTTCGGCTATATTACTTGACGAGACAGCTAGCATATCCAAGAAATGCACTTTATCTGAAATTATTTATTTGTTTGCAGTACAGATGCTGTCAGACATATGCTTGCCTAAATAATTGAAAACTACGAATCATGCAGTATATACAAAAGTACACTAAAATATTCAACAGCCTGGTCATGAGGACATGTGGCAGCCAATCACTGTTGATGAAAGATTATTACAGCACTGTGATTAGAAACACAAAGAAGAATTGCTGCTACAGTTGCTGTCCGAATGTGAAACCCAGGGAAGGCATATTTCAAAGGTAAATGTACTTTTCTAAGCAATAGTAGGGTGGTAATGAATGACAATTGCCATAAATGAGACATAGTGAATGTAGATTACGTTTATCTTGCTGAGAACTGTAAAGTGTGTTGAAGCGAATAAGGTGACATACATTCCAGAAACATTTTCTTCTTTTCTTTTTTTTGCTTTGCAGGACAACGTATTTGATGCATCTGCCATGGCAACGACTGTGTTGAAATTCAATGCATGTACCATCCACTTTACCACAAGACTTTGCTCTGTAAGACCATTTTCCATTTGCAGACCAGCACAGCAAATTATGGGAAAAAATTTTTAAAAACAATATTGGACAAATTACTACAGCAGAACAACTAGCCTCAGCAACCAACCTTCACAATTTCTTTTACCCTGACTTAAAGACTTTCACAAAGTATGTAATTAATGTGTGTTGGGACAATATTTTTCATTCTACTGATGCAAATGTGGCTTATGATACTTTCTTCAGTTGCTTTACTGTGGGTTTTCCGCAGAACTATTACGTCAAACTCTGGCCTTTGCTTCGAGTTGACCAATTCGACTTCGCCCTGCCATCTGCTAGACGCCTGGCTAGCACAGATGGTAGAGCGGCTGCTCCAGAAAGGCGGCGGTCCTGGGTTCGAGCCTCGGACCAGGACGAATATTTTTTTAAACTGCAAGGCTTTTCTTTCTAGAAACCCGTGTGGGTTTCCTTTGTAGCAATTGCTACGATTGGGTGGATGTCTCATTTTCCCTTTATTAATTACTTTTCCCCACTTTGTGGGTTTTCCGCAGAACTATTACGTCAGTTTTATTTGATAAATTAAGTCACTATGGCATCCGTGGGCTTCCCTTGATGCTATTCAAAAGTTATCTTTCATAAAGACGTCAGTTTGTATCAATGAATGAAATAGTATCAGACAAAAAGCAAATTATCTCAGGAGTAGTACAGGGTAACATTCTCGGGCCTTTGATCTTTAATTTATACATAAATGTCCATATTTCCTCAGAAGTTAAATTTATAATTTATGCTGATGATACGAGTATATATGTTTCGTCTTTATCAGATGCCGATCTTTTTCATAAAGCTATTGCTGCTTTAGAGGAATTAAGCATGTGGACAGCTAATAACCAATTGAAGATAAATATGAAAAAACAAAGGCTGTGATTTTTCATTCTATAAGTGAGCATGTTTCAGTAAAAGGTAACATTGTTTTTCACTGCTGAGAGATAGAGTCAGTTGGCTACATTAGGGTACTTGGTGTGCATTTTTCAGAATCACTGCTATAGGATGACCATGTCAAAAAAACTATAGGGTTTTATGTGCCAAAATCAAGATCTGATTATGAGGCATGCCGTAGTGGGGGACTCCAGAATAATTTGAACCACCTAGGGTTCTTTAACATGCACCTAAATCTAAGTACACTGGTGTTTTCACATTTCGCCCCCATTGAAATGCGACCGCCGTGGCCAGGACTCGATCCCGCGACCTCGTGCTTAGCACGCCCAACACCATAGTCACTAAGCAACCACGGTGGGTGATGACCATGTCAATGCGATATTAAAAAAGTTAGGTGCGATAACGGAAGTTCTGAACTGAAACTGCTACTTAATTCTAAAGTAAGTAAAATTGTTGATTTATAATACCCTGTTCGCTTCGTATCTAAACTACTGTCATTTGATCTGAGGTACCATTACAGAATCGAACCTCTAACAGCTATTAGTAATGCAAAAAATATTTTTGATAATAATGGAGAATGCGCCAATTCTGCATCCTACTGCCCAGCTCCTTAAAAAGTTTAGGATAGTTAGAGCACAAGACACATATGAGTATAAATTGTTGTGTGAATATTGCCTGAATTATGACTGTCATAATTCTCTCTTCATGGGGTTAGTAAATCTCCATCGGTAAGAAGTGTCACATAACACAAGAACAACAGAAATATGTCTTGTATTGTCGCACTGGTTATGGTCAGCAAATGCTTCACAACAAACTTCTGTGTTTACTGAATGACTATAACAAAAACCAAATTGATATTTGCAAAGTAAAATTATCTGACTTGTACGCATTCTTTCTAGGCTAAAATCGACCTTTAGAGTGGTCTTTTTTGTATTTAATTATATTCTTAAATGCCACTATTACGATGTGTACATTGTAACAAAGAGTTGTGCTGATGTATGATGCTGATGTGAAGTGACCTATGCTTATGCATGACGCTCTGTGTAGGGCAGTAACTAGTGATGTGTTTAATTTGATGGTTTTGAAAAAGTGTAGGACAATGTAAACAAAATGCTTGTGCTTCTGCTGCTGTCTTGGCTAGTAAAGGGATGATGGACTCCCTGAAGCCATCCTTGAATGGCTTTTCCCTTTGCCTCCCACCACATGTGCGTGATAAACCAAAAATCAATCACTCAATCAACGAATTAGCTGAATTCAGTAACATTCTGAACCAAGTATAGCACAAGTTGCATGCCTCTACGCCATGACCTTCTTTATCTGACTGCAATTTTTTCAGAACCAATTCAGTGAGTTGTGCCAGCTTGAGGAACGTGAATACATGGTATTGAAAAGTGTGAAGTTCTCAAGGCAAAGGCTATAAGCTAACACGGAGTGTTTCATAGCAGTCTGAAATATGGGGCCTATCAGAGCACCTGGTTAAAGATAGCTGCAAAACCAGATTGGGTAATGAGCTGAAATCAGTTGAAAGAGCACACAGCATGCATGGAATGTAACAACCGTAAGGCAAAAAGGCCACTAATTGTAAATGTCATTAATTTCAAGGAAAAAGAAATCCTGTCAAACTAATGCCAGGAAATCTATGGGGAACAACGTACAGTGCTGATCAGTATTCAGCCAAAGCATGCATTCTCAAAAAGCTGCTATGAAAGTATGCTAAAAAAAGAAAAGGCAGACATTCAAGGAAAACTGAGCTTTGACAAGCTTATTATAAATGGTAGGGCTTCGGAGTGGAATAAGAAAAAAAAATGAAAGAGAAAATTATCATTCACTTGACTGGTACGAGCTACAAAGAAAACCCAGTATGGGTTTCTCAGAAAGAAAACCTCGAAGGTACAACAGTTGAGTGGATGACAATTATCCCTTTCAGGCTTCCGCACAACTGATTTTTCATATTCGGTGTCCCTGTGCTTCCAATTGTGAATTAGTTCAGCCTCACTCAATAATCTGCTAGCCTCCTGGGTAGCTCGACTAGTAGGTCAAAGGCCCTGGAAAGGTGTTGGTCTCGAGTTCAATCCCTGTACTTGGACAATGTCTTCTTTTACCGCGAGGTTTTCTTTCCGATAAACTAGTACAGTAATGAGTTTCCTTTGTAGGTCATGTTGCAGTTGGATGGATAACAATTTTTCCTCAAACATTCTTCTACTTCGGGGGCTTCCGCAAAACTGATTTGCAATAAGAAAGGAGCGGCTGTCCCGCTCTCAAGCCGTGACCTGCAGATCAAGGTAAAATTAAGGGACAAGAGCCTAGGTGTCCTAACTGTGACATGTCAGAGCGTAGTGAACAAAGTGGACGAGCTTATCAACTTACAGGAGAGTCTGTAAAAGCAGGTATCATAGCTGGCATACAATCCTGGCTCAACTCATCAATTACAGACTGTGCAGTTTTTCACAACACTGTTCAGAGTACCTAAGTCAGATTTGGATGCAATTCTGGCATTGTATGAAGCAGCTTCTCAAGCTTCCGGTATAGTCATGTTATTTGGTGGGGGTCTGAACTTGCCAAACATTTAATGATGCTATAAACATCGTGAAATTAATGTCCATAGCATCATGAACATGGTAATTAACTTTGTAGACAGACTTCGCCTACTGCAGTACATGAACATAATTATCATAATGATAATATGTTAGACCTACTCTTCTTTAGTTTGCCTAACTTAGTAAGCTTTATTACATTTATACCAAAAATAGACACTGTACAAAATTCTATAAGCAGGCTTTCCTGTGTCAACTTGCCCTAACCAAGATAGCAGTGCTCGTGCTGGTACCACACTCAAAGCTGGGACTTTTGGTTTTGAAAGCTTGGACAGTACGGGGAACAAAGGGCGGCACGGATGATGCTACTCATCTGCATGTTGACACCTTAAAGGGACCCTGAAACGATTTTTACGATTTTCTACAAACGTACTGAGTCGTTAGAGTAGGTCCTTCTGATCATTAATTGGCACATCTAAGTGTTCCGCGTAAAGCGTTTAATTTATTATAAGGTTCTGAAAATGCACATCGCTGCCGATCGCAGCACACTGCTCGACAGAATTTTAAGCCGCCCCTACCCATATGACGGAAATCACCCATATGATGTCAGTGGGGCGAGCTATCCGATTGGCTGACCAGGGCGCATGATCGATAATTTTTCCAACTTTAGGGTAAACAAATGATGTTCGTAATAGCTGTAATGCTAGTTAATTTGTTGTTATAAAAAGAAAGTAACATAAAGAGAATGCACAAGAACAATGTTTCAGTACACTTAAGCACTTCCGGCATACAGCAAGTGTCGTCTGCTTGTGTTACAATGTGCGCCGTCTTTGACGAGAGCTCCGCCGTCAGTGTCGGTCTGTCTTTTCGCAAGCACTATGATTCGACTTTGTTGCGTTGTGGACTGCAAACGTAGCGACTGGCAATATGTCAAGCTGCGACATTGTGTCCTTCTGCAAACCAGTAGACGAGCGGACTGACTGCAGCGCATCAGACTGCCGCTATCCGATCGGCGCCAGGATTTGCGCGATTGCGGCCGTCACTTTACACCAGAAGATTACTAATGCAATAGCGTTTCACAAGTCCGGTATTAGGGTAAACGCAAGCGCAAGGGGACAGGGCCTGGCCGTGTCCCCTTGCGTGTCGTCGTTTCAGGGGATGAACAGAAGCGCAAATCTGAATGGTCTTAAAACTTTCTGTGCGCAAACAAACAGGGACGAAGAATAGGGGCAACATAAGGACGAGCACTTTCTAACAACTGGTTTTATTTTTGAAGAACTACCTGCTTAAATACCAACAGATCTGCGCGATCTAGTCAACAAAGCACGCCTATAGCGCATATGATACCCGCAGATCTGCGCGATCAAGTCAAAAGAGCATGTCAATATTACATATAACACTTGTGATAAAAAGACGTGGACAAAAGCCACCCAGTCAAACTAGAAGCAGCAAGGTGCATAAAACAACCACTTACAATAAAATGCGTTAAAGATGTGATGATAGAAGCGAATTTTCTTTATCTAACAATGAAACAGAAGGATGGCTGATGCATTTTTCTTTTTGTTTTTCAATCCAGTGTGCTTCCACGATTTCCCTAGCGTTTTGATTCCTATGCCTACACAAAATGTCTGTGCTAGTAAGACAAGGGGAGCAATCATGTTCTTGGCAATGCATTGCCAAATGCGTACTAGGGCAACCTTTCAGACTAGACAAGTGCTCCCTTAACCTCGTGTTAATGCATCTCGCAGTCTGCCCTACGTACACATGACCACACGTCATAGGAATCTGATACACAACGTTCTTCACGCAATCAACAAATTGGTTCTTGCGCGGATGTTTAACACTACATTCTTTCTTTACATCATCCTTACTTTTGAACTTCTTTTTAACCTTAGAACACACACTACCTATTTTGCTTTTTGCCGAAAATACCAATTTTACTGCATAACCACCAGCCACCTTTCCAAGTCTGTGTGAAAGGCCGTGCACATACGGAATCACTGAATCACTGAAACCAAAGGGTCGCTTTTCTCGAAAAGCGACCATGTTGGGCCAGTCGCCCTCTGCGCGATTTTTCAGTCGTGCGACCGTGGTTGCAAAACTGATGGACCAATCAGCGGCGCACCAGAAGTGATCTTTCATGTGTCTACATCCAGCTTCCTCCCGCGTCACGGCAAATTCCGCGTAGATTCCAAGAGTTCTCGCTGAGAACGATAATCTCCGGGATTGCGACTCGCGGGTCACGCTCAGCCGGGCTTGCCAGTGTGAACATCAGTCGCCTTCGGTCGCATTTTGATCGCGAGTCGCAAATGGTCACGCGACCTCCTCAAGTCGCCGGTGTGAATGAGCCATAAGGCATCCTGATCTCGCTTAGGAAAGTAATGCGCTTCCCTTTGAGTTATAAATTGTTTCATTCCTGATTTCGTTTTTTCCTGCTCCTGAAAAGAAACCAGCTCACAGCAGGTTTCTTTTCCATTGCCACCACCCATGAGATTATCTCAGCCTCTCTGTCTATCTGCTTGACGTTCTGTGCTGTCATGCTGCTCACCACACTGGTCGTATACTTGCTGGTAAGCGTCTTAGTTCTTTTCCTCCACTGTGAATTAATGTGTTTCATCTACAAATATGTGAACACTCTCCCAGCCCATTTACTTTCTTCCATATTCCTCAGTCATTCTTCATAATCAATTTTACTCTGAGCTTCCCTCACTTCACCCTTCCAAGTGCCCTCTGCATTTGCACTTGGAGGCTGTTCCGATCTCCAAGGCTCATTGTTCTGCTCGACCGACGTACCACCGTGATAATGCGACAAAAAGTGGAAACACCTTGTGTTAACCGATATGTATGCAATAACCTGGTACAGTCTATGCGGGTACAAAACACATTATGTTCAGTGGCCGCTAAGTCGTGGATTTGACTTTACTACTTTAAAACGAAACTACTGTTTAAGCGGGTACGGTTTAATGAGGTTTTACTGTACTTAATAAATAAATTCACAACCCATGCTTCTATATTGCACAAAATCAGTGCAGAAATGGCACTTCTCGATGCATTAGAGCTCACAGCTATGAGGGCTTTGTTACTTCCTTCACAGTGTGGCCCGTCTGGCTGTGGCCCAAGCCCACGTCTTCATTTGAGTAAACATACCTTTCACTACTGCATGCACATCACGATTATTTTTTTGCCAGTAAGCTGGTTGGCCATAGATTGTTCGTCCATCGCGACGTAGCTGTGGGTTTGATAACAGCGTGCAGGCCACAACGGAATCTGTCTTCATCCTCGAAAGCTTCCACCACATTTATGACATTGCACGAGCATTAAATGCACTGAGTCAAAACGAAACTACTGCCCGTGGTAACTCCTGTGGACAAAACCATTGCGCAGTTCTGAAAGCACGCAGCCAACGCGCACCGAGTCAAAATGAAACTAATGCTCGCAGCGACTGTGGCGGACAAAACCGCAGTCATTATCAATATGCTCGTTAATGGCAACCATGCAGTTCTTGGGGCATGTGGCCAACACGCACACTCAGTTGAACATTAACTACTGTATACCACAACCGCTGAGGACGAAACCACGGCTGTTTTTGACATGATCAGGGATGGCGACTACACAGTTCTGATGGCATGTGTGGCAATGCAGTGTCATCTGCAGTGGTAAACACATGAACACAGAAAAAAGACGTGAAGTGTTTGGCATTTCTGTCGTTTCCACAAGGTTTCCGCTGATGGCTACGGCAATGCGGACTCGACCGCTTCATTTCAATTGGCCATTAGCAATACTTTCTCTCTTTTGCATGTGCATGCCCATTTTGTCAAGGGTGCAGACAGGTGAGAGCTGCGCCTTTTTACCCGACACCTGCGCGCATGTGTGAGTTGCGAGAGAAAAATCTGGAGAATGTGCCCAGAGGAGGCCACACTTTGCTCCGTTCAAACCTAGCCAATGAAAGTGCGCACTATACAATAACCAATACTTTACTTCCAATCAAACGCCATCAGAGTGGCCTGTATGGAGTCCATAATAGGGAAGCATAATATATTATAAAGGAGATTTATTGGGGTTCGTAGCGACCGGCGGTTCTAGCATGCACCGAGCAGTTCCCGAGCTCGAGCCTCTGCCGCGCGCTTGATGCTGCCGATGCTGCTGACTCTGTCCGCACGTTGGTTATCTTCCTTACAATATAACAAATTCACAGTAACCGCATGTCATTATTCATTGGTCTGCAATCACTAAAGTGGCATCTACCTAAGTCAGAGGGGAAAGCAGTATAATAATGCAGATTAAAAAAAAAAAAGTTGTACTCTAGATTTAAAACTGTGGGTCTTCCAATCACAAACACAGTGCTGTGGCCACTACATAAAAAAATGCAAGTAGGGAGAAAGCTTATTCCAGAGTCCTTATCCGCAGTCGCATACTGTCGCTCGGCTAGAGACCAACAGAGCAATGTGTGTCGTCCTCCGTAGTACCTAGGTGCAGTCCCCAGATTTTTGTCTTGCAACTCATATACACGGCTCACAAGGATCAGGAAAACACAGTGTAGCTCTCTCATTTGCGAGCCCTTGATAAAATGGAAATACGCCTTTTGTGTTGCCCATTTGCAGCGCAGTGCGCTCGCCTCGAATAGAGGGTTGTTCGAATTAACTGGTGTGAGGCCAAATAAGCCCAAATTAATGAGAGTTTGATGCAATTAAATAATTCATACGCCTGCCGTGAGCAAAGGTCGAGTCCGAATTATTCAATTTTACAAATTAATGAGGGTCGAATTAACAAGGTCTTACTGTATAAAGTGTACAACTGAAAACTGTGCTTTTAATTTCAGTTTCATCTGCTACTACGAGGTGGAGTCTCTGAATGGAAAGCACTCAGCCAGAGTAACCAACATTAGGACGGTCATTCACATTTCGTTGCAGACCTGCACAGCCTCTCATAAATTAACAAAAGAAGCCACATGGAATTGCAGCTGCCGACTCACCAGGCTTAGTTGGCTTTCCCACATCCATGGCAATCCGTAACAGCTGAAACAAACAAGCCACAAATGGCAGTGAGAGCCCTGCAATCATTATGTGAACACTTGGACAAGCTCTCCAAACTTAACTTCAGCAATTTCTTCAAACAATAAGGAGCCGCTAAATCTAGTATAAACACACTTACATCTAGTATGACCACACAGTCAAAATCAGCAGTTTCAGGCGATCACTTCTGCTCTGGACACATTTACTGCAATGGCAACAGACTCTCGCAACAGATGCTACCATCTCTTCACGAACAACTTCTCTTTTACGCACACATTGCTGTTGTCCTCAACCGCTGCAGCATCACCTACTGTGACCTCCAAAATACATGCACAGGCACCACCACTTTCAGAATCTGTGTGGTAAGCAGAACACTGCACAAATTACCGAGCACCAGACCTACGCAATAGCAGAGTGGTAAGTACACCCAGCTCCCAAGTGCACAGTGGCACAGGGGTGCAAGTGCAAATGCCATTGATGGTGACGAAGGTCAATTCTTTTCTCTGTAGTAAGGGTAAAGCCGAGAATGAGAAGGTAGCCCCATGATGACATCGTATGATGACCTGACAGCTCATCATCAATGGCACGACAGATGAACAGAAAACCCAATTTCGAGCTTTCAACTGCTGTCCCAGAAAAATTTCAGACAGACAGCTTCTTGTCTCTGTACTCCGGTTAACATGTTTATTCTACTGCATGTAATTCACAAGCAATAGTTTTCTAGCATAAGACCTCCTGATAGGTGGTAACAAGCCTAACGGAGCAATACCTTGGTACAGTGGCACAGCGAAACCTCGTTAAACCATAGTTGGCCGGAGCTCAGAAAAAGTATGTACTAAATGGTAGAACTGTTTAACCGAAATAGCACGAGATCACCCACTTACCTGTCAAAAACGTAACTCAGAGAGAGTGCGATGAAAGGGGAAAAAACATGCAGTATTTATTCACTTCGTGCAACAAAAGCGTTATTTTTGTTTGATGCCACGGCAGCCTAATAGCAACAACAGCAGTCTCAAACTTACTGAAGCTGTGAGCCAGCTTTTCAGCCAGCCCCCTTTCTCGGAAAACACTTGCATGGCAGATTCCTCTTTGGTGTTGCATATCCTCCATGCATGGGCACGGTAGCGCTGCATAAGTCGCGGGGCACCTTTTTCATTACGGGATGCTATTCTCATTGCGAAGATTGCATTCACGAGGTTGACATAACGAGCAGCTTCTGCCACTGTTGGGCCTGAATCGCCCCTGCTGTCGCTTTCCGTGTCGTCCTCATCACTGTCGCTAGGCGAAACTTCGGCAACAACAGAGGTAACAATGGCGAAAAAGTCAAACCCCGTAGCCGACATCTCTTCGCGGTCGCAGCAGCGCTGCCGAGCAACTTCTTCGCATTCTAAATGCCACACACTGTAGTCAACAGTAGATCGCCATCGCATGCCAGCGTCGACTTCTTCGGGTCACATTCAATAGCACGAACAATGTGCAATTTTTCTGCTATGCTGAGCACCCGGCGTCTTTTTTATCCGAGCGTCGGCATGACGCGAGTCCTTGCTTGCACGACACCACAATGCTCTCTGGCACGGCACCGAAATGATGTTGATGTGGCTTCACGTGCAATTGCACAGGGCACTTGGAGGCCATTGTTCTGATCTCTGAGGCTTGTTGTTCTGCTGGACTGCCAGAGACGATGCATCGCAGTGCTTGCACGATGAAAAGTGGAAACACCATGTGTTAACCGATACTTACGCAATAAGCTGGTACGGTTTATGTGGATACAAAACACATTATGTTCAATGGCTACTGAGTAGGGGATCTGACTTTCCTACCTTTAAAACGAAACTTTTCTTTAAGTGGGTACTATATAACGAGGTTTTACTGTATTAGATAAAAGTTAGTGGTACAGTATAGAAAAAATCACTGTTTCACTCAAATCTGCATGACCAAAGGAGAAGGAAAAAATTTTAACAAGTGTCTGTTGCATTAGCATACCTCTATTTTGTTAGGTGCATCAACTTCATTTTAATTTTGCGTGAAATCTGCACACATGCTACAATTTTTCATTGTTTCGTGCAAATGACACAAGCCTACAAACTGTAGGAAGAACTTGCACAAAACTGCTACAACACGACAACAACCTCTCTGCCTCCTATGTAATGCAAATGCCATTAACTTGCATTTTAATAACAGCGTGGCCCACAGTTAAAAGAAACATCTACAGGTTTTCCCGCTCAGTTTAATCCAAACGCCATTAAAAATAATCCAGGTGCCAGCCAATTTAATCTGACCGCCAGCATTTTTCATCCCAATGCCAATAGTGTAATCCAGGCGCCACCACATTTAATCCCAGCGCCATCCGAATTATTCCGCATGCCAACTCATTTAATCCTTGCGCCAGCCATTTTAATCCAAGTGCCACACATTTTAATCCCAGTGCCAGCCAATTTAATCCTGTTGGAAATTGATTGAGAAACAAATAATTCTTGCAGAAGAGCTCGTAACAGGCGTCATGAATGCCGTCTATTCATTGATGTGATCACTATATTGGCGTCAGCACTATAGGAGCTCAGTTTCCACACTACCGGTGTTGTCATGGTTGCTTCAGAAACACTTCCGTGTGTTATACCACTCGCTCATTTCCTCCTTTCCGAGTCGCTTTTGCGAGTGACAAGAGACTCGCATAATTGAGACAGAATCGTGACGGGTATTACGCGACTTGGGTTGCAATCATGACATGCGATTTCCTTCCCTATCGTCTTGCATATCGATCGTCATCGTTCGCAAGGGTAAAAACTTGCTAACCATTACTCAGGCACTTGGCATGATCACTAAGCGATTCAATATAGCTCACTAATCTTGTATTTTGCATGCACTCCTATGCTTCCGACATGCATATCAAACGAAATGATTCTGAGAATGTAAAAGCTTATTCTTGAGTGACATGATTAGGTCACTATAGTGACCTACTCGACTTCACCGCCATCGCACCTCTCCTAACCTGCCTACTAACATATCAAAGGAAATCGCTTTCAAAGCTTAAAAACGTGCTCCCTATCACTGACTCAAGTGACGTGATCACTAGTGACTCGTGTGACGTCACCACGCTTCTCACGCGTGCGCTATCCTAAACTGCCGGCATGCATATCAAACGAAGTGGCTTATAAAGGGTAATAATCGGCTCACTATCACCCAGCCAATGAGGTGATCACTGAGGTGATCACTGCCACTATGATCACTATCACCCAGCCAATGAGGTGATCACGGCGTTCCTTGCGCTTCTGTAATAGTAGTGGCGGTCTGACCTTTTGTTATGTGCTCCCAGTGCTACGGCTGTGCTTGATTTTTACCTGAGCTGACCGCCATGGAAGGTGGGACACCTGAAGGCGAACAGGCGAGCGTCGTGCGAAAGCGAGGTCCTCCGTTCCAGGATCAAAATAAGCCACGAAGGAAAAACAACAAGGTGTCTGACGTGTCTTTTTCTTTTCTTCTACCAAAATAATGCTTAAGGTTCATTCACACTGGTGACTCGCAGAGATCATGCGACAAAGTTGGTAGCGAACCAGTCACAAGTGGTTGCTTTGGTCAAAAAGCGACTGTTTGTGTCAGTCACACAACTGAAGTTGCAAAGTTGCTGAGTGGCTTTGAAGCTTTTGACGAAGACTGCACATCTTCCGCTCTAGTAAACGCAGTAATGCTGCTTACCTCTATGGGCAGCGACCGAGCCTGTGTGTTGGAGCCGTCCTGTTTGAATACCATGGGCAGCCCATCTGCAGCAGCACAAGGGAAGAGGCAATGCAAAAAGTGATGAATGGCAAGTGCAGTGTTGATATAGATGTGTTAGAAAAAAAAAAGAAACATGCAATAAAATCTACCAGTTTAGGATAAGCTTGCTGCAAACTAGGTAATCATCCTGCATTTACGGCTCATAAGGTCCACAGTAAATTTGAATCACTGGAGGACTAACATCTACAGTGGAAGGGAACTGGTGTGAACAAAGGAAAATATCTAGTGCTACAGTGCCGGCATGTTTCTAAACTACAAAAGTTCTGAAGCTCCTTTTAAAATTCATTACATTACAATCACAGCTTCATATGCGAATATTTCCTTTTCTGTACAGTAAATTTCTTATAAGGAAACCATCAACCAACTTTTAAGGTACAACCTCCCCTCCCCTTTTCTGTTGACAGGAAGCTCACCAGCCATAGTGCTCACAAACACAGTAGGTTTGTTCGATTCAGAAAAAGGTGCATGGCACCACAAACGAAAAGGTGCAGGGGGTGACAGTTATGGTGTGCCGGGCTGCACCCACTCGCTGCAAGGTTCACGGGTGCACTGCACCACGGCGGCACCTTGCCTTGCACCCCATTCAATCGTGCACGGGGGTGCAGGGTGCACCGCTGCACCTCGGGGAATCAAAGGCTTAGGTGCAGCGCACCGTGAATAGGTGCAGAAGGTGCAGAGAAACTTGGCTGAATCGAATAGACCTAGTAGTTGTATGGAACACACCAGATAAAATTTTGGGAAGAAATTTCAGTCGGCGATCATGTTTATGTAGTCATAGGCTGGAAACAGTGATAACATAGTGCTATAGCGATAGTATGCTAGCATGAGAAAGATGGGACAATGAAGTGCAGCTCTAGTCTTTTAATATATTCTTCATTAAAGGGACACTGAATACAGAAATAATTTCACCTGGAGGTAAGTTACCCTTCCACAACACCAAGAATGCCGCTCTAACCGCAAGAAGTGGTTTCGTAAGCCAGAAAATGCGCAAAAAGGAAAGAGTGGCAAAGCCTTGTTGAAGTTCCCGCACCACCTCGCCATGAGATCACGTATTTTGATGGCAACTGCTAGGGCCTAATTTAAAGTGTTTCGGTAAAACCAGGCTCCATTATGTTCTAAAAGAGCCAACTCTTGAACATGGCAAGTTCAGGAAGCTTTAACAGAGCCAACGATGCCCAAATACAAAAATTGTACTTCGAAATCCGTGACATCACACTGATTTAATTGAGTAGAACTTGTTGCTGGGCGAGTTGGGTGGAATCTAATGAATACATTGTTGTGCCAAAAAAGGAAAATAAAGACTTGCAAGGGAGAGTACGAAACGACAGATTGAGTGCTCAATCTGCCATTTCGTACTCTCCCTCCCAAGTCTTTATTTTCCTTTTTTGGCACAATATTGTATTCATTTGACTTAATTGCGCTGAGCTTTCGGCATGAAATTCAAAAAATGGAAACTGGCCTTCACTTTCTCTTGCAATAATCAACTTATCGCAAAAATAGTTTTCAAAGAATACTTCATCCCTCTAAAATGATTTGATTTTTCTCTTTAGTGTCCCTTTAGGGTAATAATTATGTGGCCCATGCCGTCAGAACAACACATACACACTTCTCTTTCATCCTCTCAAGTTAATGTCTCATTCTTTTACTATCCAAGTCTTCAAAAACTAACTAGTACTTCGACATGTGCTTCTGCACAGGTTCCTCTTCTGGTAGTACCAAAGATCCTTCACAGCATGGCGAATTCATGCGGTTTAAAGCATACAGGAAGGCCAGTGCAAATTTGCATGCGTACAAAATCATTTACCCTTGCCACTGCTGTTCTGTTGTTGCACTCACTGACATGCAGGAAGATCCCCTTTTCGACATGAAAATTACACTGTAATGCACACTAAAGAGTGCATGTGCCAGTCATCATAGCAAGTACTGTCATATGTAACTGTACATTATCTTTCACATTTCAGCATAGATGATAAGGCAGGTTGTGACATTAATTTTGAGTAGGACTGGCCATCTCTCCCTTGCATAATAAAATGTTTACAGAAGCTCATGCTTCTTTGCCTGAAAACGCTTAGTCAAACAAAGAATGCCACTAACACCTGTGGTTTAAGGGAAATGTGATACCGTGGTGACATATTTTGTCGCCGCCTGAACCATTTGCAAGGCAGTAAGCAGGATGTACAGTTGTGATGCTGTCATAGACGAAAGCACTACAGAATGCTTACTATAGCAGCAGGCTACATTTGAAATTATGTTTCCATACAGAGAAAGCCAGCTACAATCTGAGTCTTCGTGCCATCTGTACGGTAGCCTATAAGTTTCACTCATCTTTGTGACAAGATAGAAGGCAATAACGCAGCGAAGTGAAGTTTAATGTTGTCCTTGACTGGCGGTATATTAGAAAATCCTCCCATACATAGAGAGCTGGGGATGCTTGTTGTTCTAAGTGGAGTGTCGGAATTGGCATGATTGAACAAGTACTGTGCTAGTGCTTAGAGGTGTACAGCCCCTAGAAGAGTTGCCAAAACGTTTAAGAGTGGTATGCAACAATGTGCATTAATGCTGCCTGGTGGAAGACGCAAGATCAACACATTTTCTTTCTGAGCAACCAGCATCTTATTAGCCCTAGGCCGCTGCTAGTAGTGTTGCACTTTATGCAGTAAAAACAGCTGCTGTGGAAAGCAATACAGTAGGCAATCGCACACCTCGGTTTTGCATCTAACGTTGCTAAGGCAAGCCTGGAAAGGAGTGGTATGGCTAATAGATGCAGGGAAAGCTAACATCACAGCAAGAGGTGCGAGTAGCAGAGACTAGCCTACCTGGAAACACATTTTCAAAAGCAAGACATTTTGTACCACCAGAAGAGCCTGCCACACGTGGCCCGTATTTGCTTTTGTGCACACCACTCCCTAGTTTTAGACAGAAGTAACCGGGGCTCTACATAATCATTGAACAAGCGCACAATAAACACTAGCATGATTTTGGTGGAAATTATTGTGGGACGATATGTAAACACAACTTCACACCTGTCCGTACTGTATGACCCAAGGCCTGGATGCGCGCAACTTCCTGTATGAAGCTGTAGACATCTTCTGGGAGGTTTTTGCCCAGCTCGTCTCGGGGCTGTGGCTGTGGCTGTGACTGGAGGGGCTGGCCACTAGGCAGAGTGTAGGCAGGCACACGAGTGCCATCCCGGAAGGAGACACGCACATTCTGACGTGCCTCCTTTGCTCGCATGAAGGCCTCCAAGCAGGGCACTGAACAAAGGATTCCCTTGGGACCAGCACTTGCCACCTGCACGGGCTGCAAAGCAACATCAGTGGGGAAAGTTGAAGCATGCTGGTGTAAATTGATCTTGTGAAACAATGAGCAAAGGGGGACTGGAACAAAAAAAAAAGAAGCAATCACCTGTATTGTGGCCTTTTCTTTGTCATTTTCCTCTCCCTTTGTGCCGAATCTCATACGACCAATGCAGTTTTAAAGTTTTGCTAACTGAAAACAAACTGCATCTGTCCAATGCCCATAGGTTCAATGACCCCTGTCATGAGCTCTTCACAAAAGAGCAGTGTAAGTGCAAAAATAAAAATCGAGAATGAGTTGCCACTATGCTCCTTGTGTTTACAAACTTCTTACTGACTGACCAAAGATGCACTGACCATAACATGTACATCACAAAAGACCATTTTAATGTTTAATAGCAGCGATAAATATTTGCACGTCGGTCCAACCACAGTCCATCCACACTACAATGCACACTTATGTGACAGTCAGTCACCTTTTAGTAGGGTACGCTATGATTCGGGATCGCGTTACTAAGATGTATCTGCTGCGCAGGACATACCGTGAGGCACTGTGCACATAGCTTGTATGCGCAGCCGGGCTCCTTGCGGGCGCTCTCCAGGGACGGGCGGCTGCGCCGCGCCAGTTCGTAGAAGCGCCCCTTCTCCGGTAGCACCTGGAAGGCAGTAGAGAAGTTCGCGGCCGATTCGAATGCTACGTCCGTGAAGTCTTACCTGTGTGCAGAAGTTGGGGTAGACGCGACTGAGGCCGGCGTCCTTGGAGATGTCATACATCATGAGCGCCAGCATGGTATTGTTGAGGGGAAACATGTGGAACCAGAAGCGCGACGTTTTGGTGATGCCGTCGTGCGGCCGCTGGAAAAGCGCGGGACAGGCCACGTTCAACTTGCTCAGGTAAAGTTGAAACGTCCGCACTGGGCACAGCGGGTTCTCTGGGTCGTCAGGCACCGAAGCTCCACCTGCTATTTTCCACTGCAGCCGTCGGCGCCCGTCGGCCGGCGACTTGAGTAGCGCGAAAGAGTCCTTGCGCATAGCGTGCTGGTTCTCGATGCCATCCGAGCCAAGGTGGATCATGAGATCGAACCAGACCTTCTGTTGTAGTCCGCGCGGGGTGTTTATCACGCGCCAAAAATACTGTCCAATCTTCGTCAAGTCTTCGGCTGTGATGACCACGGCGTCCGCTGCCTGCCCCATTCTGCTCGCTCCTCCCGCGTTCGCTGCCCCCGATGCAGAAGGAGCCGCCAGTGGCGCGAACGCTGGGTCGCGGCCCAGATCGAAATCACCCCCGTACAGTGACCGTAAGTAATTGTTGAGGCCAACCTGAAATCGTCGCAGTGAGCGTGCGCTATGCAGCGGGCCCTGCCTGGCACGAGATGAATCGACGTACTCCCGGGCCAAGCCGGCCAGTGCGAGCTTGTCGAGCTGTCGCAGGCTGGCCGAGCCCTTCTTGGCGCAGAAATCTCGGAATCCTAATAATCCGTGGGTGCGAAGCAACCTCTCCTCGTCCGGCGCCTCGGCAGCGGCGCTACACTGCATGGCATCGGTGCGGCGGCATCAGCCCGCGCGACAACCACACGGGCCAAACAACGACGCTTCTTCGCTTTGTCTTGCGCACCCACACCATTGGGCAGCCCTTCGCTGTGGGCCACCCAGTAGACACTCATTCGCTTTGTCGAACTGTCTTTGTTATGGTTTTGCATTTGACGGGCGCTGATGATGATAGCACTTGTCAACTTGAGCCATTCGCGCACCGTTTACTCGCGCAGCCAAGGTTAAATAACTCGCGCTATACAGTAAATGTTAAATGACATTTAGCAGTTATCCTTTCCGTACTTCTGTATTTGATACAGCACGTACTGTACGTTCTTTTGATGCTTGCCGTTTATTTGCAGCTGCTTAGGCATGGCTACACTGGTACGCGCGGGCCAATTCGAATAATACGACTCCAGCACTTTTTCTCAAGAAGTGCAGTGCACTTTTTCGTGCATGTTAAATAACGTTTCTAAAGCTATATACTCTACAAAAATAGTAAAAAGCCTCCGAGCGCCGTGAATAATTTTTTATAATAAATTTTTGCACCTGGTTTTGGTTTCGTTGTTAGCTGGATTTTGAGCCGCGACGTAACGATACAGTATGTGGGGACAGAACATTGCGACGTTTCGACACTCGCTCCTGCTCACTCTGTCGCCTCGTATGCTAACGAATTCGGAGCAACTGTCAAAACGTCGCAACGTCCTGTTCCTAAGTGACCACAAATGGTGTCGTGACGTCACAACAAAGTATCTTTGTGGAAAAAGTATTAAATTATTTACGGCGCTCTAAGACATGTCTACTTTTTCCATGGTTTAGAGCTCTAGGAACTTCAATAAACGCAAAAAAAGAAAATTCCACGTTGAAAATCTTACGTCAGTACCATGCTCAATCTGCCGACCTTCACTCCATTTTGGTTAGGCAACTGCGCAAACCAATAAAATCATAGTTTCCTGTAATTGTTGTATGAAACTGGATAAAGTAAAGCGTCAAGTGGTAACGGCTGTTGGGCTCTGAATTTTGCAGCGAAGCTGTCTACGACTAGGATCTGAAAAAAAAATGTGTCCCCCCCCCCCCCCCCCGAGATGTTGACAAAAACAAATCATCATGTGGATCAATGATAGTGCAGACCATAAAGTTTCATACAGTAAATATTGTAGGAAACTCTATGGTGCAGACAGGGTCCAATCTCAATGTCACATACGTCACATCAGACCAGTTCACACCACTTGAATACCATTAGTACCACTTGAAAACCAGTAGCAATATTTTCATCTGGGACCCTGATGTCCATGCCCTAGCTGTGGGCTCAGGGACCTGGAACATGCCCTTGAACTATCTTTACTTATGTTTTTGAAAAAAATCGGAGGACTCTTAAGCTTCGCCTTCAAGAGTGGAACGCGATAGCGTTATCGTACCCCGTTCTCACCGGCCACTCATTCGCTCGGCATGCACTTGACGAGAGGAAGAGGAAAAGCGGGCGAGTGGCGCGCCACCTGTCGGGGCAGCGCCGTACATTGCGAGGAGGGGGGTCTTCTGTGTTTGCCACAAGATGGCTCTGAGTGTACGCCAAGCGCAGAAGAAATGTAGCGGACACGTACTTCGCTACTCGTTTAACTGCGACTTCCGTAATTTACATGCTCATAATTACCGATATACACCACAGTATAACTTTCTACGGCACGTTTGTAAGGCAACACCACATTCACTAGAGGCGCTTTTGTCCCGCTTTGAAACATCGAAATCATGGCTGAGTGAACCAGTGTTGTGATAAAAACAATGTCGGCTAGTAACTTTGTCCAAAGCACTTGGCCAATCAGGAGGATCACTCTGTGCACAGAAAAATTCGTGTATATATACCACACTTTCAATGAAGTATTCATGTGCTGGGGCCTGAACAACGCGCTCATGTCTAATATCCCTACGCGTTCGCCACATGCTAGGCATGCACAGAAGCATTAACAGATCGACAGGCACCCCCAATGGTTCCGCGCATGGCGGAGTGGTAGCGTCTCCGTCTCATACTCCGGAGACCCTGGTTCGATTCCCACCCAGCCTATCTTGCAAGTTCTTTTTTATTTACGAATTGCTTCCGGGATTTTTCGCTCATGGCCAACGCCGCCGACACCAGCTTTTCTGCGATATGAGCTCCTTACCGCTTTCGCGTTTAAAGGTTTTGTACAACTTTTCAGAAAGGACTATTAAAAATTCTCTGCGCCAACGGCGCTAGTGCCTGCTTGCGCGCTCGTTGTCGTCATCTTCCACGGCTGGCTCCGTAGTCGCTCATCATTCCAGCGTAGAGAGAGAGCGCCATAAGGAAGGCAGGGATGTTAACTAGTCCAGAGTGTGGTTGGCTACCCTATACTGGGGGGAAGGGGAGAGAGAGAAGGGAGAGAGATGTGCACAGACAGTCATTAAGTCAAAGCCGCTCGTGCAAACCAGATGTTCTCAGAAGGCACAAAAGTGTGTGCACTGCCTTCTGAGCCGATGATCGGTGGGGACGGTGCTCTAGTACTGTCTGTTCACTCAGAGGATGATCATCTAGTTTCCTCAATGTGTTAGACAAAAATTGTCTTTGTGCTTGAGATTGAGGACAGTGGCACATTAAGTAGTCAATGTTCTCTTCGCATCCACATGCATCACATATACAGGACTATCAGCCATTCCAATTAGTGCTGTGTAAGCTTTCGTGAAGGCAACTCTCAGCCAAAACCGACACAGAGACGCTTCATGTCGGTGCAGTCCAGCCGGAGGTCTGAGGTGGCAGTGAAGGGTTGAGCCTGAGCAGTCTGGGCTGCCTTGTATGTGCGGTATTCCACCCTGCTAAGGAAAGCGTGTGTGCTAGAATTCAAAGTTGTCTTGCAGTGTTGATCCTTGAGAGAGGAATGGGTAAGCAGCGGTCTTCTTTGTTTCACGTCCGAGCTGCCTTATCTGCGTCATCATTTCCAATGATACCGCAGTGACCTGGTATCCATTGAAATAAGATATCATGGCCTTTTTCTCTCAAGTGGTGGACAACTTCCACGATTTCGCAAGTGAGCTGATCGCGTGTTCCATGTCGGAGAAGCGACTGCGCACATTGCCTTGAATCGCAGATGACTGCCAATTCTCAGGGACTTTCAGCATTTATCACATGAAGCGTGTCACAGAGAGCCGCGAGCACTGCAGCTGTAGATGTAGTGATATGGGAAGTCTTGAACCACTGGGTTATTTATGTCTTATGTCGTAGTAATGAGAAGGCTGCGTGCACGGCAGCATGAGCTTAAGGGGATATGAGCCATTCAATGTTGTACGTGACGGACACATTTGATAGCAGAGGTGATACGCGAATGTGCGTGTGTACCTATATCGCCACGGTGACCACAGATTAGGACAAGAAATGTGTTCGTACGTTTTTTCGATATTACGGGTCACCCCTGTGTCGTGCGCTGAACAGCTTCGCTGGCCATCCACGTGCACAGAGTGGAATGGCACTGAATTTTTATTTAAGTTATGCGTTCGATCTTCATGACTTTTGTAAAACAAACCAAATTAAAAAAACATGAGCTGGCAATTGCAGAATTCACATACATACAAAAGATACTGCCACTTCAACAGTGAAGAAAGAAAAGTTGTTATATCTGTTCATATGACCTGAAATTCATTTGCATAATTGCCATATGCATATATAATGTTGTTATTGAATTGAAAGCAATTGAATTTTTTCCCTGGAATATTTCTCAATATTTTTTTTAAGTTTATGAGAAACTAAGTAAACATTGTGAGACTAAGTGTCACTCGCCAATGCTTTCTTTTAAATGCATCAAACTTTATTTCTCAGTTCAGCAGTTATACCGTAATGGGAACATTTCTGCATTTTACAAGTGAGGGTTTCAGCTCCTCCAAAACACCTGAGCTGCCCCTTTTTCAATATTAAGTTGTTGCATCCAAGTGAAATGGCCAACAACAGTGGAGTACAGGTTGGGGCTACCACCATTGTTATTATATTATGTGTCCCACAAATAATAGCACCAAAATATAAAAAATATGCAAATGCCACCATATAGCTACAGGGTACCATAGTTCACTGTAACATAGCTGGACAGAACCAAGCCAATATTGTTTGCCGTCACTTGGAGCAAGTCAGGATGTTTCTTGCATTTCGCCTACTTACATAATTATTTATTATTAATTAATCAACTGCATAAATATTACATTGAGAGGAAAAGCATCAATGAAGTTGTAGATTGTGAAATATTCCCAGTCCAGCTTCCTGTTGCTCAAAATGTGCTCCACAAAAGTTTTTTCCAAGCCTGAAAGAGAGCCTGTGAAACACGAAAAAGCAAACATTATCTTGGTTCTATCCAGCTATGTGGCCACTTGCATATTTTTTAAATTACGGTACAAGTTATGTCGGTCACCCAGTAATAGACGTGTCTTTTCCTTCAGTAAAGTATGAGACTGGGCTAGTTAGTGTTCCATTTCGTTACAGAGTGCAAAGCAAGACAAAGAATAGAAAAAACGGGAGACAAAGACTTTCCTTCTTTCAATGCTTCACCAGCCAAGATATTGGTAGTAAATCCAGAAAAAATACCGCAATCATTCAAATAAGACCCATTCAAACATGATGTCCAATTAGTTAAAAGAAAGACAAGAAAGAAATTGGCAAGTACGTAGGAGGGCCTCCAAAGGATTCGTGCGTCCCTTGATATTCCATCTGAATGCCTGTAGAATCATATCATCATGTTCTCAGATGACATCTGGGGCTTCATTGTGGACTATGGACTGCCAGTGGATTCAGCTGTATTGTCTATTTTGCGCAGGGAAAAGCACAGCTCTCCTCTCGAGCCAGTCAAAGATGTCTCACAACTCACATTACTCAGAGATTAAGATAAGTCTGCCGAAAGTTATGCCTCCTGAAAATAGTGTTAGGCAACAGGACCACTTCATGCAACATGAAACTTATTTGGGTTATTTTAATGCACCCTATGGCCGCGAAAATGTCTAGCAGCGTGGAGGGCCGAAAACACAATCTATTCTGTGCGAAATGCCACCTAAATAATTAATAAATTAGTTTAGGTAAGCAGAGCGTTCAAACATGGCATGGAGTTTCTCAAGATCTTTCACACTCGCATGTTTAAGCTGCTCTAGTAGGCTTCTCAAGTCCAATCCTCACATCATAGTGTGACACGAGCTACAGTGAGCCCACCAGTCCCTAGACCTTCACATTCCACATCGTTAACTTTAGGTCTCTTGGTGAAGATATGGCAACACGAACCCGTTTACTTTGTCAAGAGAGTTCAACATCTGGTACATCCATGTTTGTGAGTGAGAAATATTGGCAACCATTGCTGTTGCTATTATGTTTTGTAAGGCTGCAACTTCTGACAAGAAAAAAAAAAGCATCAAGAAGCAACGGGTTGGGTGTGTGTCTTTTATGCATTTATTCAGAAATACATTGTGAAAACAAAATAATGTGGTGATACACCAACGCAATCTTTGCACGAATGAGTTTAGTGAAAATATTTACATAAAATGTTCGGTACACTTTGAAAATCCCCAAGCTGCTGTTCTAAATTATTTATTGGTAACACATATTGGAAACCTAGAAGCAACAAACTGTACGGTCTAGATGACAACAAAATACACAATGCTTCAAGTAAAGTTCAAGCTCCTTTCTTGCGCTTCCCGCTGCACACGCTGCGCCATCTGGTGGCTAAGCAGTTAGAAATAAATTCATTTGCAACATTTCACTTGTCTGCTGTGTAAACACCTGACAGAGTGCTTTCGATGCAGCTTATGTGCCTGTTTAGGGAGAAATGGCAAATGACATGCCAGTACAGCAGTTGAACTAGCAAACTAGGCACAGGGATGAAAAAAGAACTCTGTGCTGGTGGAAAACCAACCATGCGACAACTCTATTAGGCCACGTTTTCTTCCATTCACTCTACCCTTCTCCCATAGAGGTTTGACATATTATGCCAGTTTTCTAAGCTTTGCCTTTCCATTTTGTTGCTCCATTCTCAGCTTTTTGTACCAGGATCTTCCTCAACCGTGTCTTGCAGTGGGTGACCACACTTTCTCCTGGCACTTGAATTATCTTCATAGCCAACTTTTCGACACTGCCATTTTATTTTGTCACTGCGTGGCCAAACGATACTCAATTTTGAGCCTCAGCTGCAATGCCATTCACTTTCAGCAAGCTTCAAGAATGGTTGTTCAGGACCTGAGTTTACCGAGTTTCCCCACATGCCCATCTCAGCATTTTACTTCTGGCCACTTGAATGTCTTGACAAGTACAGGTAGAACCATTTGTTGTCTGAGTTGACCAGGCTTCAATAGCGACAAAGCACAATATGAAGGAACGGAGTTCAGAGCAGTTTTAATCGTCATTAATCTGACAGTTAGAAAAACTAAATTCTGGGGTTTTACACACGAAAACCACGATTTGATTATGAGGCCTGTCGTAGTCAGGGACTCCAGATTAATTCTGACCACCTAGGGTTCTCTAACGTGCACCCAATACACGACACACATGCATTTTTGCATTTCACCCCCTGAGGCTTACACTCTTAAGCAAAATTACACCCTTTGGGTTGTATCTCGCCACACACCAATAATCGCCATCTGCCTTGTCCGCACTTCCTTCCTTCCTTTAACGCTGTGAGCCCGGTACTTCCAAATCACGCACGGTATGCGCGTTATCAGCATGACAGAGCATTCTCGACAGGAAAGGAGCGAGCGCAGCATTATTAAAAAAGAAAACGCAAGCAAGACAGATGACGATTATTGTTGTTTGGCAAGATACAACCCAAAGGGTGCACATTTGTTTAAGAGTGTAGTAGTGCAACAGTCAGGGACTGTTGGGGACACCAGAAGCCTACAATGCGAGTTCCATTTGCACGGTTTCACTTCCATGCATTTCCAATTCATCCGGATCAATAGGTGCAACACTGGGTACCATTGGAGACTGGATGGCATTTATTACACTGACTGATCTGGGGACACTTATTGGTCTGGATAAATTGTACACCAAAGTATATTGGAAAACGCACAGCAAACTATAATCTCGATGCTTGAAACTGTGCAAGTTTGGTAGCCTCATAAATCATGCAAGTTTTGACCCTTGAGAAAATGTGCCCGAGCTGGGAGTGCAGAAACATTCAGCATTTCACTTTCACATTAGTGAAGCAAAGATGACCGAATTATGGCGGTTAGGTTGAATGCTGGTCACAAGCTAGTGGCCTCTACGGTTATTAAATGCCTTGTAAAACACTCGGTGCTCTGCTTTCAGGCATACCATTCTTTGCCAGTCCCAGATCCCGATGATCTTGGATGACGCAAACTGACGAATTTATAACTACACTAGCAGACCCACAGTACAAATCTCTTAAGAAGGGGGGAGAGCCTTCAAACCCAGGTTCAGTTCCACAGTTAGGAATTTCACTTATATTTAATAGGTGTTTCCATTAAAATGTACAACCCAGAATATACCGTTTCATACATGGCAGGCAAGACTGAAGGCTATTGCACAAAACTAGCTCCTTCCACGGCTTGCTCCTGTGGCCACGATGATGAGGATGTTCGCCATCTACTCCTCAAATGCCGCACATAGGCGATGCAAAGAAGGCAGCTAGAACAAGAGCTACACTCCACTGATCCCCACAGGCCTTTCTCATTCGCAAGATTGCTGGGCCCATGGCCATCGAAAATAGCACAGCAAAAAAGCATTGAACACACTTGAACATCTTCACGAAGAAACAGGCATCCTTAACGTGTACTAGATACTGCACTGTATATTCACACGATGTTACTATGACTTGCTTCTATTATTTGTAATTATTAGTGCTTGTATATTACGTTATACTTTTATTTTTTTTATTCTTTGGCTGCATTATTTTAACTCAATGTAATTCCTCATCTGTTTATATGCTCATCGCAATCTACATCACGGGCATTTGCCACTGTTAGAAACTCATTTTGGTGCAACTTGCATTTGACTTTCATATTGTTATGTTCACGGGTGTACAGGACTGTGTATTGTGGAGTTCTAACTCTATGACGTGATTTCTTCTCATTTTCTATATTGTTTCCTCTACGAGAAAAGCAGTAGCTGTCACTATTATAAGGCGACTACGTCTCTTTTATTCTCACTGCTCGCATACCTAAAGTTAGTACATAATACTAAACATTTTTCTAGCTGCACCAAATTTATAAAGATTGCCTGCGGCTGATAGCACAATTCTAAACCTTGAGGTAAATTACTCGACGAGATGGACGTTACTGCTTCAAGAAATTGAAATGCCTAATTGAATCAACACATTTCAACTAATTAACTTATTTTACAGCACATGTTGCAATTTATTGATTGTAGCCAATGAGTTTACATGACACACACACTTAGCATGAATTCTGGGTACTACACTTTTGATATTCTGAAAGCTTCTGATGAAGTACACTGGTGTTCGTCACTTTCCTGCTTCAATGCACAAATCTGCATCTTCTTTAAAAAGTAGGTGGAACAGTGCATTTTTACTGCTGGTATAACTGTGCATATCTTGAAACCGGTGCTATCTTCAATATTCATCCCAAAAACTAAATTACGTTCCGGGGTTTTACATCCCAAAACGATGATACAATTACGAGCGATGCAGTGGCGACGGACTCTGGATCAATTTTGACCACCTGAGGTTCTTTAACATGCCCCCAATGCATGGGACCCCATGGGCATTTTTGCATTTCACCGCCATCGAAATGCCACCGCCATGTCCGGGGTTTGATCCCGCAGCCTTATGCTTAGCAACACAACCGCTAAGCTACCGCGGCAGGTAATACCGATTCCAAGCCGATACGCCTTGCAAACTCGTTAGCTGCAGTTCGTATACTGCAATATGTGCAGTAAACTAATTAGTAAAAACTTAATTAGTGACATTTTGCTAGTAAAGTCCACAAATGACTGCTCGTGGAAGCAATATCCACCTCATCGAGTAATATGGTGCATGTTTTAGAATTGTGCAATCTGCCACAGGCACATTTAAATATTTGGTCTAGCTAAATAAAGAAAACCTACATAGTATATAAAGGAAAGATATGGGTCATGTAATTTGATGCAACACATGGCCTCGTACTCTTGTGTTCCAAAATATGACGCAACTATTACATGGGAGTTGTTGCGGATGCGAACCTACTTACCACGCAATGAGCGAAGTGACAAGTTTCCAAGACCAGCAGGCACTGCGCGTCACTTGCGCTTGAGACCAAAATACAGTGTGTTGCCCACATGAAGCACGAACGTGCATAAACAATATGTAAGCCTTACATCCACAAGTAGTAGTTGTAATATGTGAAGTTATTCCGTAGAAAGCATTGCAGATAAAAGAATACTACGTACGTATGAAACACATACTGCCCATTAAGCAGTCTTCTTGCCCAGGCCAAGCCCTTGGGTTTGATCAAACGTCGTGGCTGTCGCTTCTCCGATCTCCGAGAGTATGCACAGAGTAGAGCAGATGGCAGACAGCTACAGTATTAGGTGGGCATCAAAATAATGAGACCACAAGTCAAAGAGAAAAGGCCAGCTTTATTACATAACATACATATACTCATATATATATATATTTATAAAGACGTGTCAAACAGTCTCGGCAGTCAGCCTCATGTGTTCCGAATCTTGCCGGGAACGTAGTTGCGGTCAATCACTGGTTCCTGCAGAAACATGTGCAGGCAGCGCTCATTCTGAGCTAGTGGATGTCCAGCCACCCTGCATACAACCATCGAGAAACATCAGCAATTGCCTGACATACAGAGGAGTTGCTCCTAGTGAACAGAGCGGAACAGGCTGCACTCCAGAAGACCAGAAAAGCTAATTCCATTTCTGCTGCTTCAAGCGTTGCAGGTGCATGCCATTTTCGTAAGTTACATGGGCAAGTCATGCTTGAAATACAGTCCACTTCCTTTATTTCAATCCTGACGGGAGCAACAAAATTGACAGAATTATCCTTCAGGTCAAATCCAAGAGACAAAAAAAATCAAAACGCACCATTGATGCATATCTGTATTTCATCGATTCAAACAATTGCACAAAACAAACATGAATCTACTTTGTATGGGTTAAAAGTAGAAATTTGAAGCACATCCAATTTTTATTGGAAGAAAAATGTAGCATGCTTTTGATTCTGGCAATAAGAAAAAGATTAAACCAGCAAGCTGTATTGCCACAGAATGGAAATGTATTTACACCCAGTGTCCATTGTCATCACTCGATGGCAGCACTCTGGTGCTGTCTATCAACCACAACAGGTCATCCTCTGTACGGTCCACAGTGCATGTGATACATTTATTATACGACTCCGCAACAATCGCTGATTGGATGGAGGTGACTAGACTAACCACTTCACCAGTTCGTCTTGCAACCCATGCAATTCTCTAAGGCCAACAATATGTGACACGGCTCGTTGCTGCTAGCTTAGCATGTAACTTGGCTTTTGAATTAGCTTTTGTAATCACGCTGAAAGCAGGGCATCATAGTCATACGACACGAAAACTGTCTGCATCTTGCGACGGAAATGGCAATGACGCTGGCTAGGCGTGCTCCGATGATAGGCTGCTGCGAATGCAGTTTTGGTTTCGTATCTGATCACATCACATAGGTAATTTTCATACCAATCTTCTGTTATAAGAAAAGGTCCGTGTTGAATAAAGTTATTCATTCTGAGCTATCATTTTCACCCGAAGATCTTCCTAAGGCAGGTCAAAAATAGATGTTTTCAGGGGGAAATTATGCATGCTGAATGCATACACTGTCCCCTAATACAGCCAAGAAGGACAATGCCACTATTGCAGTCAAGCATGTGCATGCTAACCAATCAAGTTCAAGTTATCCAATGAAAGCCAATTTCAGGATTGACATAATGAAACTGAGCTAGTAGAAATGTATGGGTGCTGGCCAGGACCTTCAGTCATGATTGCATGTCCCTAAAAATTTAATTTACCGGGGTCGAATTACCGAAAGTCTACAGTAACCGTTCATTAAGGGGCACCAAACACATAATGTAGCTATTTAGTTATAAAGAACATAAGCACAAACTTGTGCTTGTTGCATTAATGCAGACAGATCTTAGTTGTAAAACACAGATCTTCTCAATGCCACAGGAGACATCCATCTGTAGAGCTGCATTTGCAGCAGTTGTCAGCGCATGCATGGAAATGTTTTCAAGAACCACAACAGCCTTACAAACTAAAGGAACTGGCACAAGTTCACAAAAATCTACAGATTACTAAAGACATGGTACAAATGCAGGAAATGAGAAACATGAGATAACTTCTCTCTGCAGAGTCAGGTGAGGAGAGCTAATTTTTTTTCATGCCCGTGTTTTTTTTTACGTGCTGACATGCCAGGCAGGTGCGCTTGTCATTTCCGATTAACTTGAATAGTGGTTACTTTGGTTACTAATGAAGTAGCTTGACTGATATTGATGTGTGACTGACTGATGTGACAAAGCTGAGTAGAAGCTAACACAAATGAACTGACAACAGGTTCATGGTGTGTAGGTGGAGCACTACCTCTTGAATCCCACCATTGAGTCATTAATTCGTTCACAGGTTTTAACAACCCAAAGAAACACAGGGGTTATGAATTACTAGTATTTTAAACTACCCGGAGTTCTTTAACATGACTCCAAATTTCAGTACAAGAGTGTTCTTGCATTCTGCCACCACAGGAATGTGGCACAAACATAATTCTGAAAATTATCAACCATGGTAAACCATGTTTGACACCCTAGATAGGACAGTAGGCAATATGTCTGCAAAGTAGTCTGCGTGACAAGCTACGTATTTAAATGATGGCTACCTCTTTGAGCATTCCCGGTGAAGAAGGAAATGCTCTGATGCAAAATGTCAATCATCCCATCGAAACTTTGGTCCATGACGACAATCAGTCACACCTCGATCATGCCTGTCCAACTGAACTTTTGTCAAGCCTGTCACTTTACCTGGCAAGCCCTGTCATGATCAGGTGATTAAAAGTACATAAATAGCCATATGTCTAAGATGACCTGCATTGAAGCAGCCATGAAAGAGCATTATGCCCAGAAGTTTGCCAACTAACATGGCTGCCACACTGCTACTAGACAACAGCTACGAAATGTTGCGAACCTCAAGCAATATAAAAAAAGCACTAATGATAAAAAATTTGTTGCAATGATGCTAAGTCTGATTTCACAAAGGTGCATTAGTGGTTTTCTAACCAATTTCATACTGCAAAATACAGAACAATCACCAAGAATAGAAGACTACAAACAATACTGGTTAATTTTCTTTCTTTTTTTTTTGAAAGGGAGGAAAGCCATATACGAGTGCCACACAGTGCATTTTCGATCTCGATATAATTTCTCGATTGCGATTGGCTTCTTTGTGCAAGCTGCGAAAGGGAACTAATCGCTGTCGAGAAATTCAATCCTGATCAGCCTCGATCGAGACTGAAAATGCACTGTGCGACACCAGTATTACTCTGCTGAGGGACACTGCAGTAGCTGCACATTGCAAAGTGAACCTGTCATTGCCAGTCAGTATGCCAACGCTGCAAGAATTCAAGTGTCATGTTTAATGCTTCTATTCCTACAGCTATTGTATCTTATAACCGAATTAGTGGAACTTATTGTTGTAGCATGGCGTAAATATTCATGAATTAAATTGACACCAAAGAAGAATATTAAAAGGACACTGAAACGATTTTGCTGATATTGTACAAGCATACCAAGTCATTTCTGATCATTAGTAGGCAGGTCCTTCTGATCCTTAAGTCGCACATTTAAGTGCTCCATATAAGCGTGCAACCGGAATACCGGACACGCTCAGTGCTGCAACAGAATGCTCTCAACGTGTGCTACTTGAATAGCTCTCGCTGGGTATCGACAGCCAGGCGGCTGGTAGCGTGGTTGGAGAGCCTTTACATGATGGCTCCAAGAGACTGGAAGCAGACCTCACGATGTCACACGATGCAGAGCCAGTGAAGGTGGAGCTTAGCCCCAATCGCTCAGCGAATGAGTTGAGGAGAAAAATCATAGCTAAGGAGGAGGGTAGCTTGTGACCGTCAGTAGCTCTCTTAATACGAGACTTCACTTAAATTGTGGCACTAATGTCTACAAAATTTCTCCGAACTGTCTCAGGGACCCTTTATGTTAAGCTAGATAGGTTGTTGGTCTAGAAGTACATCGTTTTTAGTATGCCAATATATACCGTATTAGCATAGAAAACTGACACCACTCAAAAGGTCCCACCACTGTTCCTCAATTTCCCCTTCCCACGGTGGGAAAGACAAGTTGACGTAATATCCATGTGACCTCCCTCCAGCACCGCTCTTTGAATCAGCCAGAGCAAGTGGCGCTACTCCGATTTTTTCATTGCAGGACCTACAGAGTGCAAACTGAGACCACGAAGAATCTGATACTTCAATGTGCAGGCCTTTTCCCAATGCTGATAGCACTACTTTTCCTCTGGCACTCAGCTTTGCACCTGCAACGCCGAGCGCCTGTTGCCGTATTGACTATGAAAGCCTGGCTCCAATTCTGGTGGCAGGCGATACAGCGATAAAAATGTGGACTGCGAGTGGGAGCGGCTGACGCAATGACTCCAAGCACCGACCCTCCCTTTTACGTAGTGTCTCCTGCTAACTTTTCTGTTTCTTTTTCACTCTAATAGTGTTGTTTTTTCTTTGTTTCATTTCTTTTTTTCTTCAATCGTTCTGTTTGGCTACACGCTTTGTAATCTCCCAATTCAAAGGGAACAGCCACATCAGCATCATTTGTCATTTTCTTGCTTACAAAAGCACTGTTCTTGCTATGAATAATGAATTTGTTGTTTCACAAACCTAACCTTTTAATCTAGCTAGACAATAGTTCTCTTTAATGTCCCTTTAAACGGAAGTAAACCATAATGCAAGGTATAGCTTATAGAACAATGATAGTGAGGTAGATATGCAATGGACAATTTGCAAGATTTTGATGTTGAAACAATCTCTCTTAACTAAGAACTTTCATATATTTTCGGGAACAAAAGGAGGAATGCAATAACTGGACTGTTTCTTACTGGCCAGTGGTTCTTGCCTGTTTTGAGGACCGCACAAAGAAAGGGTGATGCCAAGTAAACTTTTTCTATGGCAGAACTCACTCTTGGTTTTACAAGAGAAACATGAACAACTATGATTACAGCTGTGATATTGACCAGCACATTTGTATTTTTGCTTGCTTCCAGACTGTTGCACATGAAATAAATATGTGGTCTACAGACTATTTGGTTAGAATAAAGCTTTGCAAGAAAGCTGACTTGAATCTTGCAAATCGTCCACTGACCGCTGCTAGCCGAGAAGTTACATCACCGCTAAAAAGTTGGCGTCTTTTTTAACATGTGACGCACAAAGCTGATTGTTTCTGAAATAAACAGAGTAAACAAACTGCAAGGTGGCGACGACGTTATAGTACTAAGTTCTTCAGCACAGCACAGAAAGTAGGCCACACTGATAAAGCTTTGGTATCGCCATACACACGAGGCTGCTAAACAAATGGGCACAAGGCCCACATAGTATATCTCATTAATAAATGCTAGCAACAGGCCAGCTCTAAATAAGAACTACAGTGCCAAGTTTCAAGTAGGGCTTAAGCTGCCCTTATAGGCAGCATTTTAACGCATTTCACGATTTCTAAAATGATTTTGCTGTGTTTAGAGTACTACCGAAACCAATTACGTACTGGACACACACAAACGCCGCCGCGTTGACGCTTTCGATGTGGTATCTGCGAGTGATAAAACGTGGGGGGCGGGAATCGCCTGCCATTCGAGAGCGCCCAGTGAAAAAGAAATTCGCTCTGCTCACTTGTTGATGAATAGCTCGAGCCCCTTCTTGCGCTCCTCAATGAACTCCTCGTCAAAGATTCCTTCGTCGCTCCGAAAGGGCAGCTGCCGCTTCCACGCCTTGCCCGGCAGCGGAGGTACCACGATCTGCGCACAGCATAGCATCAATGCGACAGCCACAACGGAACTGCGTTTCCCACTCTCGACAGGCATGCGAGACGAGGGAAAACTGCATTCTTCAACTCGTCACTGAACGACCGGTGTGGGCCTGGTGACCCACGGGGCCAGCGGTCGCAATCGGCCTTCGCACCTTGCTGTCGCGCTCCAACTCGCTCCTCAGCCACTCGAAGTCGCTGTAGCGTCGCCGCACGGTCGATTCCTTGTTCTTGAAGACGGGAAGGTTGGTCTGTAAACGAGAACGACAGTGTTGAGGCAGCCGACATGAGGCCTAATCACCGTGGGGCGTTTCTGCTCACCCGCATGCGGACTTCGTAGTCGGTGTACCGCTTTCTGGCAACGCCGTGCGTCATCGGGTTACCGACGTCAATCTCCAGATAGTTGGCTGGCGGGGCGTACGCATCGTCGAGGGTCTGCTTCTTGGTCTGCAGTCGCTTTGTAGCATCCTGCGGCGGCGCTGTGTCAGTCGCCATCGCACCCACCGTGCGCCGCCTCCACTGCGAGGCAGCTGCCTACTCTGCCGTTTCCGCTGGTGGTGCGCTGCTGCTGCTACCGCGAACGCTGCTAGTGCACAGGCGCACACACCACGCGTACGGTTTGCCTGACTTGCAATACACGTACCGCCCGTACGCTCTGGAAACTTCACAGATGTCGCCTCCGTAGCGTGCGCCACCCGGTGCCGCCACAGGCGCCTGCACCGTAGAGTTTCCGACAATCAGTGTAATTAGTGTAGGAAAATCTATGGATTGCCCGAGCTAAATTGACACTGGGACAATGAATTGCCTACGCCACTTACAACATAAAAAAAGGTGGAGGGAGGGGGGAACTATATAGATTGTACAAGAGTTGAAACCCATGTAGGTGTTTTATGCGGTGTGTCACACGGCGCAAAGTGGCCATGTGAGTTACTACTCCGTTTATGTTATCTACTCATTATGGCTCATTCATAATTAGTTATCTTAAACATCCGATAAGTCACGAGTCACGCCTTGGTACGCACAGATACATCTTGTGAAGTATTTCCTGTGCCGTAAAGCCACCATAACCAAGGTGTTGCCATGACTCGGCGCACTCGTTCATATCTGCATCCGTCTCGTTTTCTCAACTACTCGCAGCGCGCGTCGCTGGGGCATTTCGCCATTGCGCCTGCGTCAACCGCATCCTTCTCGTGCTCGATCCTTCATAAACCAGCTTTGTTATTTATTTCGTCCCATATTCCCTATGCTCAATACCACAATGTTCAGAGCATACGCCAACGCAGTCTCATCCCGTTGACGCAGTCTCCATTCTTCAGTCGTCCAATTTTTTGAAAGCGCCACCGCTTCACCACTCAGCATTTGCAAACTTGTACCTAATCGAGAGATTCATGCGAACCATTCTCCGGACCAATGTTTCTCCTCCTTGCCCATACCGGCGCGAGCCCCCTCTAAACACCACTCACTTTCTCCTCAACGCACCAAACCCTCTCGTACACTCCGGTACGCGCGCTCGACCTCCTTTCCACTCTCCTAGGGGTGGCAGAGGGGTTCGCGTTCCGATGCCTGCTACGGCCGCGTCGTCGCTTGGAAACAATCTGCAAGGATGTGACTGCAGTACACGTGCGCCCACATTGGCTACGTTTACAACCCGAAGCGAGTGGGAGTCAGAAATCGGACTGACCGATCCCTATGTGTGATCACGTTTCCGTGAACTCGCTTGTGACGGGTCTGGTCAGGGAGACGATCTTTACAATTAATACGTGGCACCTGAGTTCACTCTGCATATGCTCCGCCCAGTCATGAACATGAATCTCAGTATGACCTCCAAATGCATATCTTACAATAAATCAACATATCAAGAGCACATTAAATAAAATACTGTGTAATTATTCATTGTTCTACAGCTGCTACCCCTCCCCTCCCAATGTTGCACACCAGGTTGCTTCTTCACTTGCCTTGGCAGGTGCTCTCCGTGTCAGGCTTTGTAGTAAAGTATACGAAAAAATAACATTTACTGCAGAAGTCGAAGGGGAAAATGATATAAAGGTCTACAGCAGCAGCTTCCAATATCGGTGGGGTGTTAACGCCGATAGGTTAGTGGCGGCAGAGTGGGTACAGGTGGCACATACTGTAAAGATCACTTTCTGTCTGGACAATAGTGGAAAGCAGTATTGAACCGAGATATCAGCGTGTTGGAATAGGACTTTCAGTTCTTGCAGCCATTTGTAACAGCTTTATTATTTCATGGCTCTTATCGTTATAAAGAGGTTGCACTACACAGTGTTCGCCTTTGATGTGTCCCTATACAATTCCCATTGCCTGTCCATAAAACACTGATGTCTCAGTGGTCAGCTCAACGGGCTAGCACTTACACGAACTCAACAGGCCGATTCCAGCCGGACGAGTCGACTTGACCCACTTCTGTTGAATTTGTGTAAATGTCCCGACAGTTGTGCGAGCTTGTTTTGGTCATCGTGTTCTTTATACACTGCTGTCAATCTTGTTCATATTCTAATGCCAGTGCCAGCATTCTTGTACCTCTTCAGTTCCAATTCAGAAAAAGTAGATCAACGTGTACATATGTTCCAAAAGGGAAACACTTTTCCACTGCTACAAATACTATTGAATTCTTCCAATTTATACATTTTTATGAAGGCTGCAAAATAACCTTAAGCAACAGTGTAGGTGGTATGCTGTTCATATCAAAACACACTGTACATACATGCACTGGTGCTAGCACCACATGCTGTCACCACATGTGATATTCATTGAAATAAGGTTATTCTGAACAAGTGCATAACTATTGCAATGTTATCCTCACTTAACGGGTCTCTGCTTCTTGTTTCAAGAATTTTTCAGCAGGCCCTGTCTCTAGCCCCAAACTATAAATATTTATTTTTGTGGGCTTAGATGGCTGAGGTAGCAGACAACAATTTTTTGTTCAACTTATCAGTTCAGACAACAGTTATGAATATGGATTGAAGTGTTTGTTTTTTACTGATAAATGCTGAAAACTGTTGAATTGAGGAATTCGTCATGGTTCATCAGACTTGGTCCGCACAACATGACCGAACCCTTCCAAGGGGTACTCATGCTCGGCCAGTATAAAAGCTCCCGAGTGTGGGGGTAAGAGTAGGGTTTCTCGACAAGCAGGTATGTTGTTTGTCTACCTTGCCTGGATCCCAACCGAATACCAGTGACCTCGCCGACCACGTCATGACAAAGCAGATTGGATGGGAGCCTTATGCACATCTATTCCTCCCCGCTCTTATTGCATGTGTCCTCCAACGCTGGCCTAAGCATCCAGCTGTTAAGCAAGTGAAGGAAATGTGGTAATGGAGTAAAAAGTGATGCTTTCCGTGGAGTAGCCATCCCGAGTGCATGGATAATAACAGTGCGAGGACACCACCAAAGAGGCAATTTCAATATGCACAAGCAGACTAGCCTGTGTGCTTAAGGCAAGATTCCAGGAATTTGCAGAGGCCCAATCATTTTTCGCAGGCCAGTGTTCAGTAATTTATGAAATAAACATGCCAGATGCCCAGTTCTGCAACTAAAATGCCTCTCTGAGGGAACGTTCGACTAGTGCTCTACTTGGGCTTTCTTCTAGCAACCTGCCGAGATGTGCAACTACTATATGTTCCTTTTGTGAACTCCATAGCTGATAGCTAATCCTTGAAGCCTACTTCCCTTTGAACGCCGCTCCATCTTTGTAATGTGAAAAGTCTAGTCTCAGATAACACATGCTCTAGTCCTCTCCCACGTGTCTGCTCCTTTTGTAATCTCATCCCGATGGAGAAAGTCCCTCCGGAGGTTTAGGTTTGGGTTCTATAACTTGGGCTGAAGCCCAGCACTGGAAGACCCCATGAAGAACTCACATCTGCTGCAGATGTTCACCATTTGCTGTGTCTTTGTGCAGGGACAAACAACACGCAAGTACTTAGAAGTGCCAGGATACAGAAGGACCACCCTATAGATTACAGTTACTTTTACACAATAAGCTTCACGAGCCACTAATTCAGACCCTTTACGAATTTTGGCATACACTTATTTAAGTGAAATTCGTAACGTTACAATCTGTGCAGAGAAAAAAAGAAAAGAGGAAAAAAAGCCAATCAGCTTGCTGAGAAAGAGATAACTCGACTATACAGGGGAGGTGGTGTTAGCAGCGGAGAAACACTAAAAGCAAATGTGAGCATATATTTAGCTAAAAACATTTTTGTCACACCAAAAAGTCCCTAACAACCCCTCCTCCCAACTAAAACGCAATGCATGAGCAGTGGGAGATGGTGCTGATCAGCTCGGCGTTGGGAGATCAGTGAAAGCTGATCACCAGAGCTGAGAGTACTGCTGTTGCCGTTAGGGCCCTGGACAGAGGGCCTAACTCACTGCGGGGATCCAGCCTTCCTTGTGCACCGCCTTTCATTTCAGTCAATGGCTGCTATGCCCCCATACTCCCAAAATCATTTAGTGCAACGAATCATTAGAAAAGAATAGAATCAAAGGAAATTAGTAACCACAACACTGCCCACACTACTGAATTCTGATGCAGAGGCACATGGCAGCACCAGATCGTGTCCAAGCGAACTGTACATGCTTTGGGACTGGAACGTGAACCGAAACATACACAAATAAGGAATTCACATTTACAGGATAACATCTTAAATGGCGCAGTGTCTGATAGTTTTCTGCACCACTGCCTGCATTGAAGTGCACTGTAGCATGCGCACAGATGCAAAAATGCAGTGTTACTTCTGCTTGTCAAAGAAAGTAATTATTGGTGTGAGCGGAGGAGTTGACAGAACAGCTGTACACTAGTTTGAAAAGGTACTTATGTCTTCGATTTTGTATGTCAAAGAATGCAAAATGGTGACTATATACATGCTAGTGCGTGTGTGTTGCACAAGGGTCACTCCAGCTACAGTTAACATTAATAAATGTCGATACTTTCAGACTGAAGGAAATCTTCAATGCAGCTCTGTTGTGTGGCCTACATTACAATTAACGCATGACATTTAGTCAACTTGCTTTGCTATCTCAAAAACATACTTGGTCAGACATAAACATACAGTGACTTGTTAACAGTACCAGTACCTCCGGTACAGTGCTGACAGTGCCAACACTGGTCTCACTGCACAGGCACCACCAAGCAACAGCATTAGAATATAATAAGAAATGGAAATGCTGAGCCTCTGTCTATGCTAGAATATTATATGCAAAGGCAATATTGCTCAGCAGGTGAAGAAGCCAGTGCATTCAATAGGATTCGTATATTAAAAAAAAAACAAGAGGCAGTGGGGCCCCTTGCCACTCAGGTATGGTTTTTCTTTTTTAATCTGCAAGTATTAGCAGCATAAGAAAAGAAAAACAAAATGAGTAACAGCCATCACTCGCACTCCAATGCATGGTCACTGATAAAATAAATAGTACACACAACTAAAAGTCAACAAATACAGAATCTGGTATTCAAATTGGTCTCCTTCACAGGAACAATAACCAGATTCACACTCAGCCGCTGCACCAAGTTTCTCTTCATATGAGACCTCACATTGTAGCCATCTCCTGAACCAGACTGAGGAGATGGCTTCCCAGGTCTTCATCCTGGAGAGTCCATGACACGCATATTGCTCTACTCGCTGCATCATCTTCCTGGCCACCAACTTTGACCAGTGCTGAGGCAACAGCGATAGAGCCATCAGGCAGCAGCTGCACACCTGGTAATCTATCTCTGAGCCGCGTATACAGTGCATCAGCCAGTGCAGCTCTTGGGGAGGCCACAGTAGTAGTAAATCGTATTTGGTGGCTCGTCAAACCTAGTTCCTGCATGGCCTGCCTTGAGTCCAGCAGCCGTACCCCACGATCGTGCATCACAAGAGCCCCGTGGATAAGCTTGGGTCGCTTGCTGTCCGAGCCCAGGGCGTGCTTGAGCAATGGCACTGCTACATCAACGGGCACTGTGTCGGGTGTGTCAATAACCACAGTCTCGCCATTAGCTGGCATGGAGCAGTCAATAGAAAACTCTTGTCGGATCTTTTTGCGCAGGAAGTCCATTTTTCCTGCTTCACCATGGACCAGCAACACATTGGCTGGCTCGCACTGCTGGATGAGTTGCATAATGCCCTTAGCATCAGCATGTGCACTGAAAGACATGTACTGCACAGACATCTTAACCTCAACTACCTGCCGATTGTCCAGCTCTACCTTGCGTGCCCCACTGAGAATCTTGTGACCCACAGTGCCTGCCACACAGTATCCTGGCATGATGACCATGTTTCCCTCAAAGGGAGCCCACTTTTTAAATATTTGCAGCGAGAGCCCAGCATGCAACATCCCAGGGGTGGCAAACACTACCATGGGCCCTGGGTTGTCAATGAAGGCTCGATCAAAGGGCTTAATGTGCTTGAAATCGAACATGTTTCGCTGCACAAAGGTCTTGCGGATCTTCTGGTTTGTCCATGTGATAAACATCTTGTAGTAGTTGGTAGCCTTTTCAGTAAGCCCAACGGCGAAGTAGATCGGAACGCGAAGGTTCATTCGGTCCCAGTAAGTTTCAAGCAAGATGCAAAGTTCTTGGGCCCGACCTAAGGCAAACACAGGTATCAGCACCTTACCGCCTTTATCAATGCAGTCGTGTACTTTGGTCAAAAAGTCGCGCTCACGGCAACGCTTCGAGTCGCGGATAGTGGTGGCGTATGTTGACTCGGTGATGAGCAGGTCTGGCCGGCATTTATCCAACCAAGCTGCACCAAGATGTCTGTCGGGCGTCATGTTGTAATCGCCGGTGTAGACCACCGACTGAGAGCCCACTCGAATCCGGAACATCGCAGCTCCTAATACGTGTCCAGCGTAGTACGCTTTTATCTCCAGCTCATCGTCCACCTGAACTGCCTGATGCAGGTTTACAGCAACCACCTTACGCATGCAGTCGCGGATCATAGCAGACGTGAAGAAGTTGGTCTCGCCTTTGCGGTCGACGGTGATCTTACGGAAGTCTTCAAGCAAGATCGGACAGATGGCTTTAGTCGGGTGTGTCATGTAAACGGGACCCGAATAACCCACCATTTCGGTCATGTACGGCAGGGCACCGCAATGGTCCAGGTGGAAGTGGCTGATTATGACACAGTCTAGATGCTCGTTGAGGGGACCCTCTTGAGTGATGTAAGTGAAATCTGGGAACCGTCGCTCATCGTTGAAGCCCATGTGCATGCCGCAGTCCAACATCACGTTTTTGCCACCAATGCTGAGCAGAATGCAACTGCGCCCCACGTCCTGGCCAGCGCCTAGAGGAGTCACACTGATTTGAGGCATCTTCACCGGCGTTGTACGCTAGCTTAAGTATTTACGCTTGTTTGACGGCGTACGACGGTGCTACGTGTATCCACACGAGGAATAAGCTAGCATTTAAATTGCCTTTCAACGAGCGCGTTCGTCAGGTTCGCGTTGTACCACATCTGCAAGAACCATGCGCCCTAGAATACATACTACATACTACGCGTGCTACGCGCATCTACGCGTTATCATTACCACAGAACACGTGATACCACAGAATCACAGAACGCCTACTGTAGTGATGAGTGATACTACATACAACCAATGCATTGATACAACGCTACATACCACATTCTTGATAAGTGGATAGATGTTATGAGCGTCCCCTTTGCAACGGGCCGGTGGGTTGCGCCACCAACCACTCTAGCTGCACTCTAGATGGCGATGCTAGCCTAGCGATGCGTAGAATCACGGCCGCTCGATGAAAACGCAACGCACAGGTGCGTTTTCATCGAGCGGCCGTGGTAGAATAAAGAATCGGCGAGATTATGGAAATCCGGATTGCTATCGTCTGTGGCGCCATAACATAAGAGTTAATGTCATAGTTTCATTTTTGTAGGAAACTCCATGGTTAATATAACCATAAAGTTTCTTACAATAAAATTATTGTAAGAAAATGAACATAACCAACTCTCTCTATGCACCACAACAACGTTTTTGTTACTGATAGCCATAGAGTTTCTATGCTGATAGCGGCGCTTGGTATTTGTTGCTTGGATTTGACGATTTTTGCTTGCTCAACGATGGTTTGAACAAAATAAAATTTTCACAGATAAGATGAAATTACTTTGTAACTGTGCAAATTGAACCGCCGATGAAGTGAACCTAACCTGTCGCCTATGAAACAACTGGTGTATATGCAAAAAATTTGCCACAAAATAAATAAACAAACACATAATTTTGATTGTGATTCTAACTATAATTTTATGAAGTTTTGGCACACCATGCACCAGTGCGCAGATCCTTCGCCGCAGTATAGAGGCTAGAAAGTTATCCTAGTGTCGGGAGCGGGCGCCCTTTTCCGAAGCGCCGGAGAAACAAGTTTGGATGCTTGGCGGGGTAGTTCGAAGAGGGCGCTGCGCTCCTGTGGCGGGTTACCGACGCCAGCCGAAGGAATGCAGACACAAGTCGTCGTCAGTTTTTGGTAGCACGTGTAACGACGTAGTTCACTTTGTTGCAGCCTTTATTTTCGTTGAGACCGTAGTGCCACGGCTTGGTGCGATGCGACGTTGAACTTCTGTGATAATGCCTTCAAAAAAAAGAGAGGACATGTTTTGTTCCCCTTTGTAAGGGCGGTTACAAGTAGTCTATAGAAAAGGTGTCGTTGTTCCGCGCTCCATCCGACCCTGTTCGCTTGAAGGCCTGGGCAAGGAACATCAAGAGAGGCGTTGGAAAAGGAAAGGCTGACCACCTAACAGAAATTATTGATGAGCTATTGGATGATGGCAATTTGGAGTGCGCAGAATCTGTGTTGAAAACACAAGGCAAGCAGTTTGATCATGACAACTGTGTCGAAAAGCACAGTGACAGTAGATTAGTATATTATATAGCCGGCTATGTTGTCAGAAAGTCTTTAAAAAAATTTCCATGCCCAGAGTGTGCCTCTTGCCTTTGTATTTTGCCCCTACAAGCAGATTCTGATGTAAATTCTATACTAACCAGGCAGTTTGATCATGGGGGCTTGATCTACCCTTCCAAAGCTGTTGAGGAGCTTGTTTGTAAAGTTGAGGACACATTTACTCTGTATTTCAGCAGGAATCAGCTTCATGCTGAAAGCATGGTCTGCTTTTTGCATTTCCTTCAGGGAGCGAAGCTTAAAGAAGTGGGTTGCAGTGAGCATGGGCGGTGTTTGACAACAAACATAATAAAGTTCTATGCACTGACGAGGCTGCACTTCTTTGCAAAAGCAAAGAACATGGAACGGAGCACTCAAAGAGAAAAACAGAAGCTCCTGAAAATGAGGCGATGCCAGTAGAATGACAGTCGCGAGAATGCTCCCTGCTTTTGTACATACCTACCTTCGTTGTGCAATAAAAAAAAAAAAACTTGTAACAGGTTTTGAAAGCGCTCCCCATACAGCGTTTTTGCGGACCATAGTGTGCAATTTTGTAAAGCTGCAATAAACTATATGCACAAGAAAAACGGAATGCATTCCATTTTCTCTCCACGCTTGTGGGCTGATTAGTGTCGCTTATCCCGTAGAAAAAAAAAATATACCAACCCCATTTTATTACGGCCGCTTGCGTAGCTTCCGTCACTCTGGTTAAAATGGCACCACAACAGGGACGAAGACAAGGCACATACAAACACATGACAAGTGCACCGTCTAGTTTCCGTGTGTCTTCATCTCTTACGCTGCCATCATAACCAGCTATGGGCGAACTAGCCCAAAACGAAGTTTTATTTCACCGCTCGTCACGATAAGCGTACTGGCCAATATTGTAAGGTTGACTAGCCCTCATAGATTATTGCGTGCCTGTTTTCTGAACTTGCAAATCGGCGGAAAGCGCCGGTCACTTGCGAGCGCCCGCTGCAAAGCGCGCCGGAGCCCGCAAGAGCAACCCGCCAGCGAGCGCTGGCGCCATCTGCCGGAGCATAGCAAAGTATTTCACGTCGGCACGCGCCTTCATGACACTAGGATAACCTTCTAGCCTCTATAGCCGCAGTGATCGGAGTCTGCCGCACGGATTGTTCTGCGGATTATCTGGTAACATTGACGGACGCGGAGGAAGCATAACAAAAATAGAAAAGCATGCCGCCTGTAGGAATCAACAGCGAAAGTGGCTGCAACGGTGTGGAAAAACCTCGGCGTTCCGTAGTTGCGCGTGCCTAGGCAACTGCGGAAAAATGAGCGTGTTTTTGCGGGCAACCGACTGTGTCATGGACGCAGCTGCCGAGCCTGAAGGCGCGTTCACCGTGTTCAAGGTGCAGAAAGGAATGCAACGTCTAATATGAGAGCCGACGCAGTTGTAGCATTCTCAACATCAGAGGATCACAGGCGTGCGACAGGTGACATCAGCTGCCATCAATGCTGTCTACGTGGCTGACGTGCTGCGCGCTGTGGGTCTGCGCCCACAGCAGCTCGCCCCCGCTGCTGCTGGTTCTGTCGCTTGATGGCTTCTGGTACAAGTACCGCTCTCTCTACAAGACACCGCACCTGGATCGGCTGGCTGCAGAAGGCGTGCAGGCCGAGTACCTGCGCAATGCGTACGTGACGAAGACCTTTCCAAACCACTTCACCATCGCTACGGGCCTTTACGAAGAGAGCCACGGTATCGTTGGTAACGTAATGTTCGACCCCGTGCTGAACGACACCTTCGACGAGTCGAGCCGCGATCCCAAGTGGTGGGACAACGGCCACTCCCTACCCATCTGGGCGGCCAACCAGCTGCACGGTGGCCGCAGCGGCAGTATGATGTGGCCCGGCGGCGACGTGGCCATTCACGGCGTGACCGCGCACTACGCGCAGAGCTACGACTCGTCGTTCAACTTCACCGACCGCGTCGACCGAGTCATCAGCTGGTTTCTGCATCCGCGGGAGCCGGCGAATTGCGTCTTTTTCTACTACGAGGAGCCAGATGCGACCGGTCACGAATACGGGCCGCTGTCGCCTGTCACGGGTGCGCGCGTCGAGCAAGTCGACGCCCTGGTGGGCGAGCTAGTGGCAGCGTTGAAGCGAGCGAAACTGTGGGACCGCATTCACCTGATCGTGGTGAGCGACCACGGCATGGCGCCTGTGACGCGGGTGTCTGCGCTGGATGAGGTGCTGCCGCCTGACTCCTTCCGTGCCTACGGCACGAGCCCCGTGTGGAACATACTTCCGGCACAGGGTCGCGAGCACGAGGTGTACACAAGGCTGTCGGAAGCGGCCGCGCGACTCCACATCCGAGTGTACAGGTCGAACGAGATTCCGCCCGAGTACCACTACCGACACAACGTGCGCATCCTTCCCATTCTGGCCGAAGCCGAACCAGGATGGGACTTGGTACTCTCGAAGACGTCGCAGAGAGAGAATCGCACCTGTAAGCACTGGGCGCACGTAATTAGCCAGAATACTCGGGAAGTACATTCGTTATTGTCCTTAGCAGAAGGCCATCTCATGGTGTCGTACTGCTCGTGCACGCACCAATGTTAGGATATCTGTCATAACGGCTCATTGTCCAGGTTATGTGAACATTGCAAAATTTCTACATGAAATATGTGTTAGTAAGCCTTAGTGCCTGGTGTTTGCATCTTATGGAGCATACTAACAAAAAACTGCAGTGGATTTATGCGTTACTGTTACAGTGAAGCACAACGCTGTGAAGAGCGCAACACAAAAATCATGTACAGCATCGTTTAATGTTCCACTTTCAAAATGTGACCCCCACATTCAGCTTGCATTCCTATTACATTGATGAGACTGACAGCTATGTACGTAACTGTAGCATCAAGTGCAATATTTTTATGATGGAAACAGATGCTGTGTAGGAGGAAGTGGGCGGTTAAGTTGGCTGTGATGTTGCCTCTCCTTTGCAACTTCTTTACTGTAAGCCTTCCTCTTATTATATTTTGTATCTTTTGGCATGGCCATCAAAAATTGTTTTCTGGGAGAAAAACCTCAAACCTAAAGCAGCAACCATGTAGAACATATATTTAACATATTTTCAGCATAGTGTTATGCGGCATTAACAAGTCCATTTCGGCTATACTCTATCCATGGTGTTGACAAGGTTGAAATGGGTACCGTGCAGATTGTTGAACCAAACATTCTCTTGTTCCAGATCACACACACACAAAAAAACCACTTCAGTCCCTCCAGTTTAATGCTGCAGAAAAAACTAACAGCTCAAACCTATTTGAACCAGTTTAAGTAAACACGAATATAATTAAAGGAAAACAGCATAAATTTATTTTGTACAAAATCTTGACAATGCTCCTCAGCAGCGCTGAAAAACTAAAAAAAAAGTGCACAAGTAGTTACAAAACTATCACATTGTGGAAGCAAACCTCAGAAGCATTACATCATTTCTATTGCACATGCTTCGCTTTACATACAAGTGCGATGAAAAGCGACGGCTTAAATAGGAAGTGCCTCTTCATTTGAGCGATTATGGTATATAGGTCTCCCACCATTTGAACCATTTGACAGTCACCAGTTTCATACCCCCACAAGTGTATTACTAACAAGCCTGCCTGCCGAAGTGGCACTTTGCAAATTGCACTAGCAGTGCGGTCGCTTCTAAAATGACAGTGAGCGTGTGTGCATTGACCAGTCAGGTAACATGGTTGAGCCACGAATGCAGGCACTGCTTGGATGAAAAGTTTCAGAAAGGATAGCAAACCTGAATCGAAAACGTCTTTTGTCTTTTAATGCGAAAGCATTATATGCCCCATTACCCAAAAATCCAGCGTTGCTGTCGGCGGCATAAAAAGTAAAGAGTAAAAACATATAAAAAATACTCGAATTGATGTCAAATTTCTTGGGGAGGTTCCTGTGAGCAAGGCAAATTAATGCCTTTGAAAAGAAAATGAGGTAAATTTTTATCTGGGTGGGAATTGAGCTCGAGTTTCCGGGCTGCGAGATGAGCACGCTTCCCTGACGCCATGGCGGCTCCACGTTTCTGGTTGTCTAGAGGTGTACTTAGTGTGTGCATCATTGCGCACGTCATATTGCAGCCTTCTGGCTGACTAAACGTGTCGCCTAGTGAACGCGTCGGGCATATGACGGGCACAAGCAATGTGTAGGAGGTGGCGCCATGTCATGAGGGTATAAAATAAAAAGCATTAATGTCTACTTGAACGCCACTGAGTGGTCCTTCGAGTTATGAACTCCTCGCGGGCAAGCGAGCGTGTTGAGACGGTTGGGGCGTTTTCATTTGGCCTTACCAAGGCACAGTTAGAACGCAGACGAGAGCTTGCGTGGACAAGGAATGCGTGGAAAAAAACGTTTCACCAAAGGGACTATAATGCTTTCGCATTCTCACATGTAAGCAGTATTAACTGTCTCTGTTGAATTTTTTTATTTTGGTTTCATTCCTTAGCGGTAAAAAAAAATGTAGCTTTCAGTTAGGTTTCGGTTCATGCAAAAATTCAATTTTTTTCTGTTTTCGGTTCAGTTCCACTTTCATACCCTGGTACTGTGGGCTTTGAACATCAGTCCCTAACCTCGTGGTACATATTTTGGCGAGGATTACTGCAAACTTATCGTACACGCTAAAATGGATGTGTTGACACTGTCAAAAGCATCATCCACATATCGTTCATGTGGGTTCCGCTCAACGCCTGTGTCTAACCTGCAAAAGAGGAAACAAAAGGATTGTCCTGTGAATTACGGTAGTAGCTGGATATCTCTGTCTGAAGGCACTTAGGCTGCTATGTCATGGCTTCTGAAATGTTCCTTCATAAGCTGGTCGTCATGCCATATTGAAACTGCTGCGTCTGCTGACTGTCTGTAAACATTTCTGCACAACATTGCTTCCAGACGGAAACCACGGCTACCGACCCAGCCTAGACTGGATGCGGCCACTGTTCGTGGCTCGAGGCCCAGCACTGAAGAAAGGTCAGCACGTGGGTCCACTGGCAAGTGTGCACCTCTATCCACTCATGGGTCACCTGCTAGGCCTGCCGTCATGGCCGTCCAATGGGTCTTTGCACGCTGTGCGGCATATGTTCCAGCCGGCTCCTAGCAACCTGCCCCTTCTGCTGGCTGGTGCGTGCTTTCGCTTTTCTTATATGTGCGCAAGAATGGGTCAACAACTGTGATGTGTTTCATTCATGATCACTTATGCCACGAAAAAGATAAATTAAACACTGCTTGCCACATTGTTTGCCCATGTTTGCTTAGTGAAAACTGGCACTGAACCACCAGCTAATGTATATACGTATACAGGGGAACCAGGTCACAAGTACAGGGACCGGTATGTATGTGACTGGTGGGACACAGTCTTTCACTTTATTGCTTTAATGGCGCTGTTAGTGAATGTTGACGTCTTGTTGTTTCACAGGCATGTGCACCTTCCCACATCCTTTTGCTTTCGCAATAGCGTACAGGCAGGCTGAAACGGGACACAATCTGTTAAATGCAAGATAGTACCCCTTTCGTGTGTAATTACTTGAAATTGTGAGTTAGTGTTATGGTTTAGTGCCCTGCTAAAGATGTCCTATCCTCAAAACTATTAATTGTCTGTGAATGGTCACAAACGTGAGCTGTTGTCACAAATATGATCTATGAGGAATGGGGGTTGGCCACGGTGTAATTTGTTTTAGCTGTTCGGGTTTTGTAGTTACAAAAGTGCACAAGCAGCATGTGAGCAGAATGTTATATTTATTTGCTCTTTTTTACATGCATACACACAGCACCTAAATGTAATTACGGTGTAGGGGGTACAAAGAAAAAAACATAATTTAGTGCTCAGTGATTTTCCAGGCCAAACACATGCCGATATGAGCAGAAAGCAAACATGCATTATAAGGTGGGTACAAGTAATTCCCTTGCCTCTGTATTAAATGACAACCGGAGGCAGTCGATTCAAATCTATGATGGCTTTTGGAAAGTGATAGGACCCGGCTGAATAAATGGCAATGAAGTACATGTAGTTGCTTGCAATTGAAGTGGAAAAGGTAGGGCTAAATGGTTAGCTTGAAGCAGTTGAGATTTGATATATTATGCCAATTATCCTCCTGGCATAGTTCACTTGGTAACGGTTTGGTTTAACTGAATGTGCCTTAATGCTTTTAGCAAAAATCTTGTCATCTGTGGTAAGCAGACACCATTTTTGCTATTTTTTCACTGTATATGCATGAAGATTCTTTTCTCTTGTGAACAGGGAACGTATTCTCAGACGATCACTTTCGGTGATACTGCCACCTTCACGTGACATGACGTAGTGCTAAACCAACCAATAAGTGCACACTGAAAATGATATCATGGAAGATGACTTTCAGAGAATGCGTACCCAGATTGCATACATTGTACCAATCTCAACCCTTTCATTGTTAAGGTTCAGGGCTGCTTACAGTAATCTTACAGTAATAAGATTGTCCTAATGATCAGAAGCAGTCAAAGAAATATTTGCACCTTGACGTAATGGAATATTAAATATAACGAAGTAAAATGTGCCTCACCGTTTTAGCATGTAACGAATGCATGCTTATAATGAATATCAGATATAACAAAGGCATTTTCATGTTGAATGAAACTTTGTTACAACAAGGGTTGAATCACATTTAAAACATACTGCTTAAGCTTAATATGCTTCTAATTTGAATGTCACTACGAAAGTGCTTATCATGCATGAAGTGTATTACAAGAAACTGTGGGAACATTGATGTTGGGTGGCTGCAGACAGTCCCATTAAGTGTTCATGTGGCAGATTCTGCTATTTTCTTGTTCTTGCCATTAAAGGGACGCTAAAAAGTACCAATAAGTCAAGCTGGATTGATAAATTACACATTCGGAATATTGGAGAGATCAGTCTCACTATTAGGAGAAAGGGGGTTAACCGAGCAGCCCGATTTTTATTAGTCATATCATAAGAAGCCAACAAACACTGACAACAAGGACAACATAGGGGAAATTACTTGTACTTAATAAATGAATTAAAGAAACGATAAATTAATGGAAATCAAAGTGGATGAAAAAACAACTTGCCGCAGGTGGGGAACGATCCCAGAACCTTCGCATTATGCGAATTCAGAAAGGTTTGATATGCCAGAAAGAGTTAAGAAGCCATCTTGAAGTTCTCATGCCAGCTCTGCTTGTTCAGCAATGGATCCAGCAATGCTTGTTCAGGGTTGGTTAATTGTCTACCAAAGAAGAAGAATGGCATCTTATTCAAAAAACGCCAAAGCTCAACCTAGCAACTTCTGAAAACGTTTCATGCATAGTAATGGCCAATATGTGCAATATCTTGGAATCCCCAACGTCATGCCGACAATCCTGCACTGCGATTTGGGCACGGATGTGCAAAACAAGGAAGTTTGGCCTTCTCTCCACTAATAATCAACATTTCTGCATCAGAGAAATGCTGATAAAATATTGGGGAGTGTAGGGGGGGGGGGGCAAAATTATGTACCAGTCTGATTCAATTTGTAGTGCTGCTTTTAGTCTGTTTAATTAACTTCAGGCAAGTTTCTGAAATACTTGGATCTCCTCCAGGTACAGCAATAAACAATGTGAGAAAGAGCACTGAATTCATTTTCTAGCATTAATCGTGACATGTGGATTCGAACCTTACTTGTGATAATGTGCTTTGTAGCTTTACCATTGAATATTTTGGCCTCATGGAACAACCCGATGCTCCCTGTACATGCCAAAGAGATAAATTATGGAGTTTAACATCTCAAAGCCATACACAGGCCTTAGTGCCTGTGTGCTTTGGGTTTATTTCAACTTCCCGGGGTTCTTTAGCCCTTTAACTCCCAAGTTCGGCTGCAAGAAAGTGTACAAATTTTCCACAATATTTTTTTTTTTATCGCAGCAAATCCTTGGACAGTATATGTGGATTCAAAAATATATATTGCTGGTGTCGTTTACCTCTTATAGTATTCACCCGAAATATTAATGAAAGACTTGAGCTCTGGAAAAGGGACTTTCCCTCAGCATACGAGTAGGGCTTGAGGGATATTATCTGAACAGATGATAGCAAAAGGGATCGAAAGCATAGAAGAATACCTTCGAGTACCAAAACTCAAATGAATGGTGATAACCAAGTGTGGCTTGTCTCTGGCAAGCCAAGCAGAAGAAGCTGTGGCCTGGACAAGTACGGCTCATCCTTCGTGGCATTAGTACAAACAGCTAGGACAAGCATAGCTCAGGCTTTGTAGTTAATCGAAATTACGCATTCTCTGCCGTATTGCTAGTGGGGGTAAACTACATTTTGAGCACCCAGAAGGCTTTGTTTCTGTCCTAGGATCTGTATCCGAGCTAGTTGGTACAGCGACATTTTAAGGCAGATAAAGTGCAAATAGAAGAAAGAATGAGGACATACAGAGCACTACTTCCAACTAAATTAATTACACAAGAAAACCCATATTTATGCATTCACCATTCATAGCCACAGCTCATGCATCCGAAAACATTCTATATCTAGGTAATTGACCAACACCGTTGCCCATCGAGGCGATGCCCGAGCCGCAAAATTCACACGTTATTCACACAAATGTCTTTTCATCACATCCCCCTCCCCCCTTTCTTCTTTCTTGTGCAGCTGCCAGCGTGTTCCTCTGTACCACTGTGGGCCTGGTGGCGCTGGTGGTGTGCGGTCAGCCGCACAGCAATTCTAGCCAAGAAGATGAGGAGCCCCTGCTGCTGCTTTCTGCCTGAGGCTACCCTGCCCCGGCACATGTCTAGTCCAGCAACAATCCATTGTTGCCAGCATAGCCTCTTCTAAGGTGGGACGTGGCAGCTAAAATAATTTTGATTACCTGCACACGAAATCTGGTGAAATTTGACACGAATGATTTCTTACAGAAGCGTTAGAATTGAGACTGGTCCTCTTGAGGATGCTCTCATATGCCCTTCAAGTTACCAGGTTCATTCAAGTTCTGAATATCTTGAATTTTGAACTGCACAGCAGATGACAAGGGCACAGCCTTCTCTTCTGTTGTGCTACTCAAAATTCCAGATCAAGCAAAAAGCCCAAATTCTGACATTATGAAGTTGCGAAAATGACTTTGGCCAAGTTAACTGACTACATAAAATATTTATTTGTATGTTTATACCCACATTTTCATGCTTCGCAACAGTATAAATGAACTCCCATGGGCCAAAGGAAAAAGTTGAATTGGAAAATCAAAGATTTGGTAAAGCCACCAACCTTAATTGCCACGTCCCTCCTTTTGTGTGGCTTGCATTCACTGCATTAGTTCTCAGAGGAGTGCTTCGTTTGCTTGAGTTACCTTTGTGGTGTCAGAGTACAACGAATGTTCCCATCTATCATGGCACCGAGTCCTTGCAATTTTAGCTGAGGGTAGTATGAAAAGAAAAAAAGAAAGAAAGAAAAGAAAGGCATTGCTAAGAAGTGTCACCTTACCCGGTACATTGATCAGTTGAGGGCTGCAATGCCTGTGCTAGTTCGGGCTGCCAGCACAGGCTGATTTAATGGAGCACTGTGAGTGTTTGTATATGGAGTCATTCACTGTTAAAGTTAACGTCTCAGTAATATTCAAGGCAACATAACTTCAGCCTTTATTCTTAACAGAAGAAAGTGGCGGACTTGTCCCCGTGCATTGATGCAAAAAATTTTGTTGCTATCGCTGTTGGAATATTAGTGCAGCGTTTGCATTACAGTGAATGACCCTGTATGTGCTGGTGTCAGATACCACAACACGAGCATCGGTGACAGGTGGATCTGATGAAGCTCATGTTGCAGAGACCTGCTTACATATCTGTACCATCACTAAAGCATTATCTGTGTTCCTTTTACTGAGCAGTACGGTTTAATGTGCATTTTTTTTTTTTAATGCTGCGGCACAATCTTTTGTATACTGCAGCTCTTCACAGAGCAAATACCTGTTAACTTGCAACGGTTTCCTTTCAAGGTGACTTCTTATTGTTTGCTCTTTTGTAGTGAAGGACATTACTGTACTTTTTAACTTTTATCAACATTCTTTTGTCGCTTACTTCTGAAAAAAATATGTGGCGTCGCTCATTGCTCGTAACTTTCTTAAGTATAGCTTCAAAGGAGATCTCAGGCCCGGTGCCTGCTTTGCTGCATGTTGCACCTATTTTGCTAGATGTCATAGCAATGACACATGTGAGATGGCTGGGCCTAAGGCTGCTCAAGCTCGCCATCATCACCTTGAAATCTGTGATGACTCATTTGAAAATAAGGAGCTGCGAGGAAGCCGAGGCATGAATGATGGTAGCAATGCAAAAATAAGAGGCTATCCGCTGTCTACAATGCGGTTTTCTAAAATTTTGCGCAGGTCTGAGTGGGATTACGAACTGTGGGATGCGAGGATGAAATAGCTTTAACTGGACTCTCCTGATGCGTCTAAAATGTGGCGGGGCAGCACCGACTAACTGCATGACGTGTTGGATGACTGGATAGTGTTGCTGTGTGTTAGTGTGTGCATAAATCGTTTTAAATAACTTGTATTTTGTGGCCAAAGAAGTGGCTGATGACACTCGCTGTAGCCATTTTAGTCAAAGTATAGTGTTATTAGATTGCACATTATCTTCTCAGCCCATACTCTACTCAAGCTGACAAGACTCAAAATTGATATTAGCAACTAAATTAGCTGACAGATATGCTTCTCAGGTGCATCTTGAAGCTGTATTTCTCATAATTACTTTTTTATTTTATTCAATCTTATGAAAACTGCTTGCTAACAGAACAGGTGCAAAATGTTGCGATCAGAAGTCTCGTGCGGAATGATGAAGTGTGTCTTATTCATATACTTTGTTTAGGAATGTCTATTTGTGGAGTACCAGATATGTCAGTGTGATTTGCGTGTCCAGTTATGGTTATATAACACTTTTTAACTTCACTTCTGTGTGTCCTTTATTTTTAGGAAGGTCTGTCTGTTCTTTCTATATAAACTTTTTTCCTGTATAACTTTTGAGTTGACAGCAATGTTTCCCAGATGTGGTGCGGACTGCTCTTGTGCTCATGAATGCGAGTCAACTTAATGTCCGAGCACCAATTCAAAAAGGCCATGGCATCAGGTTTTCCAGCAAACCTTTAAATGCATTTTTTCTTTTATAACAAACAACTGCCGCGTAGAACTTGATGCAGGCTTGTGAACATTATGATGGCCTTGCATCACACATATGTGTTGCATATTGTATGTATGCGTTATTTATGCCATCCCTCTAATTTTCAGTATGGTCATTTTTGTACAGCCTCATAGATGTCCATGTGCTTGAAGATGAGCACTTTTTGCCTATGTAAATACAGCAGCTGACTGCATGTAATGATTTCAGTGGCAGAGGATGGTAAGGCCGGTATCAATGTTACGGTACCATCTGCAGCTAAGAACTTTGCGAAAAACATGTTGGAGCTTTTAAGTCCAGGATTCTTAAACATTTTGGATCAGTTATATGCATACAAGCAATGGTATTCATAAAGGGAATTCTATAGCACAATACAGTGCTTTCTAATGTCATGGCCCTTTTGATTAATGAGCCTTGATGCCCAGAAGTGGAAAGTCTCACTAATGCAACTTGTTGATATTGTGTTTTGTTAAGTTTTTGGTTGTGATTTGCTCAGAAATTTATTTTTAAAGGTTTGTTTCTACGGTCCAGCTCAGTAGATGTCAGGAGAGGCAGAGGTCTGGCATGCACACAAATACCAGTTTAATCTGGTAGTTTTCTTAAGCATTTTTTTCAGTTATACACTCATGCAGGATGCCCCAGCTAATGTGTGCCACATTTTTAAAAAGTCAGGCCCTGCGTATTAAATTGTTAGCAGTCATGTGTAAATATGTTGCCAGTATCTTTTCTCCATATGGCATTGGATTTGTTATTTCTTAAATTGTGCATGTTTGCTGGGACATCCTGTAGGGATCTTAAAGTTGCACTTTTTCGCCACTTTGTTGGGTTTTTATTCCTGTTGTTTTATGAACACAAGACAATATAGTATTGTTTTACAATGTTGTGATATTTATTAACAGAACGTGAATGTAAATTAAACAGCTGCATGCCATAAAAATAGTTCATGGCATTCACATCACTGTTTCGTGCACAGAATAAAATTGTTGAATTGCACTCTATGCCCAAGCTGAAATCTGAACACATTTTTTTTTTTTTTTCGTGGTAGCATTTTGAGCATACATACACCGCTGTGTTGATTTCAAGCTGCAAATGAACTGCAATACACAGGATTCAGATCTTTTGCCAAAATTTGGTGGTTTCCAGCTATGGGTCAACACAATGTTTTAAAGTTCGACCTGAACATCTTGGGGAGATTTTCTCTGCTTGTCATGAACACATGCTATATAAATTCGTGTGCAAGTGTTTGCACAGCTGCCATAGACACTTTCCATCAAGATGCAGGGTTTTATCCAAAAATAAATAGATGTAAACCTGCTGCTACTGTCAGTGAAAGCTGTCAGTACGACTGTTTACACAGAGTGGGAATGATGGAATGTACATGACCCTTAATAGGGGGAAAGCAACACGTTATGAACAGCTGTCACCTGAGTTGTGTTCTTGGTAGGGAGTACAAGTCGGTCAAAGATAAGGCCTCATGAGCTGGCTTCATGTAACTTCTGAATTCTTTGATGGCGATTCCGTAATTTGGAACTGTAAAGCACTAAATGGGAGACGCAAATGAAGAACAGACAATGACAAGCTCTTGTTAACTATTCTTCATCCATGTCTAGTCACAGTAACATTTCAGATTATAGAAACTCAACTATCTCTTTCCATCATGCTGCTGATTCTGTCACTGTTAATTCATTATGCGTCAATTGTAAGTTTAATTTACTGTCTGAATGCAAGTACTTAACTGCCTTCTCAAAAAAAAAAAAAAAGCAAGTAATTTTCAATATACAAGGAAATTGTAAACAGGTGACATACAGCCACAGCTCTACAGTTTTGGCAGCACACGCACCAAACCACCAATTATTCCCACTGAAAATTCTAACGTTTTGCTGCCATAAAGGAATATTGCAATGGGAGCTCAGAATAAAACTGCCTGATTTGGTAAGGTAACAAGTATGCTCTCAACCATGGTAAGATCAGTGTGCATCCCACCATTTCCACGGTAGTTGAAATGGTTGCTGTGTGAGAATGCCCTCTAGTTTAACTTATGTGAAATCCTGCACTTCAAAGACACTGAAATACTTTTGTTTGAGCACACACAAAAAAAGATGACTAAAAAATACAAGGCTTCATCCGCATCAAGTTGTTGCACAAGTTTTAAACATGCCATTAAAACGGGAAGCTATGGCCCTGGAAAGTACTGTAGTTACCCCTTTAACCAAACTTCTAACTAGTATGTGACGCCATGCATCATTAATTGTTTTCCTAATTCTTTCTTGCATCTTTGACCGTCACTTTCCTTGCCACACTATCGGTAGCTGTGCCTTTTGCCCGCTAAGCATGAGTGCACGAGTTTATGAGTTCAGTTTGATTCTGGCCTAGGAGGCAGCATTCTAATGGGAACAGAATAGGAGAATGCTTGTATACTTATATGTAGGTTTACATTAAGGAGCCCCAGATTCTCCAAATTAATCGGAGCCTTGTAAAAAACTATGGGGTTTTACATGCCAAAACCGCTTTCCGATTATGAGGCACGCCATAATGGGGGACTCCGAAAATTAGGGCCACCTGGAGTTCTTTAACATGCACCTAAATTTAAGTACACAGGTGCTTTTGCATTTCACCCCCATTGAAATGCGGCCGCCATGGCCGAGATTTGACAGAGCCTTCTACTATCGCATCTTTCATAACCCATGTTGCTTAGCAACATTAAACACAATCAATCAATCAATCAATCAATCAATCAATCAATCAATCAATCAATCAATCAATCAATCAATCAATCAATCAAGAGATTCTAGCCACTGCTTGCGCATTTTTTCACTAACCCAGAGGTGTGACAAAGCTGCTTCTCATGTTGTTTCATTTGCTTGCCTTCATGCAATTATCAACATCAAGCCAATTAAGTCTACCAAAGGACAGTCGTGTCTTTTTCCAGCCTGGCCTATGCTGAAAGATTTCTGTGTTTCGTCACTTCGTCTAATTCTTTCTGGTGCCCGTGAATTAAATTTCTCTTCTCTTAACATGCATTGTTGGGCAACTAGACCACCGATTTCTTACACTACCCATCATGTAGCCAACCTATTTCACTTCTTCCTGTTTAATATTCACTAGAACACAATCTATGCATGCCTCGTTCCTAATACATGCTGCTGCATGTTCATCGCTTATTGTTCCACCTATTATTTTCTTCTCATTGAACATAATGATCATTAAAATAGCGTGTAGGAATCTTATTTTACTTTGGTCTAAAGTTCTATTCAATGCGGTAACAATAATGAGAAGCTAACTCTTTGGCCAATGACCTCCTACATGGCATATCTAAGAGCCCAACATTTCATGCAATTCAGTTCCCTAACCTCAACAAAATGAAAAAGCTGTTTCATAGCCCTTGATAATATGTAAGCTACTAGGCCATGCTATCAGCCCAAGAGGTAATTGCAGGACTTGCTGAAGCATGGAGATTGTTCCGTTCTGCTTGTAGGGCTAAATACGTGACCAAGAGAGAACGGCTACATTTTACAAGAAATATACATACAACAAAATGGAGCATGGTCAATTTGTTCTAAGCCAAGACAAGCACTTCCTGACATGATCACAGCATATATGGGCTCACCTAAACAAATGCCCTGGATTGTTGAATGTGTCAAAGAGTTGTGTCAGTTGCTCTGCAACACAACATTGCAACCAACCAGAGGGAACTGTCCCACCCAAATGTAAATGACGACTACCCTAGGTGCCCTAGACACATAACACAAATGAAAAAGCATGCATGCACATTCATAACACACACACGCACGGTGGCTGTCACAGTGACAGCGGTCTTCGATTATTAGAAACGGGGCACTTGAGACAAAATGACGGCATTTGCTAAATAAGGTCTGCACCAATGGTGGGCATTAAAATTTGTGTGACAATCTTCAATACATCATATTGACTAATTAACTTTTCAAGTAGGCCAGAACGTAGAGCCCGACCATTACCGCAAGCACCAGTATAAAGAATAACAGATTCATACTGTGTAACGAAATGCACTGTAGTTTCAGTTAAATATTTTGTACTTTGGAAAAGAAAAACAGTGCGGGAAAAAACAGTAGGCAGAACACCAGCACAACAGCAGTGGAATTCATGCTTGAGCAGTAGTGTTCCCCCACGGTTCGTTGCAAGATTGCTTTTTCACTGCATGCAAGCTTCTAGAGACATTCTACCAGCCAGGAGGCTTCGTCAGCTGCCCTTCGTATAAAAGAAGCATTCAGGACTCTGCTGAAGAGTGGCCTGTCCCTGCTTCCACAGTACATTCACACAGTATATATTGTCTACTGGACAAAACCAATGACTCAGAGTTTTAACATGCCACTCATACGTTTCCTGTTCACCATTAGCTCATTAGGCCTCCTGGGCCTCTAGTCGGCAGTCATCACAGTTTTTATCTGGTGCGAAAAACATGCTGGGGTCTCAAAACACATGGTCCACAGGCTGCGTGCCCCTCTATGTGCCCCATGAGGCCCTTTGAAGTGTCCAACCTGCTTCACCTAACTTCCCTATGCACCAGATAACTATCTGACCTTACTATCTAGCCGATAGCCACCATATAATCCCTACATTGAACACTCCTCAATGCGGCCTTCGAGGATCTCTGTACAATATGTATGGCCTCGTGTGTGACACGAGTTTGAGGCCCCCTGCTGTAGACTCCCAGACAACCTCTCTAGAACTATATTTCCCGATAACATGGAGGATCTTGTGTTTCTCATGGGTACAATGCAGTTCTATCAATGTGAATTGCCAAGAAAATGAACTTTTGAGGTGCCTTCAGATGGTTCTTGAAGTGGGGCCACTGTACAGACTGGCATGATTCACAACAGCATTGACCAACAAAGTACAATGTGCACTTCTGGGGAAACACTTTTCGCAGGACTTAGATCAAGACCAAGATTATTCATTTGCCTCTCCTTTGTTTGCAGTTATGTCTACAGAAACGGCCAATCTTGCTCAGAAACAGGAAACGGGGAATGAATAATGAATAATCTCAATCGTCACCATGGAATAAAGTGGCCCCTGACATGCTACTGCTTGAGTGGTCAGTGCTTGCACAATAACCTACATGCTGCACAAGACTGTACTTACATGCTTGGACCACCGGCACCTTCTGCGAGGCTGCATTAACTTGGTAGCTGAAAGAGAACCACTAACAAACCACACTTTTACGTAAACATCTGCAAAATAAATAGTTTCCACGGTGGGCAAGCTCCACGTAGCAGTGTGCCAAAACAGTATCTGTCTCTGCAAGCAAGCTTAACATGGCGGTATCACATGCCCTGTGGTCATGTGAATAAACAGCTGCTTGGGGGACGAGGAAACTTGCGGCACAAGATGCTCGTGCTAGTTGCCAGCATGTGTTGATGTGACCGCTCCTATCATCTTGTAACCGGACTTCCAGTGTTGGCTACTTGTGATTTGACACACTCTTTTTTTTTTTAATTTGTAGTTAGCAGTACAAGTACTGGGCTGGAGGATGTTGTGCCAGTAACAGGCTGACTGTGCAAGGTAGCAGGTCATGACAGTGTACGGTAACGTGTCGGGAATGGAACGCAGGTGTTGTACCTGTTCAGATGGCACACTGTTTTCCTTGCGCTTGTTTTCCACAGACGGCTGAACATTCACCTCCAAGGGGCTGAGTGTAGCTTCACGATCTTTCTGCTGTCAATGACTCGCAGCAATGGTGTTGGCGTTGGGCGCCTGAGGGGCTTTTTCCAAGTCCAGCAGTGCAATATGGGTCTTGCGTTAGATGAGCATAAATTCTCTCCAGTCCACCTTCCTTCATGCAGTGGAAATATGTAGTCTTCTGCACAAAGTGGATGTGAAATGTTCACTGTATCTGAAGCCAGTGGCATACAAGCTAACTTCAGATGTAAATTTATCGCAGACTCTCTTGCACGTGCGTACAGCGTGTCTAGCATCGTCAAGCATAGTGCACCACAATAAATCAAGAAGCATGGTGCAGTTTTCTTTAAGTAGTTCAGCTAGTGCAGGCAAATCAATGAGACAAGGGAATCTGGCAAGGAGCCGGAAGAGACGGAAATCAGCCCTAGGGCAGCACCCAGCCATCCGTACACCACAGCAGGGCACAGAGCTGACTGGCCTCTCCCGTTGTTGCGCTTGGCAAGAAGCGAGCCAGCAGGCTGCGGTAGCCCCTCCCCAGGGCGGCCACACGCTCGCCCAAAGACAGCACAGCATCTACGGGTTCTTCAAAGGGCCGAAAGACGGTGAGGGGCCTCAGGGCGGTTGCCTCTGCAACCACCAGGCAGCCCCAGGCGGTGCCCACGTACAGAGCACCGCTAGCGTACGCCATGGCGGTCACCTGGCACCGGCCACGGCTCAAATGCTCTTCTATGCTCATGGACAGCAGGCTCTCGGAGCAGGGTGCAAGCTTGGAACAATCCAGTCGATGCAGAAGGGTGCGCGAACTGCATTCCCACTGGTACACCACGCAACCTACGTAGGCAACAGTGCGCATGGCTAAATGACTCTTTGTATCAGTCACTGTAAGCTGTGCAATGGTGTAGTTTACTGTCGCAGCAGAACTGTGGCTTGGGCTAGTTGCTAGTAATAGAGATGCAATGGCAGGAAATAAACAAGGACACTCGTAATGTCATTGCACCTATAGCAGTTACTGTACTTACCTAAATTTAAGTGCCCATTTTAATGGCATTACTTAGTATCTTCCGGGTGCCCATTTGCAACAAAAAAACCTTAAGTTTTTCATGGTCAGTCCAGTGCACTCAGAGCTAGAGCTGCCTGTTAAAAACTAGTATGCATTGTTAGAAAGCTTTTATTTTTGTGCAACGAAACAGTGGTGTCATCTATCACCACTGCTGTGAAAGGTACATTCCATCATAGTGACAGATGGGACCACCATTCGTTTTAGCAATGTTTTTTTTTTAGTGGCACAGCTGCAAATGAGGCACTCTTGGGTTTATTCTGAAGAAAACAGGCAATCAAGGCTCGCAAATGTGATAACATACTCAGCCCAGTGCAAAATTCTACCTCTTTGCAACGTTTCAGTCGAAATCGGCAAGTGGTTCAGCTGCAAGAGCCAAGTACATGCTGGTGGTCCTATTTGTGCAACACTCGGTAGAAACATGTCCTGTTAAGCAACCGAACCTTCAGTTCTCCTTCAGCATTTAATTGGTCAATTGCAACATGCTTAATATGACTGCCTACAGAACTTTATCTCTTTTCTTACCAGCAGAAATGGGCTTAATTTTGGTGCTTTTATGTTTTAGCGTTTTATATTTACGATGTATTCTCTCTATATTATGATGTATATCGCAACATATACCACAACATAGACTTGTAGCCTAATCGTTGGTGGTTTGAATGAAGATAAAGAAGAAATAGTTGCCCAGACGGTTTTTAGGAATTCTAATGTGAAATTTCAAAGCACTACGTAAAGGACCATGAATGAAAAGAATAATATTAGATTTTCACTAAGATGGTTACTGCGTAAAGAAAATCTGAAATATAAAAAATATGTGCCATGCTCCTGGTTTCCAGTTTCTCCAAGTTGGACCAGACAAAAAAATATTGTGCAGATTTAGTGGCATGAATATTAACCCATGCTTTGCGGGAAAGTTGTTGACTCGCGAATTTGAATACAGGTATGTGTCTATTGTACAGAAGACGTTTGTTTTGGTGCCTTGCACCAAGCATGTGGTTTCTTTAGTTTTCAGCATTCTTTAGGTTCTTGGAGCAATGACTGTTATATTGGGGAGCAACACAAACCTCCTCATAATCGATTATAGTGCTCAATTGGCTTCTTTCTGCAAGAAAGCTGGCTTTTGTGCACCTTGAACTTACAATGCAGCCATCTTATGCTTTGTACAGTATTTGTAACTTGTTGTACAGTAATTTACAGTGTTGCACAATAGTGTACATTAATAAGTAAGGGAATATGCACAGGAAGTGTCCAAGAAGGAAGAGATCAGACTGCTAGTCAAACTTTCACAGAAGGTTTGTCCGAAATCGACTGCACACTCTTGTGTGAGTGAAAACTTCACATGACTGGAATGATTACTGATAATATGTGTTACACAGTAAAACCTTGTTAATTCAACCCTTGTTAATTCGGCAAATCGGATCATTTGGACTCGCCCTTTGGTCCTAGCAGGTGTAAACATGATTTAATGCAATAAAACTCTCGTTAATTCGGACACATTTGAGTGCATATCGGTCAATTCGGACAAGTCTCAGAGCTCGATGAGCATGGAGCTCCGTGAAAGAGCAAAAGTGGTGTTAGCGTCCACCAATACGAAGTGGCGGAGTTCGTGTAGGCATAGTCATCAGTGGAAATCATGCGTGAATGACAGAAATGCCAGAATGCTTCGTGCCTATTTGTACCTTTAAAGCCTTTATGCTTGGGTTTACTGCTGTGCATGTGCCTTCATGACTGTGTAGTCGCCATCCATGATTGTGTCGATAGCGGCCGTCCTTTCGTCTGCAGCAGTTGCGGCAGTAGTTTCGCTTTGGCTCGGTGCATGTGTTGGCCATGTACCTTCATGACTGTGCAGTCGCCATCCACGATTGCGTCGATAGTGGCCGCAAATTCGTCCGAAGTGCTACAAACAGTAGTTTCATCTTAAAGCGAAGCTTTCTTTGCCTCTTTTCCGAACTTTTGAGGCGCAACTGCTGCTATTGTGATCTAGCTTGCATGTGCCACTAGGTTTCTTGCAACACCCCCAGATGGCGCTTGCCTCCACATATTCAGTTTCATCATCACAGTTTGTGCGTATGGCACGTGCTGTGCTTGCTTTCCTATGCAACAAAAATGCAGGTGCTGGGCTGTGGAGATTCCATGCTGGGCTGTGATAGCGTAAAAATTACAACTGGCCATAGCTTGAAGACAGCGCTTGGAGCTGGCGTCTCTTCAGCACCATGGCCGGTAGCCATAGTGATGAAACATGCTGAGCTGCTGCGCCCATATGTCAAACGTCTGAATGCTCCTGATGACTAGCCGTTGTTAAGTACACGTTCTTCTGTACACTTCTGCCATGACGCGACGTGCCATGTAAGGCAATGATAATGCTCAACCCTCTCAGAGATTATGAACAATGATGCACCACAATGCCTAAAGCAAACACGTCTCCGTGTGTGTTCTGTGGATTATGCAGACAAACAGCAGTGGTGTACACAAGGCAATGTTTAACATAGACTCACCACTCTCGTATTGGCCTAAATGCTGAAGAAATCACACATTCACCACTAACATCATCGCTAACTATGGTCAGTCAAAGCAAACAGCATACAAGGCTTTGCTTACATTGACTCCCACAATGTGTGGGATCCACATATTTTTAAGGGCATGCGAATAGTGATTTTTGAGACTGAATTGAATACGAATCAAATAGTGCCAGAAGCAAACCAGATCAAATCAAATATCAAATAGCTTTTGAACAGTTTTTGAATAATGAAGAGCCATTGTCACAATTAATAAATATAAAAAGATGTTTACATCTTAGTATTCTTCAAGTTAGCACATTTCTGTATTTACATAGCATGTTATGAAGTGTTGTTTATTGAAAGCACAAAGGGAGCGCTAGGAGCAAACAATCAGTTTCTTCGCATGCACAGGGCTCTTCAGACAATGCGAATGATCGCTTTATAGCTTGTAAGGTATGGCTACATAAGCAACGTAGCCTGCTCTATCATGCAAGTTCTCATGTTTTATGTCTATACTATGGCCACGGTGGTCAACATGCGAAAGTATGCGAGAAATATTTGCATTTGTGAATAGCGACTATTCAATTCAAAGACCAAATCGAATAGCACACTATTTCATTCGTTATTTGTAAGTTTCGAATATTCGCCCGCTCCTACATATTTTTACGCAGTGCAAAGCTGTTGAGAATGAAGAGCGCCGTCTACATCGCGATGGGTGGTGACCTGGCAACACTGACGGAAAAATACTCGGGCTGGGCGTAGGGTAGTGAAAAGCGTGTCTCAGATGAAAGTGTATGTCGCGAAGGAAGTCACAAGATGGTGAGACTTGCAGCTTCTGCACTGCTTTTGGGCAAAATAGAAACAGGATTTGCTGATTCATTCAGTAAATAAGGGCATGTTGATGTAGTAAGCATTTGTTTATTGTTTTCTTGATACCCTCGACAATTCAACATTCGATTAATTTGGACATTTCTTTCGGACTTGTGAAATCTGAAACAAGGTTTTACTGTAATATGTGTCACATATGCTGATGAAACGCCAATGGGTAAAAGCAACTTATTGGAGGAAAAATGAACCTGCACTTGGTATTATTCAAGCATACTATTCAAAACAATGTGCTCACCCGAACATGTGCTGATGTTTGAGGCATCTATAAAGCAGCGTAAATGTTGGCGCAAATTAGGCAACTTGAGAGAAGCTCCCAGGTTTTCACTGCCGCTGTCATATAAAAATGGTGTAACCGATTCGACCAGAAGCTCAAATTTTGTGTTGTTTGATATCGAAAGCGCTAGGAGTACTGAAGGCTTGTTTCAGTGATACCCCCTGTCGAAAATTTATTTTTCAAGACTCCCCAATATGCCGAAAATTGCGAAATCTGACCAAAAGTTAAAGTCAGTCTTCATTTCATACGGTGCATGGCGATGCTCATGGAAGCATTCTGACGGCAACATATAACAGTATCGAAAAGCTGTCGATCTAACTGATTAATATTTTAGGACTGGTAAGGAAAAAGTTAATATTGTCCTAAAGGTTTGAAAAATAATTTAGTGTTGTGCATATGACTACTGCTATTGAGTGAGATGTACGAGTGTACCAAAAAGTGTGTCAGACATTCTGCAACAGCATGAGCCTTTCCTAGAGCAAATCGTTTCTGGAAGCAGCTAATATACAGCACAGTGCTGTTATATAATTACTTGTAGATTTTTATAGATTTGTAGACACAATATTTATAACTAACATGCTGTGAAGAGAAACAAAAGCTATCACAGAGACGTCAAACATTCAATTACCTGGGTATAGGTAGGACCAGGCGGTGTTGTTTTGGCCACAAAGCTGGGAGACTGTGCCGGTATCTGGGTGCTCCAGTGCCTCTCGGCCAGAGACTGGTCCACTCTCGGGCACAAGGTAGACGGTAAGTATGCCCTCCAAACCACCACACCAGAGCTCAGCTGCAGGCCTATGTAAAGGAAACAAAGAGGAATGTTGACACTGCTTTACAGACATACTAATACTCTTCACACTTTTAATTTCCTTCATCAGCATATTTTTGTCCACAGCAGAACAAAGGTCTCCCCCAGCAATGTCCATTTGCCCGTCTTGTGCCACGCGACCCCATCCTGTGCCTGCAAATTTCCTAACTTTCCTAACGAAGCCACCGCAAGAAGTCTCTCTAGCTTCCACAGCGTTGACAGCTATGTATGGAATGGAGTATACAGATGTGCAAGACTTTCAAAAGTGTGCTGAGGTTTGGATATTATGGACTGTCCTTTGTAAAAGCATGCAATGATAGTTATTAAGCCATAAATATCAGCTCAACTCTACCAACCCTCAAGCACAATTCTGTTTTAACTTCAATGAAAAGGGCATACTACACTGTGATAATAAGGTCCAGGTGACGAACACTTCAAGACACAGGAACAATGTCATAGTACCAGTAGAAGACCTGCCAGTGTCAGTGTGACCACACTAAACGTTGTCTCCACTGCAGAAGTCATGTGACAGTGTCACTGTTCATGTGCTCTCTTTTTGCTACCAACAGCGCCACTTCCCGAGGAGCATTCAGAGAGGGCAAATGCCAACTGCTAAAAAAAAGTTGCATTCTAGCGAGTCCCCTAGATCTGCATCCTGTCGAAAACTGTGAAAAACAGCTCCAAAATTAATTTTGCTGTGAGACAGGCAAACTCCTGCTGCCTCGAGTTTTGCGCCATCCATTTTCCCACTAGTGTGGTCGCACTTTTACGCCGTTGTCAGCGTACCTGTCATCTGGCTGGGTGACACAGAGGCACAGTGGAGCAGCTTGCACGTCCAGCTCCTGCAGATTTTTAGTGACCTCATCGCACAGCCAGAGCCGAGAGCCAGCTGTCAAGGCAACGCGGCCGGCTTGGGGGACGTGCTGCATGGCACGCACGGCAACCTCCTCGTCCCCTTCCTCCAGCAGGCTCACAGTGCACAGCTCCTGGCGGCTGTCCTGGCTGCAAAGTTTAGAAACATTCCAAAAGCCATTTTGTACGTGACCAGTTAAGCTGGTTCATGCTACTCTGGGTAAACCAGTTGAAAGAAGGCTAACTGACAGCCATGGTTCTAAGCTACATAGAGTGAAACACCACTTGATAAAGCAGAGCTCGAGGCAATTATTGATGTCAATAAATTGTTAGAATGCAACCATAGATAGCAAGCTCATGTGTTCACCTTTGACATGAATGAAGTTTCGCCTGATGATCAAAAACCTCCCTGAGGTCCTCTGAGGGTTTTCAAGTGGAGTTTTACAGCGATTATTTAGCTGATACATACTACTACATGTACCACAACAACAACAACAACAACTACTACTGCTACTACTACTACTACTACTACTACTACTACTACTACTACTACTACTACTACTACTACTACTACTACTATGTCTCAACAGTCAAAAGGATGCTTGCACAACCCAAAGTTTTTGGAGCTGTACGGTGGACAAAAATATGACCTCCATACAAACTAAAGCAAGCAATGCCAATGGAGTGAATGGCATTTGAGATTAGGTATACATTTATGGCCACAGCCATAGAATGAGACATCTTAACAGCCCAAGCCCTTTCTATGCATCTTATAACATGCCCCTTTGAACAACATCATCACTTTTCCTGCATCTCCAAAATTTATAATCTAGAAATATGATTGGGGGATTTAACGCCCTTAAACTGCACAGTCGGTTATGAGGAACATTGTAGTGGAGGGCTCCGGATTAATTTTTAACCAACTGGGACTTTATTTGATGTGCACATAAATATGAGTGCACAGCAATTCTGAATTTCACCCCCCATAGGAGTGCAGCCGGACTGGCCGGGAATCGAACCCGTGACCTCATGGTCAGCAGCAGACCATAGCCACCAAGTCACCGCAGTGGGCTATATACAAAATGCCCTTTAACATAAGGTGCCTAGCAGAAAGCCTTCACAGTACTACTAGCAGTGCAGAACGTAGCACATTAGTTACAGAATGAGACAGCCGACTTGCCTGTAGATCTGCACTCTTGCCTGCGAACTGCCCAACCAGACGTCATTGTTGACAACGCACAGGCAGGTGATAGCTGGCACAGATAGCACCTAGAGAAAAATGAAAATTATTTTACTTGTCACTCATTCTCAATACCTTTACCTTTACTGTTGCCTCAAGGCAACATGACTGCTGCGGCTGAAATCTGAGCCTGCGTTATAGTCTAAAATTGTCATCAAAATCTTATTTGAAGATGTGAATTCACGACATGCTAACCAAGAAGACAGCTATGAGAATGTACGCAGAAACACTGAAACTTCGATTTGACAAAATTTTCTATGTTTTCAGTTATCAGGTATGCCTCTGTTACACTAATGCTTGGCATTACATAGTTACAGGACACCAAAAGCTCCATGCGGTCTCTTTCTCACTTAGCTCTCCTTTTTGTATGAATGCAATTTAAGCTGATCATCATCAGTCTTATTTTCTCAGAACTACTGCTAAATTCCTATGCGATTTCGCAGAATTTTCAAATGAATGGAAAAACATTATCCACAGTTCGGACATTTCTTTTGAAGCGTTAGCAGGAAATATGATTGGTGCACCCCACCTTGAGTTCTTGCCAGTGGCTGCTGTCACAGGTCAGCAGATTCACCTGGTCATCTGTGCGCCCCAGCCACAATTCAGATGATGGCTCCTCTGCACCCAGGCACAAAAATAACCGAATGCTTCTATTACACAACCATATCTTGGCTATAAGTAAGGAGTGGAAATTTCTGTAGCCTGATGGAACACAACGGCCCGCAAGAGCTCACGGCAAACAAGAAAGAGCCCTGGCTATGATGGCTCGCTGCCAAGAAAATCACCTACCCCGCCAGATGCTTGTAATAGAGAACCGAGGCCACATGCACACCATAGAGAACTGAGGCCATATGTATGTAAGCATGCACAGGCATGCACTTGAGGTCTACAATGTCCAACAAGTCATAGCCTTGCGTGTAGCTTTGGTTAGAAAAACAATGTTAGTTAATGCTCCCAGTACTTTTCCTCTTCCACTGAGTAGTTGAATCGGCTGCCAAAAGGATGGACCAATGCATCAGCACAAATTTTTTCGTTCACAAATGGAGGCCACCAATAGCAAAGGTGCCTCATGTTTTTCTCCAGGCACTGCTTGTTGTTCTTGTCAAAGAAAATTTATTAATCCCTCTGTCAGATGGGCAAATTTAATGTCATCTTGAGCAAGTGCACTTCAACGTTAGTGTAATTAGCAGGCTGTCAGGAGGAAATGTATAAGTGACAATTGTAAAATGCAATCACCTGCGAGCGGATTCATCAAACTCGCTATGCTGCGTCGAAGTGTGTAGCCTTGACGGCAGCGCTTCAAAAATAAATATAGAATTACTTCATGAAGGGATGGCACTAATCGTGAAAACACTTTTTTCTTTTGTGATTTAGAATGTTATCTACATAGGAAACCGCATTTCTTTTGCTGCTCACATTTGCTGCAATGCTCTCTTTCCTTGGCTCGTGACGATTAATCATATTACTGCGGCTATAATACATTACTTACACTAAAATTCATGTTATTTATCATTTTTTAGTTATAATGGCGTATTAGTCTGCAGACACTGCTGAAGATAACAAATATATAATGTGCCTACCGATTTAAACATCAACAGGGCCATCAGTTTCAAATCACACTTTCCCTTCCGATGCAGCAGTGTGCTGCCATAGTGACACATGCTCAAAGTGCCACTGAGTTTGCCTGTGTGACCGGGGTATAAGTCATGGGGTTCAACATTATGAAGCAACACTGGAACTGAGACACCATGGTGGAGGGCTGCGAATCAATTTTGATCCAAGTGGGCTCTAAGTAAAGTATGCACGAGGGCTGTTGCATTCTTCCCCCATCAGGCTGTGGCTGCGGCAGCCAAGAATTGAACCCAAGACCTTGTGTTCAGGAGCAGAAGGCCATAGCCACTGAGCCACCATGGTGGATAGTCAAAGAAATTCAGTTGCTAGAAGTGAATGCCCGTTCTGTGCATCTTGCATGCCTATCCCCTTGTGTTTACTTCTTTATGAGATCAGAACACCAAGGAGTCCGACGTGAAGTGTGGGTAAATGAGACACAGTGAAAGTAAATTAAATCGCACGGTATCTCCATGTCTTATCTCATTGCATGTGCAAATGATAAAGGAATCAACGGAGTGCACAACGTACTACAACCACTGACCTTCGGTGCCAGCGGTGAATGAGACGGCTGCAAGAAGGGGCTGTGATCCTGGGAGGGAGACAACGTCCAAAAGCTGTCCGAACTCTGCAGCACTGACAATGGACACAAGCTGGCTTGCTGATGGTCGATCACGTGGCTGCTGAGCCCAGCAACACACCATGAGGTCCAGCAGATAACCCGGGTAGCTCAGTGCCTCCTGCAATACAGCAATTTCCAGCCCACGTAATTCAAAAGAAAGACCTGAAAAATTACCTCAATAACCCAATCAAAGTGAACCTATGGGTACACTGCTAAGCTGTGGACAACTTGATCAAACAATGCCAATCCGTTCAATGTGTGCATTGCCTGCAATGTGTAATTACATGAGAATGCAACGCACAGTATCTCTTTAGTATGTTTGCAAGCATGGTATAGTCCCAAATTTACATTTTAGAGCCTTCAAATAATTCTACTGTTACAAAAGGCAAACATGGAAGTGCAGCAACGCATCCTGGTCATTTATGGCTTGTTCAGTTTTCAATTTATGAATCAACCAGAAGTCTATGATAGCCCAGTGGTTGCAGAGATTCACGGCTGAGTGTGAAACTAGATTCAATTGTAGCATATTACTAACAAATAAACAAGCACGATTATTACAAATTCTGAGTGGCTACAAACAAACCATACTATGCTGTGCAATAACACAAATGACATTAATTGGCGACGTATTGCTGCGAATCGTTACAGAGACACAAAAGTATGGGATAAAAGGCAAGGGAGACATTCTGGGTTGCTTCCTAACTGGCCCTTGCAATGTTGTTCACCCCATGTCCCATATCAGAAGGAAAGACTTCATGGTGAGCCTCCCATGAATGGCAAACTCTGATCTCTGAAGCATATTTGGTTGGCTCGCTGAGAGATAGCCAGAGCAAAAAGAACAACATGTTGTACGCACTCTGCGTGTGAGCACAGGTCGTCCTCCATCTAGGATGTGGTCCTTAACACAGTCCTGGCCTTCAAAGGGCAGTCGCAGTGTCAGCAGCTCATACATAAACATGCCGTAGGAGAAGCAGTCAACCTGCACAAAAGCAGCAAAAGCAATCATCAGAAAGCTGCTCACAGTGTTGAAAGCACTGTGAAAACACTTGCGAGCACTTGTCAAAAACAAGTGCTCATCCCTTGTTTGCAGCGCCTGCAGCTGACTAAAACAGCGTAGGTACTGGTATAAAGATGCATGGAGAAACTCCTCTGGGAGTTGTCTAAGTATGCGAAAGCACTGTGCCATCATCACCAAATTTTTCAACAAAGCCTTTACAGAAACTGTTGTTTTACACATTATCTTCTTTACAGCAGTTCGTCTTACTCGACGGACAGGTTTCCACATTGAGTAGGCATAGAAATGCTTACGCATTTAAAAAACAAACGCAGTTCTGCATAAACTCACAGTACAGCCACAGTGATAGCTGTGGCACAATTTCAGATCTTCGTGCCTCCTTATGCATTTCATAGTAGAGAGAGAGAGAAAGATAGAGAGGAACCTTAATGGCAGAAAGGTGAAGAGGTTGGCCTGAGTGAAGTGCCTCTGGCGTGCTGGTCCACACTGAGGAAGGAGTTTACGAGAGCAACAGAGATAGGATGTGAAGCGCAAGGAGGGTGGTTTATGGTGAAGTTGATGATGATGAGAGCTGCACAGTATACTGTTTCTGTAAATTTGAGCTTACCACACGACGACTTTGTGATGACCTTGTAGATAACCTGGTGATACTCCTGCTTCTTTCCAACAACCTGAGTGACTGATTTCAATTCTGTTTGACGCATTCTACACTGCTTCGAGTGAGGGATGAGCAGGGAAGAGTTAAAAAAAAATACAGAAGAAATGGAAAAGTGGACATGTTGGTGTAGATTTGAAACTACTAAAGCATGAAAAAACACAAAGATAGCTGATGAACATAGGGCCAGGGTAATGTAACAATTATAATTAATTTCCATTGTGCTCTTGATCAGTGGGCTGATTGGTGCAGTGCTTATGCACCAATCATAGGAAGCTGGATCACCAATCATAGGAATCACCTGGATTGCCTGGTTGTGAGCGGTGCATGATAGGAAAGGAACAAAACTCAGTGAAAGGAATATCGTATAAATGGATGTAAGGGCCGCGCTTGCCCTTTCCTCAACCCATGCGTGTTCAAAATGCGTGCGTGTGGGCGAGCTTCCAGGCGCTGTCGACAGAGGGCATGAGACAATGCGACAGAGCATCATCATCATCACCATCTCATCATCATCACCACCACCACCACCACCACCACCACCACCACCACCACCGCACCGTATGAATACGCAACTGAGAACAGCTACGCCATGTCGGCACAGACCATGGCTGTTATTCCGGGCAGCCTCACAGGCATGCTGAAACCATTAGATGTCAGCATAAATTGGCCTTTTAAGGTTGAATTTCGAAGGCAGTACACAGAAGGGATGGCAAGCCGCAGCCATGAACAGATGCCGACCAGACGGCTTAAGAGGGTGTCGCTTGCGACATACTGAGGCTTTAAAGCCAGCGGAATCTCAAACAGCTTGGACGGCGCAAAGGATGACTTCTTGTGGGACAAGTGGGCACCGCAACACAGCAGCAGCTCGGAGTCTGAGGACTTGGTGAGTCGCGATGATTGAGCATATATGTCATATACTGCAATAAACACTCTTCGTAGGGTTGTTTTTGCTTGAAAAAAAAATTTTTTTTACACATCGCGTGTATGGGACACACCCTGAAAACTGGCCCTCGTATCTTGAAAAACAAGTGCAGCCCTTACGCGCGTTTATACAGTAGTCGCATTATACAGACCAAGAAATGATGCTTGTGACACGAACTTCTGCACAATTCGCTACTTTCGCACACAAGCCCCGACTCGCTAGTTGCGATAAGCAAGAGGTGAGAGAGAATGTCCTGCCTTTTCTGTGTACTCCTCCTCGCCATTGTGCCGCATGATCTCGGGGGCCATGAATCCCTCAGTGCCACCAAAACCCTTGGTACCCGTGGGCAGGGCAGCCCGGCTGATGCCGTAGTCGGCGAGACGCACCTGCACAGGGCCCCCATCTGGTTCCCCGGGCAGTGGCAGCGCCCACACCAGCACATTCTCGGACTTTAGGTCTCGGTATATTATGTGCTGCTGGTGAAGATATTCCAGGGCACGTGCCACCTGCAAGGACAGGCAATGCGCAAATATAGCTCACCTTAAAAGGCAGAAGACATAATTAAGTATTACATTGCAAAATTTCCTAAATATGTAGGGCTGCGGCTCCACAAGTATGAAATACAGTGCTTGTTAAGGGATCGCTTGTTGGTCTTTTTGCCAAGATCAAGACTAAGATCTTGTGGAGGGTGGAGGGAAAGTGCAAACACTGTAATGATGAGAGTTATCATAAACCTGAACTATTCCACAGCAGAAGACAAGCCACTGGCACTCAGTGTCCCTAGGTGAAGCAGGGTTTTGGTACGGGCTAGTTGGTATTCCATTGCAAACTTAACTACAGCCCGTACATAGAAATAACTAGGTAGGTGGTCTCCCTCACAGTTACTGATTAGCAATAGTGATCTGATGAGAGCCAGCATGTTTAGAAAGACATGACTGATGGCTGCCACGAGTACCCTACTTCAATTTTCATAAGTCACATGGATGATGATTTGAGCGAGCTGACGTTGTATTTCACACAAAGTTTCACGACTGGTTGAGTGACTGAATATTTGGTTTGCTTGATGCGTGGAGCTTAAAGGGGCCCTGAACAACCCCTCGGGCTCGGTGAAATCTCAGTTAAATATTGCTGTCGTACACGGTGCATGAAGCTCGCAAGTGGATTGAGAAGTCAACTTTCTCTCAAACGCTCTCTTTGCAAAAGAAGGCTCTGTGCTCACTCTCTTCTAGTCGCACTATTTGGCCATCGGATGCACTATTCCATCATTTCCTTAGACGGCTGCTACTGGCCGATAGCTGACATCAAGCTGAGGTCGGCTACATAGCGTAGATACTGCAGCCGTCGTGGGGTGCCACCACGAGTCCACTGTCTAAGTGCACTGTGGCTTGCTGAAGACAACCGTGCTTGGCTTATGCTTAGCGCGTTGTAGGCATCAAAGGTGGAAGTCTTGGAAACTGTGCGCCACGGTGGCATTTAGAAGGCGGATCGTTGTGAGCATGCCCCACTGCGCCTTAGCCTTTGCAGTGCAAGGCACTAAAGAAGGAACGGGAGCGCAGCAGAGGCCGCGTTTGATTGCCAATAACTCCGCTTCTGCTGAACACATTGAAGTACTTTCTGCGGCAAAGTATTTCTGATATAGCCTATTTTCACTTCAAATGCCTTTCTTCACTTCAATAAAAAGTGGTTCAGGGCCCCTTTAACATCCAGAAACAACACTGGGGCTATGAGAGATGCCATAGTAAGAGGCTCCGGATTAATTTTGACTGCCTCAGGTTATCTTGACGTACACCTAAATCTAAATACACGAGTGTTTTCTCATTTCTCCCCCTCTGAAATATGGCCACCACAGCTAGGAATGGAATCCGTGACCCCATGCTCAGCAGCAGAATGCCATAGCCCCTGGGTTACTACGGCGGTTTAAAGTTTCACGACACAAGCAAGCAGAAGACATAAAGGCACTACTATTGTGGAAGGCGACTTTAATTCCTCACCTGCAACAGAACCCTCTGAAGTGCACCAGAAGGCAGGTGTGCTCCCGAGCGCCGGAAGTCAGCAAGGAGGGCATCTAGCGCTCCGCGTGGAGCCAGCTGCAGCACGAGTGCCAGCGGCCGTGGACAGACCCCACGTAGCGCCACCACGTGTGGATGGCGCACACTCAGCAGGATGCTCAGCTCCTGCCGAGCTGTGCAGTACGCCTTGCAGGCGTACTGCAGAGGTTCCCGCTGCCACTGGGCACGTGCAGCCTTGTAGGCAACCGTGTCCGATGGCCGTGCCCCGTAGCCGGGCTCTACGGGCTGAAGCATCTTCATGGCAACCTCTGTGAACTTTCCCGAGCCCTAGCAGAGGTGATGAAACGGAGTAATGTGGTGAACATTTACTCAAAAATAACTAAATAATGACACTGAAGTCACGAAATGGAGGCCACATTCCTGACATAAATAAACAGGTGAGTGTGTGTTGGGTAAGGAACCTTTTTGTTCCGAATAGTAAACATTAGAAAAAAAAAATTACAGACAGACATATTAAAAAATTCTACAACTTCCAATATATCAGCATGTAGATGTATGCTCTTTCAAAGCTGTCAAACAATTTGTGGCTACGACCACCAAACATAGCCCAAGTGAACTCTCATCTTAGTTGTTTGCAACATATTGCTACGGCATGAGCCGGGCGAGCAGAAGAGGAAGAAGACGTGAGCGTGTGCAGCCTCGGGACGCCATCTTGACTTCACCATCAATCTCGTCCCTTAAATAAAGCCGGTTTAACATTAACCGTAACAATATCTCTACTATCTGCCAGTAGATTAATGCAATGCAAGGGCTGCAACTTTTGTACACTATGATGTACAAACATATGACTATAGTCACTTTTTGATTGATTGGTTGATTGAGTTTAACATCCCAAAGTAACATCTGGGCTGTGAAAGATGCTGTAGTGGAGGGTTCCAAATTAGGTTGTATTGATTACATAGGATTCGTTCACATGCTTATAAGTACACGAGCGCTTTTGCTTTATGCATCGTCATAATACAGCCTCTACATCCAGGAATCAAACCTGCACTGAATGCTCAGTGCTGGAAAGCCACAGCCACTAAGTCGCCACAGTGGGCTGTGAACACTTTTTTTTCTTTCAGAACCTCCAGGTTCCATCTCTCTCCTTTCTCATGCCTGGGCGCTTTCAGTTATCAAGACTGCCTGTGTGAAGGAACATGTATCAGTATAGTGGCCAAGATGAAAAACTTGGTTGTAACAAGGAAATTCAGCTAGATATTCAATGATTTAGCCCTTCCTGTGTAAATACAGTTGTTTGTAGGAGGCAACATGCCTCATCGCCCCTTCCATGCTTCAACAACTGCTTCTTTTCTTCACCATGGGTGGGTAGCACTTGAAAGCACGTACCAGTGGATCACTGTGAATGATGATTACTTAAATACTAAAGTGCTGTTCCCTTAATAGAGTTTCTTCAGATGTGAGTCCACTACCCTTCAAGCCAGTCCTTGCAGACTAACAACCAAATTCGATTACTAAGCTGCAATAAAGTTATGGCAAATCACTTTTGTGGAAGCCTTTAACGTAGAAGAAGGCTCATGAAACCCATACGAGTTTCTTTTTGTGAGAGACCTGTATGAGTTTCCTTTGTAGCTTCGTGCTACATTCGTGAGGAATTGTAATTCATTATTCATAAAGTTATCTCTAATTCATTAACAAAGAAGTTGGGAACAGCCTTGTAATCCAAAACTGCAGCACTAAAAAGCAAGGACAACAGAAAGTACACATACACCAACTGAACACACATACCTCCCTTTGTCTTTGAGCAGAACGGTTTTGCGATGACAAGCCAACTAGTACCGTATTTGTTTCGCATATAACCCTCCACTGCTTATAACCCGCACCCCCAATTACAACAGCTGGGAAAAAAATATATATCCACACGTTTAATCAGCGAAAATAACTGCATACAACAACTTTCAAATCTTTGCAAGAACAGCCTCTACTCACCAATGCACCCATCGTAAATACAGCCAGAAGCTTGGTTCCCCCATTCCTTGGCGATGCTGACAAAGCTGGATTAGCACGTTGGACGTTATCATGGATGCATCAGTCATGTGATATGTGACACGATATGTGACAGTGCGGCGCAGGTTGCCATGAAGCCACACTTGAAGGTGAAATTCACATATTACATGCACCCGCACCTCACTGTAGAATCTTCTCAAATTTTGGTTCGGGTTATATGCATAAAAATACGGTAATTTAATAGTATATTCTTGCATGCCCTTACCCTCTGCTTCATAGTTGCCTTGAACACAAAGCCAAAGGCACCTCGGCCGAGCATGCGGCCCCGCCGTATCTGGTCTGGCTGCACAAGGTAGCGCTCACCTAGGTCTAGAAATACCTGCAAATTGAACATGTGTACGAGGACACCACTTATAACAATATGCTGGACATAATGATGAACAAACAGAACATCATTGCCTTAACTACACAGATGACAGTCAAACACACCCCTGCATAATTCCACCTTGTCTATTATCCTTCTTGGCACTCATGCTGATATTGTATACAAGACCCTTTGTAATGTACATCAAATTCTTGATAAGGCACGCTGATAGCAATAAATCCTTCAACTAAAGGCATAATAAATTGCAAAGTAATTAGTTGACTCACATTAATTCAAACTAAACTCCAAGGGATCACAGATATTTGAATCATCTGAAGTCAAATAAAGTATGGCTTAAATTGAATTATGGCTTTTTACACAAACAAGCAGTAACAGTAAAGAAGTGTATACAACCAAAATGGTCATGCAGATACACACTAATTAGTCATGTACACAGTCACTTAGCTTACTGGGTGATTACAGCAGAAACAGGGACACTAAGGGACACTAATGTGAAACAATAAATCAGTTTAGATTGATAAAGTACGCTTTAAAACACTCTATTTTTGCTGATTTCATGGCAATCAGGTTGATTATTCAAAGAGAAAATGACGACCAAAGTTTCACTTTTGAATTTCGTGCCTAAACCCCAGGGGCGGTACGTCAGCATGACGTCATGGATTGCAAAGTATTTTTAACATTTCAGCCATTGTGGCTCAGTAAAAGTTCTTGAAACCTTTTTTGTTCATTTTTTGGCTCTTTTGAAATACAATGTAGTCCATCTTTATCGCTAGAGGCTTAACTAGGTTCGAGCAGACGGCACCCGTGACGTTATGACGAGCTGGTGTGGGAACTTCAAGGTGGCGGCACCATTCGTCTTTTGTTCTTGGATCTTTTCTGGCTTACCAAGCATCTTTTTGTGGCAAGAGTGACCTTTTTGATATTGTGTAAAGGTAATTTACCAACAAAGCTCAAATCATTTTTCTATTTACTGTCCCTTTTAAGAACATCCTCTAATCAGCCACTCTGCTCCACTTTCTCTGGTCTCTGGAAATCCAAAATATTCAAATAATCCAAAATTCTTGTTGGACTTGTTTCACTTAAGAGGAAGCTCAGGGGCTCTTATCTCAATGCATGGGAAAGGAGAAATCGTTTTTCTCGGCAATAACTGCACCAAATTTGATAAGGCATATAAAAGAAAAAGTTAAAATCTAGTGACTGTTGCAAGTGGATCTTTTATTTATGTCATCGATATTTTAATAAAAATTGTTGAAAACCAAAAACGGGAACTACGATGTTTACAGCTCCGTAACTCAGTAATAAAATATTTTATAGCAATATTGTAAACTGTGCCTAATACTAGATCTAAAGTGGACAAAATTAATGTATTATGCATCGCTCTGAAGTACACCACTAAAAAATGTGACTAGGACTTTTACAAAACCCTTGTAAATAGTGTAACAATCTTATTTAAGATAAAAAATTGAGATGTATATCAAGTTCGTATGCTTTGGATATTTTAACGGGTGCAGTTTACAGAACTGTGATATCTGTTCTCGGTGTAGTGTTATGGATTTCCAAACTTCGTGCCTTTTCAAGCTTACCGATTTTTGGCAATACCTTGTTAAAAAATTAACGCCCTAAATCAATATTCAGCTTCAAATAACAGTAGAATTTAACCTTCTCTCTCAAATGCAACACATTTCATTAAAACCGGCCCAGGGGCTACTTAAGGAAGGCATTTCTGCATTTTAAATATATTTGAATAGGTGGCATCAGGTGGCTAAAGCTTTCCCTTAAGTGGATCCATAATGCACTGGAAGTATATACCGGACCAACTGAAATCTTGACATAATATTTAAACTGGTATTCCAGACCATTGAATGTCAACTATGATGAGTCTGTGGGGCTACTGTGGTGTGTTTGCATTCACTGCTTTTTTCATGATTTCCTCAACTCCAACTCAGCGGTGCATTTGGTGATATCAGCCATTATTTTCCATGCACTACAAAAAAACCTATAAAAGGACTGCACCTTAACGGAGTCATACAGTTGGCAAAGTAAAAAAATTCTAGAGTGTATATCAGAAGTAGGTAGTCTGGATTCACAGAATACAAACCGTGTCAGGTGCTAACTGTGCCAAACGCAAGTCTCCGTGGATCGGGCAGGTGACGGCACCTCGTTCATTGGCTGCAAGAATGCATTCTTCCACCAAAAAGGCGTAGGGGCCCGTGATCGCTTCCTCCAGTCCCTCAGCTGATGCAGGACGGCTGTGTGAACAACCACACAGTCTTTTATCAACACTGAGAGCACAATGTCACAAAACTTTAAGACTGCTGACAAAAGCTGGTAAATGTTTCTTTTTCTTCCCCCAGTTACCCACCATTGTTTCTTAGACTGAGTGACTGAGTAGTAAGTGGATGTGCTCACTTAACCCTATACGTGCCAGGAAAAAATAAAGACACGCATTAAGAAAATGACATTCCTTTTTATTGCACACCTGGACAACAAATTTTTTTTTTGCAGATTCAAAATATATATGATATGGGGGCAGTAAATTCACAACTTGTGTCTGAAAATTCATAAATTTAAAATGACGAAGCACTGGCAGAAGGTTCTGTCTATCTAATTTCATTCACTTACACGCCGTATCAACACTATCATCATAGTTGGCGACGTCGGAATCAGTAGATGTATCTATAGCATAGAAAACACTGCCATTACTGTCAGTGCTTTCATGCAGAAGCAAATTATCTTTGGAGCTTCATGACTCAATCAAGTGAGCCGCACTTTCACGACGGACGCGGCAACACACAAATGACAGCCACTATTTTTTATATCTCTACCAGGCGAACATAGATGAAGCGAGTCTATAGGCCACCTAGCGGACAAAGAAGGATCTCGCCAGAATGTCAAAATAGTTTGGACCAGCCCGGCCCGTTACTGGTACCTAGAAAGGGCGCCAGAACACATGGACAAGACACAGTAGTCCTAGGCACTAATTACATAAAATATATTGTAGCTGAATAGGACTCTCCCGTGACACGGTTAACACATGGCATTTCAAGAAGCATCAAGATCACACATTCCGTATTGGCTATTTTTATTATGGAGTGACTGGGACTGTCTGGCTGGGGACCCAAATGTGTTTGTTTAGACTTTATGGCCGCAAAAACCTTTAACATCAATTCCAGCCATGTTGAACTGTAGAAGTACTTCTTATTGGGCTAGTTGATTAAACATAGCTATTAGAGGAGGTGTGCAAGTTAACACATTGTTCTGCCTATACTTTATCTGTGTTTGTATCTACACTACTGCCATGCATGAAAAGAGGTTACCCTACACTAGGAACCATTGCGAAGAGTACCAGTCACATGATTGCACCAGAACATGAGCTGGGCACCATTGTATGACTTCTGTCATGAAATGGTGCTTGGCTCATATGCTTCCAGTTAACTCACCAGACAAGAACCTCATTGTGGCTGAAATTAAAACAACAGGAAGATGAACACTTCAGGTGATCAACCATGGTCAAATAAGCGATGTCTGTAGAGCCCCTGACAAAGACACGTTCACTAGTCAAAATGTTGGATTTAGAGACATCCCTTGTTTGTCAACTGTTGCTCACTGTGGTCAGTGTACTAAAAAATTATAATCTGGAGATAATAATTGGTCAATTAGATCATGTCTCATTTGTAAATGATTTCACTTTTGTGTGACAAAACATCCATTGTGATATATTATTACAGTAATGGTCATTACCACACTGTGACATTTAAACTGCTCAATGTGTCAATGCACACATGAAAATAATACTGACAGCTAGTATACCAGGCCAATAGTTTCTTTCATCGCATCTGCTACTTCTGGTTCACCAAAGCGACACACCTCAAGTGCATTTTGATGCAATCTGCCACGAAGAGAGCCCTGCCTCAAGAATTCTGATAGTTATTGGGGAACCACAGCAACTTTCAGAAAGTGCAGTGGAGCTCCCTTTAACTCGTGCTCTTGCTTATCCACGCAAATGCCTTTCAGAGAACATTCACAATGAATCACTAACACTGTTATGCAATGTTTATCATGTGGTAATGAAAAAAAAAGAGTCCCTATATTAATGTGAAGGGCACATCTAGTTTCCTTTGAGCAGAGAGCCAATCTGCTGCCCTTTAGAACAAACACAAAGAGCCAATCTCAAAATTGGTTGCCGAGCTTCTAGATAGTTTCAGCGCTATGTTTGCCTAGGCCGATGCTTAGAATTTCTACCCATATGCATACCTTCCTGCAAAAAATAAAACACACATCTGCCGCTAACCATAAGATAAACAAGTGGTGCAAAAACAGAGGCAAGTGTGCATGAATCAATTTCTATGCTTGCAGGAACTTGAACAAATACAGCCCACAATGACTTCGGTTTTCTAAGAACCCAGTTTGAGATGTAGCAGAACCTCGCTGATATGACCCTGTTTCATACGGTTTCCCTGCGCCAATGTTCTCGATCAACAACACAAAAATGATCCCGATACACTTACGCTTGCTTTTTTACCAGTCAGTATGTTCTTTGAAAACATAATATTTTGGCAGCAACATTCAGTACATTGCAAAACTGCCATTGTATTACATGTTTTCTGGTCACTAGATCCCTTGTGAACAAGGGAAGGCATGAGGCACGCGTGATCAAGAGTAGTGCGCAGCTGCTAAGACAGCTTCTCAGCAGTACTTGCCCACCTGTGTCACTTGAAAATGCCAACACACACTCAATTTCCTCTTCTGGTACCAGCAAATGTTTTTATAGATCATCGCATGTCGCATTCACAGCTATCACTACCAAACCTGTTGCGATAAGCATCTTTACCTGTCTGTTTCACAATGCGTGTGGCGTTGTACGGTCGGAAGCGTGCTGCACACTTTTCATAGGCGGCAACCCAAACGCGCCACTGTTCTCTGCAGCAGGCGGTGCGAAGTGAGTGCGACGTTTCAGTCTGGCAGCATCGTATTCCGGCATAGCCTACCAGCTCGATTACGTTATGGTTTTCCAGTGCCATCAACACTATGTAACAGGAAAACGACAAAGTGCATCTCAGGCTACTCAAGCCCCACCAGCTACACACGTGTCCGTCTATCTGGTGGCAACAATTTTCACCAAGTGGGCACGTTGAAACTTGTCACTGAAATGCCCAATTTAATAAAGCTGCTGCCCAAGCCCAATTCAAGAAGCATGAACGTAAGTTTGGCCGAAGTCACAAGAATGACAGTGCATGTCTCAGGCTGTTTGGCCCACCCCACCAGCTTAGCACATATCTACATGTCATGCTGCAATAATTCACAAATGCTTCGCATTATGTAGATGTCAACTACAGTTGAGTCTGCCAAATTTTTTAGTGACTTTGGTCATATGTTTTTCCATTTAGTGTGTATTTTCTAAGTTTTTTTCCAATACAAGGTTCTACTGTACAGTCAACTCCCGTTAATTCGACCCTGATGGGACTGACGAAATTGATTGAATTATCCAGCAGCTCTAATTAAACAAGACGGGAAAAAATTTTAAAACAATCTGCTCATTCATTTGGGAGTACTTGCCCAATTCTAACACACCCCCGAATCAAGCCCGCGCCAACTTTTAATTTGTCTAAAGTAGAAAATTAACGTAGAAATGGCATTAAGACACCTAAACAAAGTAGAAATCTAATGCGCACACAATTTTTTAGCAAGAAAGATGAGCAAGGGTCTAATACATGTCGCACAATGAAGGCCTGTTTTCTTAAGTCAGCTTCGCCTCAGTACATTTGTGTTATGCGGTAGCATATAAACTCCACAAAGGTGGTTTTGGTTTTGGATCCGATTGCACCATGAAGGTAATTTTTGTCCGGTTTTTCTGGAAAAAGAAAATTGTGGGCATTACAATTGCGTAAGTACAGTAACCAGAGACCTATGGTTAATGCCTAAGAATCTTCCCAATGCAGGCTGAAAATAAGTGTTTTCAGCGGGATATTGACGTATGTTCAGTGCACTCACTGTCTTCTAAGCTCCGCTGAGGCAGACACTGCCACTAAAGGGGGCATTACTGGAGTCAACATAAGTGCCACGTGCGTGCTTGCTGACTGGTCAAGTTCTAATTATCCAGCAAAGTCAAATCTTAGGAATGAAATAACGAAAGCTTGGGCCCTTAAAAATTCGCAGGGGCCGGCCAGGTCCTTCGGTGGGCACTGAATTAACGAAAAATTGAGTTAACCAGAGTAAAATTAATGCAAGTCTACTGTACTTGGTTCAGTGCTCTAATAGACACGTCAACAGCATGGAAAAATTATGAAAGGAGTAAGAAACAGCACGTATAAAAGACACACATGGGTGCCTGTATGTGTTTTATATGCACATCTTGTTGCTTCTACCCTCGTCCTTTTTCCACGCTGTTGACTTACCAGTTTAGGAACTCCACCCTACCTGTCAACAACACCACTGTCAGTGCTCGCACGAGAAGGTGGTCCAGAAGAAGGGGCCATGCTGCAACCCTGTCCAGTGGCACACGAAGGACATGGTACCAGGCGGGTGACCAGGAAGCGCCCCTGGGAAGTGTGCACAAAACGTGTGCCCAGAGCTGGGTACCAGTCTTCGAGTAGAGTGTCGACATGGTCGGCAGCCAGGGACAGCAGCTGGGTTGCGCTCTCCATGCGCGGAAGCAGCTGCACGGGGCCCCACTGCCGACGTTCCAGCGGAAGCTCCAGCAGAAGGGCAACTGCACCTTGAGTTTCCACAGGACTCCAATGGCCTTCCAGGCGTACACGTGGATGTGCTCCAAGCAGGTCGCAGGATGCGCCACCAGACACCACTTCACGCAGGCGCAGGACTACAGCCTGCAGGTGAAAGGTTTACTTACACAGTACAATGGCATCTGTTCTTGTAAGTGATGTACACATCCACGCCCCAGCCACGGTTCCCTCTGAGCAAAGGCTGGGCTAAGTGAAGCTAAGTTTCATGGCGAACTTTGCACTGCTGAAATAGACGTGGAAGCACAATGCCAATTGTTTGCTGGCTTGGCTACATGGAGCGAAAAAGAGGCCTACACTGCTGCGTGCTTACCGCCTCGCTGTTGATTTTACCAGACTCGATAAACATGTTTTTCTTAAGCAGAAAAGAAAAATATAAAAAGAGTTTTCATTCTGTTATCTATTGTTAGTGGCTAAGCAATTTAGGGAGGGTTTACAAACGATTTCTACACATTCTACAGAGCTGTAAGCATTTTAGCGGGCGGGCATTGTGTTGTCTGACTACGTTGTGTGGTGGCATGAGCTTGGAGCCTCATGTGTGTGTAGAGGCTTGTAGCCTATCCAGTGCATGTACTGTGTGCTGTAGTGCACGCATATCCTGTATAGTGCGTATGTGGGTATTGTGCCTTCTGTTTTACATGCAAGCCTGAAAGCGACTGCATGGTGGTGGTCGCAGCGTCTTGCACTGCAGCTGGAGAGGATAGCGTTATCGAAATTTGCCGGGACACGAGCCTGTCAGTGGATCTCGTGTTTGATGCCGCCAGCCACTTAGTGTGCCATCTGAGCCACACAAATGCAAACAGCCTGGAAACCACGCACAGTCGGTTTCTAACTATAATGTCACGTTCCTTTTTTCCCTCAAGGCACTCGAGCACTCAAAACCGTTGGCCGTGTGATGGACGCTTCGCTGGTGGCACTAGGAAAAAAACAAAACAAAAAAGAAAACGAGAACTTGCGGCAGCTCACAACCAGCCACCAGAAGTCGGTGGGAGATGGCTTGTTGTGATGACTGGCAAACAGCACACGAGGCGCGCTCACGGCTTCCGGCGGCAAACTTCGCCAGGCAAAGTTTTTCGAATTTAGTTGGGTTGGCGGTGGGCGTCAAATCTTTAGATGCCGAGGTTTGGGCGTTTGCCGCTGGGCAAGGTTGGGCTCTTTGACAACAGTTTTTCACTTCGTGTAGCCTAGCCTTAACAGAAACACATTTTGAGAGGCACACTCCTGCAGACTGCAGGCTTTTTGGTCTACATCGTCCAATTCACTTGGAATCTCTGCTTAAATGCTTCATCAGGGTAAAAAAGTTTTTAAGCACGATTGTATAAGCATGGGCAGGCTGCTGCATCAATGCAGACTAGTTTTGTCGCCTGTCGACTAAAAAGAGCCTGGGTAATGGGCACAGTAGGGCGTTTCTTTCCATGATTCTCTTTTGTTTGTCCAATGTACTGCGCTCTACCAAGCACTATCTGAGCAACAGAAGAAAGCCAACTCATGATTTCATGCAATGCGTTGTGAGCTGACTTTGCCACACATTGGAGATGTAAAATGGCAAGGCACAGAGCGACAGCAGCAACAAGTCTAGGTTCATGACGCAGTAACTCCTTTGTTAGTTTTTGTTACTCACAGGCAACAAGAAGGAGCAGGGCTGTTAAATATGATTAACAGCTTACTATCATTCATTTACTTGTGGTACTTGCAGGAGAAGGCAGTTTTCCATCTTAAGAAAATTCAAAAGTGTACTCATTAAAAATATATATATTGAGCAAAACACCCAGCAAAACGAAATCTATAAGTTAGCTTCGCGCTGTTAGGGTTGGCGTCTGACACCACGTGGCGACAGGAATTTCACCCGACCTTCTACCAGGATTCGTCGAAATGAGGCTTGACTTCTCCTGCGATGGTTAACGTCACGCACCTTGCGCACAAAGGGCCTTCTACCACCCGACCTTCTACCACCCAACCTTCTACCACCCGGCCTTCTATCACCCGGCCTTCTATCACCCGGCCTTCTATCACCCGGCCTTCTATCACCCGGCCTTCTACCACCCGGCCTTCTACCAGGCTTCGTCGAAATGAGGCGTGACTTTTCCTTTCCTTGCTCGGTAATGCCAGAGGAGGAGGGGCCCTCTCTCTGTGCCTGTCACGTGACATCGACGGAAGCAAGATCCCGCCCACACTTGTAGAGAGCCTATTTAAGGGGCTCTGAAATGTACTTTTAGATACTTCATGCTTTTCTTATTTTCTTTCAACTACCTTTGAATAAACCGTGCAAGTTTCACACTAGCAAATCGTCTCGCCCTTGCTTGGTCGCCATGGTCTACCGGATGCCTGCAGCCTGCCGACAACGCTACGCTACCCAATAAGTAATGTCGGTCGAGCTTCGATAGGCAGGCGCCGCTACTTCTCGGCAGCAGTACGGTACGCTACCCTGGAGTACGCAACAGCGCGCTCACTAATAAGACAGCAGTAAACATGACTTAATTTTAAAATGTTGTTACTCCAAACGCACAAGGCACTTGAACTCAACAAATCTGATGTGCAATTTGCACTGTTATTGAAGTACAATCAGTCCTACTAGCTTACTGGAAACAATATTTGCAATAAAGATGAGTTCCCGTGAGGCCTGGGTACATAGCCTCTCGAATCCAGTTTTTGCATGAAGTAGCCTTTGTGAGCTGCACGCTGATTCATCAAGTTGGAAGTGGCATGCCTTAACAAAGCATAAATTCACATTTGTCACGGAACCCAGGTCCTGCAAACTTTCGTGGTCAGATGGACATGACCTACTGCTGTGCTCACCAACTGAAGAAGAAAATAATGTGAGCTTATCGGTGAAGGTCGGTGTGCATGTCTTGTATTTCGCTGAGTGCCAGTTAAATTTCTTAGCATTCAGTACTGCACATTCAGCTTTTTTATTTACAACTCTTAGCAACGCGTGAAACTGTTTTGAGCTAAACAGTGTTGTGTATATCAAATGCTATTAGCCAACTGTACTTACGATGAACAAGCTGTAAGAAAAGTAATGCATTTATTAAATATTATGACCACGCAAGTAAAAAAAAAAAGCAATAAAACAAAACAAGAAAACAGAAACAGGTATACAGTAGAACCTTGCTGATAGAGCTCGTTACGTACCATTTCTCGGCACTAACATTCGCGATAGAGAACACTAAAAATGACCTAATACAGTTACACCTTTTTACAGAAACACAATCTTTCGGCACCAACGTTCAGTACATTGCCATACTGCAATCGTACGATATGTTATACGGCCACTAAATCCCATTTAAAAAAGAAATGGTGTAAGGCACCAGTGATCGATAACAGTAGCCGCCTACTGCAGCAGTTTCCTCACAATACTCGCTTGCCCACGGCATGCAAAAATGCTGGCGCGCGGTCAGTTTCCTCTTTTAGTATCAGCAAAACTCCTTCAAGGTTGCTGCATGCCGCATTCACAGCTATCGCCACCAACCATATCGCAATAAGCATCTTCACCTATCTGCTTCCCAGTGTGGTTTGTAGTACTGTTGGACATGTACTGCACGCTCTTAATGGGCAATAACCCAAATGCACTGCCGTTCCCTGCTGCACGCGGCACAAAGTGAGTGTCACGTTTAGCTCTGGCGGCATTGTAGGCATCGTATTCCAACACCGCCCACCAGCTCAATTCGGTTATGGTTTTCCATCGCCGACACAATAACAAATTGACAATGTGCGTCTCAGGTTGCTCGGATCCCATTAGCTCAATATGCTGTCAGAGTTTAGTGCCACAATGATTCGCGCAGAGTGGACACGTCAAAACTTCCCACTAAGATTCCCTGCTCGAAGAAGTTGCTGTCCCAGGCTGGGAGCACAAACGTAAGCTTGCTGAAGCCGCAAAAATGACAGTGTACGTCTCGAGCCGCTTGGGCCCCACCAGTTTTGTGCGCGTTAGCATCTCACGCAGCAGCAAGTCACGCAATGCTTCGCCTTACGTAGATGCCAATTACAGTTGAGTCTGCCAAATTTTTTTGTGACTTCGGATTGTACGTTTACCCGGTTAGTATGTATTTTCCTCACAATATTTTCCAAAATGTGTGAACAAGGTTCTAATGTATTTCTTCGAACACTGAGCCACTGAAGGATGCCATTTTGATATGCAGGTTTACATATGCATTCAAGTAATGTTAAACAAACATTGAAATATGGTCAAGATATCTACTAAATTACAGTTTTGACTGACATGCTGCATGCACAGGCATATGAACTGTCAGCAACATCTGTGTAAGACTGAAACAAATGTTTTGACTGCTGAAGGAGACGTGAATTACAGACAGATCTCGCTGAATAGAGTAACAGCGAAGGAACAGAAAAATGAAAGAAGTGTCTCTACTGCCTCTTCAGCAGGAAACCTGTATTTTGGAATCCCCAAATAGCAACTGCTTCATTTGCTGGCAAGCTTACCTGAACCTATTGCAGCAAGACCCCTCATTCAAAAGTAAAATGTTGTTGTTCTGCTATCATTACCAATCTAACTCTTCCAAAGCCACTTAATCCTCCACTTTCACTTTCGTGGTACGACATTCTTTTGTTTTCTTTCCCCTGAGCTGTAAGAATACCAACAGGTAGCTTCAGCGAAACACATAGATGAATAGTGACAACAGAAAAACACTGACATTGCAATTCGCTAGCGCCTTACGATGTGAAAACTACGAGTTTATGGGCAACCGCTATAACATAGATGCTAGTTACGTACCTGTGCATGCCGCAGTTCAAGCCCAGTCTGCCAGCAGAGCCACTCGGCGCGCTGCGACAGTGCAGCAGCAAGACCCGGATCCTTCTCCCAGCCACGAGGTGGGGCCAAGTAGCCACGGAGTGCTTCCACCACCTATTTTAAATACAACTGGGTTAGAAAGGCATAACAAAGAAAGTGGAACTATGAAAGATGCCAAGAGTTACAGAAACTACAGGCAAATGGGGGGGTATTGAAGGAGGAGATTATTTATACAGCCTCGGGCATACTTGTCCAAAGCATGGAAAGGTGCAATGCAAAGAAAGCAACTTTGTGCTGCTGCTGATGATTTAAAATACCTGTGTGTGAATGTGGCCATGCAGGTGTATATGTTAGACAGAAAAAATGTATCTAAACCCAGTGTCTGTTGCAAGATGCTGACTTCTTTCAACCTCAGCACGACACTCACGTGTGCTATGCAAGTGTGCCAGAGGCTGCGCTTGCAAATTGGAAGACATCATTAAATTAAACAACAGACTTTTTGACAGGAGTTTCATGATTTGAGAGCCAAGAATGAAAGCTCACAGTGTGTCACATAATCTGAGTCAAGAAGACGTTCATAACAAATCAGTTATTAAATTACTCTTTTCCTCAAACTGCTATATATATATCTGTCTCTCTCTCTCGCTGTGTGTGTGTGCCACTTATGTAATCATAACGTTTACCGGGAAACGCTGGCTGCAAACGCTATGCATGAAGGCGAGCTTTCTGGTAGAAACGCGGTATGCGTGGTTCGGAATTTTGTTCGAAATTCTTTTTGCCGAGTCGATGTACGACGCCACATTTTCTGCGGCACGGGCCCCTTAACGCTATCGCATTAATATAGTTAAGTGTGCTAATACACAAGTTCAATATAACCAAATTTCACTGTCGCCTCAAAGGAATATCAAGACAATAAAATGGAACAGACACACATGGTAAAACAGTTGAATTACAAATGGCTGCTTGTGAATGCACCTCTTCAATCACACACCAGGAAACAAAGAGCGACTGTTGAAGCGGAGCAGTGCCATGTTCCATATAATGTCCAAGTTTGCTAAGATCGAATCGCGCACAGCACGCTGTACGCTTTTCGTGCTAGTGAAAGCTTGCGAGGGTCAGCCGGGAAGGATGGCGGCTTGGTGAGTGCTGTCTTTCCGCGCGCACAAGAGGGAAGGAGGGAAGGGTGCAAGCTCGCAGTAACGTGATCAAGTGTGCACGAGAATATGCCAGGGGGGAGGGGGGTAAGCGGGGGGGGGGGGGGGGGGAGGTTGGCACGCATCTCTTTTTCGAGCGTGGCCCTGGTTTTGCATGGCTGTTAGTGCGACTGAGTGCATGCACGGCCTGCGCACCCTGTTCTAGAAGTAATCTGTTGCCCGTGGAAAGAGTGGGACGTTGAGATGGCATGACATCATGCGCGCCATCTTCCTGCGCATTTAGTACTGGAGGTTGCATAATCGTGAGTTTTGGGGACACGCTGAAACGAGAAGACCTAGCATTCACTCCTCACGGGCTGCACTTTTCGTAATAGCGTCATCCCACTTTGGGCAACACAATCAGTAGATGCAAAAGTGTGGCTGGCTTCACTTTCTATCACTGATGTGAAGATATTGTCGGCAAGGCATGAAACTGTATGCATTTCGCTGCCAAATTTCAGATCCAAGAATATAAATTTGTTTTCTCATTGAAGTTTGCTTTTTCTAATTGCTTGATAATTAAGGAAGTTTTGCCGCCACTTCCTTGTAGGAAAAATCCACTGGCAACTGTACTTACTTGCATAAAAGGTAGAATTTCAATATAACAATATTTTCACATAATGAAGCAAATTGCCACTTTTACCGACTTCAGTTAAATGCAGTTAAACTTCTATATATAGAAGTTTAACTGCATTTTATTTTTTGACAGGTCTATTTCTAACACTGGCCCCATTCACACTAACTAAATTGATTTAATGTTACATTACACAGCAACGCCGGCTGAGACAATAGCATCTACGTTTTATCTTCCTGGCCTCATAGCATTCTTCTGTCCATTTATGCCTGCTAATGCAGTAACAAAGGTCTGTACTACCAGGGCTGAACCACTGATCTTGCAGCCATAAGGCGAGCACAAGCCTAACTGGGCCACAAGTGGCCCTTTGCAGGCAGTAGGGATACAGAGAGCTACGTAAACACACGCACGCATGTGAAATGCTGCGGCAGAGCGGTACCTGGTCATCAGCCAGCAGGCGAGTGATGAGGCGTGCCCAGAAGCCACTGGGCAGGTATGACAGCAGCACGAGCCGCTGCACGGTGGGCTGTTCACGGCTCGCAGGCAGCACCCGCAGGGTGCATCCGCCACTTCCTGGTGCCTGCCCAGCGCCAGCAGAGTTCCCTCGGCTCATTGCAGAGCGGAGGCCCCAGCCACGGGACCGCACGGGCACCTGCAACACGGCACACTGGTCTGCAGTCAACTGGTCCTTGCTAGCAATACAGCATGAGTACTATTGAAAAAAAGTGCTTAGTGCTACTCTGGTGCACCTACCATAAATATAATGCACAAATGCCTAAGACACTTACAAAGACCAGAATGAAATGATGATATTTTACTAATGTATAAGAAGTGTAATACAGTAGAACCTCATTAATTTGAACTCCATGGGGACTGGTAATTTATTTGAATAAAAAATAGTTGAAGCTACGGAGAACCCCCTTAAATATAGTGTCCAATCAATTGCACAGCTTGCAAAACCAAAACCGTCATTAGGATTGCGTTGAAACAGTCTTTTCCTCCATCAATGCCCTACCGCACATGTCGTAAGAAGCATAGTTTATGTATAAAGCCTAAGTGTGATAAGATCGCACCTTGAGCAGCGCTGTTTACTGTGGGCGCAAGAGAAAATGTGCGAGGATGGACTGAGAAGGCTGGTGGCTTGATGAGGAGTTCGAAATCTCTTAATTCAAATGGACAGATAATTTGAACTGCTCTGTATGTCCTGGCAAAGTTCTATGTAATTGAATAGAGCAAAAGTCTCACAAATTTGAACTCCGAGAAAGGTGCAACAGTCATGTCGAACAAAATTTTTCGCTTCCACTAATGGCTTTTCTAGCAAACCCAAGCCAAAGGTGCGTGGGGGAGTCAAGACTGCACAGGAGCAAGCAGAGTGGTGCGCATCCTCTTTTCTTATTCAGCTTAAAAGGAGCAGGAAAGAGCCCCCTAGGGTGGGCTTGATCAGATTACTGTGAACTCACCTACGACCACCCACTACAGCGCGCGCTCCATCATGTCATCTCCAACACAGGGCATGCAGGAGGATGGTGTGCAACCAAGCCACTCATCCTTCTCAGCTCACAATCGCATGCTATCCCTCACACCCACAGCAAACGGTGCTAAAGGCACGATTCTATTGCACTTGGACGTTATATTAGGCATGTGCGAATACCGAATAATATATTTTGAATCGAATAGCAAATCAAATTAAATCAAGAAAAAAAAAAGCTGAATATCAAATTGAATATAAGAAAATTTAACACAAACTTTTATGCTTCCAAATTTTGTGCAAGAAATGCAGTGCTGCACATTCTGAGAAGGCTAACCACATTAACAAGAATCTTGTTAGCCATCAGTAGCTTAAGTACCTATTAATCTAGATGCATATTATGCTCTACTCGTATTAAAGGGAGCACCAAATTAGTATGCCAGCACTGATAACAACTCAGTTCATATACAAAGGTTTTGAAAATATTTTTTATTGATGGAATGCCTGTCAAATAGAATAAAGTGCTTTTTCCCTTTGAATCTGAAAAAATAGCGAAGTTGTCTTAAATACCGATGGGGTTTTTAGTTTTAATAGTGGGCCATGCTGTGCTTAACACCAATCTTCAATTGCTTAGGAAGTATTGCTTTTCAGTTTTCTTCCAGAAGACAGGAGGGTTCTTCCGTCTTTATGCAGGTGGTTTCATCCAATCTGCACAATAGACAAGAGTGGGGAATGCGCATCACGCAGCCGTGGGTCAGCGTGCTGTCGCATGATATTTTTGAGCCTGCCATGTAAATTCAAAGCTAGTCTTGTGATGGATCTCTCAAAGCTACAAAAGGAGACCTTTGTTCGCCTACGAATGGTGTTTGGAACAAGAAGCCATCACACGGTATTTTGCAAAGATGGCAGGCGCAAACATGCAACAATCATCCCGTGCATTCACTTTAGTTGGTGAGTCAGTTTGGCAGCTTTAAGAGGGTCATGCGACCACTATGAATATGTCTGCATTGATTAGGTAACCGTAACTTTAGTCGCCGACACTTGACGATGAATCTCCAACTGGGCCTCACGGGCTAGACAGTGTTGCCGATGGTGTGGCCTTGATGAAAATTTGCTGCCGGCTGATGTGATAACGAGCCGCAATGCGCCGCGCAGAGCTTGTTGCTAATATGTTAGTACAGGTGGCTCATTAGTGTTGGATCGCGAAATCACGCGTACAGGTTAAACTGATGGCCGCTGCAGTCGACCAGCCAGCAACTACAGTGAGCATGTGTGCCAAGTTCTATGTGCTTCGCATCTGCTCGAACTGCATGTGCATCGCATGTGCTTCGCAAACTGCTCGAATTGCACGCATGAACACTGAACATGCATTCGATGCGATCAGCGTGCCGGTGGTTAATGAGACCAATCTTCACACACACTTTCATGCTTTCTATGCACACTGCTGTTGAAGTTCCCTCTGTCCATGTCACATTAATTGCTTTGATCGGTATCCTCGACCTGGATGAACCATGCGCCAACAGAGATCACGCGCAGTGGGAACTCTGCACATGTCAGGCCACCGACCATGGCCGGGTCATTCACTGAAGGTACCGATATTCTAGAAATCGAATATTAGATATTCAATTTGGGAATCGAATTATTTGAACATTCTCTATTCAATTCGAAATTGAATATTCGAGTATTCGCACACCCCTACTTTATATAGCGAACCTAAGCTTCTCTGGCACATGTCGTCACACGCTGATGGAGGAAAGACAAGACTTTTAGATGCGAGCCCAGTGACAGTTTTGGCTTTGTATGCTGTACCGTACAATTGATTGGGTGCTATATTTAAAGGGGCTCTCATTAGTTCGAACTCTGTTTTATCCTAATAAATTTCTAGCCCCCTTGGAGTTCAAATTAACAAGTTTCTGCTATATTACTGCTACTATTGCTTTGTGGAAGGCTTATCAACCTACTACAGGTAATGGGGTTAGGAAATCAGGAGATGTCGACAGAGCGAGGCGTAACCCTGACAAGACGCTCAAACACAACTTACCCGGACATCGGCTCCTGGCAGGCCGCAGCGAAGCAGTTCCTCTGAAGGCAATAAGGACGGAATGAGCAGGCTGCGCCCGTCCCAAGTCAACGCCACCTCAAACTTGTTCAGCAAGCTCAGCAAGTAGCTCCGTGTTTCGGCACTTCGAAACAGGTGCTGCAAGTCCTCCAAGCGCATGATGCCTGTAAAAGCAGCCACCTGTACAAATAGCACTTCTCAAAGAGATGAAGCCTTGCTTATTACAACAGTTGGGCAATGTATTTGCTTGATGCCTTAGGAACATTTTTTCTCCGTGTTACCTCTGTTGTAACGACACTGTACAAAAGAATTGTGGAATATGTTAACAGGCACAGGAACAACACCTTTTCTTTTATCTTTCATAACTGTTAGCTCCCTACTCTATAGATGGTAGGTTCACGTACCTGAAACTATTTCATAGTTTCATGTTTCATAGGTCAACATGAAGCATGCATAACAAAAGCCTTGCTTGATGTTATAGTTGCATGATGCATTCTGCACATACCTTGAGAGCCCCGTTTTTGTAGTTCATTTCCCTTAGTGATGACTCTTGGAAAACAGATTTAAAAATATGTCAACAGGCCCAAATAGAACTTTCTCGTGCATCTATTATAAATGTCACCTCCCAATTCCGAAGGAACTTGTTATATCAACAATGCCGTTAGAAGATTTACTATACTATATTTTTATATAAAGATGCAAACATTTGTGTGGCAACAAAAAGATCTTGAACTTATTTCTCTTTGGTGTAAGACTTGGCTAATGAAGCTTAACGTTTCTAAATGTAAAATTATGTCTTTTAACCGCAAGCATACTAAATCTATGTTTCCTTATCACATAAATAACATCACTATTTTGCATGATACCCAATATAAATATCTTGGTGTTCACCTAACTTCGACTCTTTTGTGGTCAACGCACATTGCACACATATGCGCCAATGCTTCAAGATCATTAGGGTACATAAGACGCAAGTTGCATAATTCTACTAAAGACATTCGTAAACTAGCTTATCTAACATTTGTTAGACCTCAGCTTGAATACGCCGCATCCGTCTGGTTTCCCCATCAGAAATACTTGATCGAAAAATTTTAATCTATCCAGAATAGGGCTACGCATTTTATTTCACGTTGTTATGACTATAACAAAAGCATAACACTAATTAAACTCGACCTCTCACTACAGCCCTTGCATGATCATTGTGATACAACCCTGCTATCATTAGTTCATAAATATGTCCATAATACAGCACCATCAGTCCTGCCTCTTGAACCTCCTCATTACAGGTCACACCGGCTGTACAGTCAGTTCAATTTCATGCGTATCTACAGAAAGACTAATTCATTTAACTACTCCGCTCTTCCAAGAGCCATTCGCCTTTGGAATAATGTTCCTAACGCCATCGCTTATGAGAGAGACCAGGAAAAATTCCGGCATCTTCTAGCAACGCATTTTTCAAACTCTACATAACCTAACGTGTTATTTTTTCCTGAGTTTCCTGTTATTATTGTGCCACTACCCCTTAAATACTGTTTTATTATAGCCAAATATTGTCCCGCTTGCTCTGTAATTCTTTTGGTTATATTTTACTTTGTGAAAATTTCTTGTTCACTGACCTCCCACATTCTAAAGCATTCGGTTTGTCTTTTGCACAATTTTTAACACTACATTACTGCATGTTAGCACATTTCTTATGCTGTATTTCTTGTATATGCATTGACATATGTATTATAATTATGTATAACCTTTGAGTGTACTCTCCCCCCTTACACAATGCCTCTAGGGGCCTCTAAGGTATCTTTAAATAAATAAATAAATAAATAAATAAATAAATAAATAAATAAATAAACCATGCAAGAAATAAAGTTCTGCAAGCTTGCAGTTTGACTTTTCTATTTATTGACGCTTGGGGTTTAATGTCCAAAGACAACCCTGGGGTCCCAAGAGATGCCTAATCAAGAGATCTGGATTAATTTTGACCATTTCTTTCACGTGCACCTAAGTCCACAAGCACACACACAAGTAATGTTGGATTAGAATGCAGTCACTACGGCAAAGAATTGAACCAGAGAATTGAATGCCATAGCTACTGAGCAGCAGTGGGGGTTAATTTCTGCACATTTAATCACTACAATACCAAATTATTCAGTGAAGACAGCCTTTGTAAAACACATGTGCACACATCTTTGCTTAGCCAACTAACAGGAAAGAATTTTTACAGGCCCATCTCTCGTGATTGCGAGATGGGGAAATGTTTAAAGATGCACCACGGTTCCTGGAACATGCGGCGGGGGCCTTACATAGCGCTTGTTTGAGCAGTTGTTGACAATGATTTAAGTATACTGCCACATGTCTCAAATAATGATGATTGTGTCAATTCTCATTACATGTACAACTAGCACATGGCAATAAAACACCGCAGAAGTTCAGAAAACAAACACATCCAAGAAGTCCCCAAGTCGAGGTTGGCCATGACAAAATGGTTGTTCATGACTAGCAAAGTTTACTGTAATTGTGATCATGACCAATCTACAGCAAGCTCGCTGTATGCATAGTCACTTATTATTTTTGGCCTCTATGAATTTGTCACAGAATTCCACATTTTTCTTGACAGAAGCTTTACAGCTGGCAGCAATCAGAGGACAGACCAGCTGCTGGTGCAGCATTATTCCCAGTTGGTCGATAATCAACCATATTGCCATGTTGATGGCAATCAGCAACTGTATTACCACGTTGGTGGTGATCACGCAGCACTCATAACACGTCAGACATCTCCGTAACCCCGAATACACTGCTTTACTCACCATTGCGTGCAAAAGGGTTGATCTCACGCACAGTGACTACATGGGCCAGCACGTCGCAAAGCCACTGTGGATCCAAGAAATATAGGTCCTTAAGTGTGGCATCTTCATAATGCAGAAGAACACCTGCAAGAGTCAATGCAGCTTATGAGATGCTCACTTGTGGTGCACTTCGTAAGACATACACAACTTAGTACACATAATAATAATATTTGGGGTTTTACGTGCCAAAACCACTTTCTGATTATGAGGCACGCCGTAGTGGAGGACTCCGGAAATTTTGACCACCTGGGGTTCTTTAACGTGCACCTAAATCTAAGCACACGGGTGTTTTCGCATTTCGCCCCCATCGAAATGCGGCCGCCGTGGCCGGGATTCGATCCCACGACCTCGTGCTCAGCAGCCCAACACCATAGCCACTGAGCAACCACGGCGGGTGAAACTTAGTACACAGTACAAATACAAATAAGATGTATGATGCACATTTATTTAAGACACATGCAGTTTCTAAGATTCTCACAAAACATGATAATTGTGATTATGGTTTATTAACATGTAGGCCACCAATGTTTGTTCTAGACTACGAGAGACCCTCATCAAAATTTGTATGCCAAAGCAATTACACAGCCTGCAAATAAGCAGCCCTGCTAGTATAACAGATAAAATGTGTGCAATCCACGAAGCACTCTCCTAAAGCCCACCTTAAGAAGAATGAGGCAGAAAGAAATGTATATGGCCAAACATAATGCACTACAAGCACTCCTTTTGCACCGTCTGTTCATATGGTGTGGCCAAAACTGGCACAATTTGCCTTTTCCAATTAAGCTGAAGAGCTACTTGACATTGACTTTAATGCACATTGTACAGGTTTAGGAGCATCTTTGATCTTTCAAGCAGTGGAACCGCACATTAACTAAGCTTCCCTTCTACTACCAGCATTGCCATTTGTTGGACGTGTTGGTACACTGACTTGGAAAGCATATTTAGCGCCAGCGAACAAGGACAGAAGCGCATTGCGGTGTCATCTCCCTTCTGTCCTTGTTTGCTGGCGCTAAATATGCTTTCCAACTTCTAATACCCTTTCACATGTGCAGTTTTGGTCACACATCGTCACGCATCATGGTCGTGCACGCTCGAAAACGATGCTTTGCAGTGTTCAATCTGCACTGAATTTGACATGAAAGAGAAAAGTGTCATCCACTCAAGCGTACGACAAAGCTACAAAGGAAACCCAGGCAGGTTTCTCAGAATTAAAGCTTCACTGCTGGTACTTGGTTCGATCCTTGAAAAAGGACAAATTTTTATTTAATTTCCTTTGTAGGTTTGTGCTAGTCTCGGATGGATGACAATTTCCCCCTTTGTCAAACTTCCTCCACGTTGTGGATTTCTGCAGAACCTATATGCCGTGTCAAGTTTGACATGACATGACACAAGCTTGCTTGATGTGTCTATATGAACAGGATATAACAGTGCATGAGTGAAAAGATTAAGTGATTTGACAAGTATACATGGCATGTCAGAGTCTACTCAATGCCGGCACCCTGGCAGCTATCATCACTATGGTGCGTGCCAAACCAACCATTGTCATGCAGGAACGAGGTGGCCTGGTTAAGCTCTGCCATGTCCCGAAAGCAGCAGTCAAACTTCTGCTGCAGTTCGTGCATAACCAGCATCCTGCGTAAACAAAAAGATTTCTCACGTTTTCAAGGAAACTGAATGATGAAGGCCTTTAATGACTGCACCAGTACAAAGCAGGGGTTTTATATATCTTTTGGCTTGCAGGGACCTCTCCAACTTTTGTAAAAGAACAAAAAGGCCTCACATTCTTTTTCCTTCCTCCATAAATTCACACAGTATGCAGAGGTAAAAAGTATAGATAGATGCAAGAACTTTTATTAAATTGAGAGCGAGGGAGAGAAGAACATGCAAACAATTTCTCAAAGGTTTACACAAGCTTCATAATGCAAAAGTTAAATAAAACTAAAAACATTGTGAAACAGTTTGCTCTTTGTACCAATGATTTGTGATGGGTTATTTTCCCTTACTTTTTAAAAAAAGAAACAATGGGATGAAAAACTATATCACAGGGTGGCTTCGAAATACTTAGAAAAGCTTATCAAATGGTTACCTCGTAAATTAATGGGAAGGAGCTGAAAAAAAGAAACACCTTGACCAAACTGCACTGGCGAAAACATGCAAATGAATGTGCTCGCAGGGATGCACCATAACCAGAAACGCACCGGTACTGCTCAGCATGCAGAACGGGTTCCTTTCCCTGAAGCCGCCGCTCGAGAGCCAGGCTGCCGACTACGTCTTCCAGGGCTAAGTAGGTGGCTGGAATGCGCTGTTCCAAAAGGCGCTCTTTGCTGCCTGCATTGAAGAAGAGCAAATAGTACCCAATGCAGCTGTCCGTGAAGGCACAACAAGTGGTAAAAGTTGGACAGAATTTTGCACTAGCACAGTATATAGGCAGACCCACTGACGCTAGACACTCTCAAAAACTGGGGCCATTTGCTCGAAGGATTCCACCTGTGGATAAATGTACCCATGGGCAATAAATCTCATGCAAATGACAATAAGTTGCCGAGAAGGAAAGGTAATAAAATCATAGGCGACTCAGGTAACGAACCATTTGACAACTAATGCAGACGTATACGAAAATACAAGAGACATAGATGCTAGCTGCAATGCTAGTAGCTCTACCTCTCCAAGCATTGAAAACTAATTAAATTCTGGGGTGTTAGAAGCCAAAACTACAATTTAATTATGAGGTCTGCCATAGTAGGAGACTTCGGAATAATTTTGACCACTTGGGGTTTTTTAATGCAAACCCAATGAGTGGTACACGAGTGTTCTTACATTCCCCCCCAATTAGAACACAGCCACCGTCGCCAGGATCGAACCTGCAACCACGAGCATGTTCCTTTAATGTACCTATCTGATGTACCATTAGCCCCTGCAACAGCATGTTCCCTGAGAATGAATGAGTGAATGATTCAATCAATCTTTATTGCTCCACATGAGCGAGAAGCAATGAAGTTTTCTATGAAGAGATGAGACAGTGTGTGCCAAACTTTTGTTGCCCGCCTGACAAGCTACTTCAATTACAGGCTACCAGTTCCGGAATGACCCAAGCAAGCAAGGAAGTAACATGCCGAGCATTATTTATTTATTTGGTTTGCACACATAAAATCAGCCAAAGTGAGCTAGCTAGTAAGTACCACCAGAAGGGGCATGACTCCTGCCAGCTCTAGAATCCTTCCTCACAGTAACATTTAAGTACATATATGCATAGTTTCCAAAAAGATTGGCTGCATTTTCATGTGTCCATAATAACAACACCTTTCTGATAAGCAGGCAATTTGCTTCTTCATTTGACAGTGCTGGTCGATGTGATGATGCAATACTTAAATGAAGATTTCTTTTTCCACTTGTTTAAAATATATGCTGCATTGCAGCACTTTATTCATATAAACTGAAGACTAAAGCAGTCAGTTTCGTGAAGTCAGCAACTGCACATACTGGACTGATGAAAGTGGTGCCGTGTACAGTACGATCCCCTTTCAAAGAGAGCGCCTAACTGCTAATAAAGACAATCTTCAGCTTTAGTGAGGGAAAATAATAGCTGACAGGATGCATGAGGCAGACATCTACAGATCAAAGAAGGTTGGCATGCCTTCATGCAATAATTCAGCCATGTTTAGAAGCCAAATAGTGGACTGTACCATAATACACAGGCCCTCAGGTGGTCATATATTTTTTTTTAATCTGAAGGCTGCAACATCTGTGGAAAGTAATAAATTGAACTACAGTTGACTCTTGTTGCAATGGACCCTGATAATCCGACAAAAAGCATCCGTTTTATCTAAAATCCGTAATATCCGAGAAGCCTCACTTCTGAAACTTTCGTCGCAATGTCTAACAACTTTATTGCAGAGTGAGTGATGACCGTCCAAAGTAAAAAACAAACAAAAAAGTTGCAGTTTCGTCTGAAATGCAATGCATTGATTGCGGTAGCAAATTAAGCAAGATAAGTGCGGCAGCAGCAGCAAGCAAATTGACCTTCATGCTGTCCCTTGCTTCAACGCGAACTAAATGTCGAAAGCCCAGGACATACGAAACTACCGACACTGGGCGCATTTTGTCCGCATCGCAGATTGCTTTCAAGATGCAGCACCAGCGCAGGCGCGTCCTTTGTCCACATTGCAGATCGCTTTTAAGGTATGGTGCCCGCATGGCCACGCCACCGGAGTAGAACCCTCTTTCCCTCGACTCCCCCCCCTCTACACGTGCCTCACGTGCGAAAGCTGGCGTGCTTCCGCCCGCTTTCCTCCCTCCCTCGAGCGCAAGATATTGAGCTGCTATCGTCAACTGACCCTCGTAAGTCGGTCGTCAGCCCATGTCGACATGGCAAAAGTCCATTTTATACGCCCAATTTTGAGAAAAATTGCCGCTAACTTTGTCCGCTGTAGCTGATAGTCCGTTGTAGTACAGTCTGTTAAAAGCGAACTTCGTTGCATTAATAAAATAAGCAGACCAAACTAAGGTAGGAATATGATCTGTTATATCCGAAAGTCTGTTGTATGCAGGTCTCTTGCAACGAGCGTAGACTGTACACCGAAGGAAGGACATGGGGTTACCCGGGCAGCGCATGTCGAAGGCCACATCATAGATGAGCTGGCAGAGGTGTCGGATGTTGTGCCGTGTGCGGCAGCTCACTTCCAGAGAGTCGAGCACGCGCGGGAGGCCACACTTGTCCGCATCCACCACGCCCAGGAAGCGGCTGCGGATCAGTGCCTGCAGCTCCTCCGCGTAGCCATCTGGCAGGCACTCCTTCACAAGGTCCTGGTGTGTGCCCACCACCAACACAGGGGCATTGGGAGCACGGGCCTGCAAGTTCAATCTCATTAGACGGCTTATTAGGAGCGCCTAAAAATAAAATGCCATTTGAACCTCGTAAGTATATCTGTCTAGACATTAGGCAATGATCTCATGAACACCTGAGCCAAATATTACTCCCGTACATGCAGCACAACTTTTTTTCGTGGAAACCATATTTTTGTTCCGGACCATAACTAACTTATGATTAGTATGTGGAATTATTACAGCAAAGCTATTAGGGCAAGGTCCACAGAGGTTTTAGTAGAGTGGTAAGGTGTGCTGGCATGGTTGGTATCAAACGTCAGTCAGAGAACAACTAGCCACACAGCCAGCAATGCGACCCTACCAGGCTAGACACCGGTGTCAGTAGAACCAGCGCAACCTATAGAACTATGTGCCAGATATAGCGGAGAGTGTGTATACTAAGCTCAGATATAATGAAGCTTTTTCAAAGTCTTGGGTACATTATGGACAGTGGTAAACCAGGTCCCTGGAACTTCCGAAGGGTGTGAGAACTCGCTTACGCAACTTCGCTGTCTTTGATGTATCAGTTGCTCAGATTTGCATACATCTGCGATGGTTTTTCTTTTTAGTAGTGCATTGCCCAGGGAAGGAGGAAATTTGAACTGCATAAAAGCCCTATGTGAACACAGTAGTTTAAAAATGCAATAAAAAACATGACAAGCTGACCAAAAGTCTGCGATTTGCTGGAATTAACAAGGATTTAAAACTATATGAGCTCAAATTACCATAAATTTAATGCATCACAGGGCAATGTGATGCATTAACTCACCTGAATGTTGATGAGCCACTGGTGGATGCCTTGGACACCTCGCTCGCCATCTGTTATCCTCCACACTACCAAGTACAGGGAGCGCTTGGACAAGAAGTACTGGTGGGTGGCATAGTACTCTTTCTGCAACAGCAATGATATTATTGGTTCAGTGCTTTATTTGCAAACAGGGGATCATTAATGTTCCACACTTGATGGTGTTACGAGTTTACTTGTAAAGCACTTACACACACACACACACACGCACACACACACACACACACACACACACACACACACACACACACACACACACACACACACACACACACGCGCGCGCGCACACACACACACACACACACACACACACACACACACACACACACACACACACACATATATATATTAGCACAAAATAAAGACAAAAATGAGCAACAAACAATCACAGCATTGCCCTTTGTTAAGTTGTACTCAAGCTCGCAAGAGGGCTAGTATGGTAATGCAATGAATGAATACAATATAATACAATATGTCTGCATAATTTACGAAGCAAAATAAACACATGCCAGTTGTCAACTTATCAACTGACACATATTCGGTTGCGAGACACCCCCCATAGTCGGGCTTTTTGTACCGTAGTTTACGCACATTAAGATCTGTGACCAACCATCTCAATTTGTGCTTGCTACGGTAGGGGTACGTGTGCTCAAAAACTGTTGCATATACACGAAATTTTGACCATTCATCAACTTGACTTTACATTTTTTTTAAAAGCAGCACACTCTATGAGACAGCTCAGAATATACCAGAAATCTACAGTCTATATGTGGTAATGTGTTTTAGAACCTTCTTAGCATGAACAGCTATACACAGCCGTTAACAGTGATCCAACTTTTTAACTTATGTTATACTTTCTGCAACTGTTGAATACCAGTCACAGCGCACTGCCTCACCTGGCCACCAAAATCCCATGTGCGGAATGTAACAGGACCGTGTCGTCCCTTCAGTGTCCAGTCACCCAGGTCCACACCGACAGTGGACAGCATCACTCCCCTGGGTGTCTTCAGTCCAAGGCCACGGTGGCCTACCCGCTTACCCCAGTGTTCAGGAGGCCGCTTCCGGTATGAGCCCGTGCCTTCCTGTCGCAGCTGCTCCAGCAGGGATGTCTTTCCGATGCCTTGCACGCCCACTATCATCAACTTCATCCTGGCGTACGGTCGAGCGCTGCACGTTAAGCGAAAAAGGTTGTTGTCACCGACCTTTTGCCATTGATGGGGGCCTACGTTCACAGTCTCACAGAAAAAAAAAAAAAAAAAAAAGGCAATTCAGTGCTAGTGCATGATTAAACTGCACAAGAAGACACAGAATGAGGCTAACAGTCTCGCTGCGCAAGGCTGTTAGTGTGGCTGGGCGCCATGCGCAACCTGCGCACCTCGCTTTAGAAGTAATTTGCTGCATGTGCAAAGAGTGGGAAAGCTGAGATGGCGTGGCATCGTGCGCCGTCTTCCAGAGCATCAAGTGCTGGAAGTTGCATAACGTCGATTTTCGGAGACGTGCTGAAGCAAGATGCAGACAAAGCATTCACTCCCCACTACCGGCGCTTCACATGACAGTGTCGTCTCACTGCAGGCGACACTATCAGCCGCAGGGGCGAAGTGAATGCGAAAACGTGGCTGGCTTTGCGTCCTACCGCCAATAATTATTAAGATGTTGCCAACATGGCATGAAACCACATCTTTTGTCGCCGACTCTCTAAATCAACAAAGGGGTTTTTATTTATTCAAATTTGCTATTTACAATTTTCCAGTAATTCGGAAAAAAATTTGCGGCCCCTTCAGTGTAAGAAAAAGACTGCTGATGACTGTACTAATTTTTCATAAAAATAATGAATTTCAATATAATAAAATTTTGATATAACGAAGCGAATTGCCGATTTTACCGACTTCGTTAGACAGTTAAACCTCAATATAACGAACTAGGCAAAATCTGCAATTTGCTTTGTTATATCGAAATTTCGTTGTATTGAAATTCGATCTTTTATGCAAATAAGTAGTCGTTGATCGGTTTTTCTTACATGGAAAGGGGATGCATAATATTCAGAATTATTGGGCAATCGAAAAAGCAAATTTGAATGAGAAAGCAATTTATTTCGATGAACTTGAGAGTAGGCGATGAATGACACGTTTTCATGCCATGTCGACAATATCTTCACATAGGCGGTACGAATTAAGCGAAGCCAGCCACACGTTCGCCTGCACTCCTCCTCTGCGGCTGACAGCATAGCCCGCACTGGGACAACGCCATAATGAAAAGTGGCAGCAGCGGGTAGTGAATGCTTCGGCTGCCTCTCACTGCAGCTGTTCGCCGAAACTCGAGATTACGCAACCTTCAATACTAAATGCGAAGGAAGACAGCTTGTATGATGCCACGCTGTCTCGGCACGCCCACTCTTTGCACACGCCACGGATTACCCCTAAAGCAGGGTGCGCCGCTGTGTATGCGCTCAGCCGTGCTTACAGCCATGCGCCGCCACGGCTGAGACGAGACGCGCCCCAACTTACCACCTCACCCAACCCCCCACCGCCTCTCTCACGCACTTGACCACGTTACCGCAAGCTCGCTCCCCTCACGCGGGGAGGCGGCATTCGTGCGTGAAGCCACCATCCTTCTTTCTCACACCTCGCACCCTTTCACTTGCACCAAAAGCACAAAGTGAGCAGGGTGCGATAGGATCTTATCGAACTTGGACTTTATACATCCATAATGAGGCTTCACTGTGGCGGTCGCTATAGTCACGAGGCGTGCAATTTGAGAGGTCCGTTTGCAAGCAGCCGCGTGTGATTCAATCATTTGACCACCTGCGTCCGCGGTAGTTTCCACTTATTGTCTCGGCATTCCTTTGCTGCGGAAGCAAAATTTCGTTATACTGAGGTTCTAATTACATGGTGTTCTATGAACAAGAGGTTACGAAAAGTTAAATACTTCGTTATATCAAGAATCTCATTATACTGAAGATCATTATATCGAGGTTTAACGTATCTTGGTTTAAATGTATTACCAACTAGCTCAATAAACCATCTATCAATGTTAGTGCTCGTGAAAACCTACAATGCGGTTTGTCAACAGCCACAAAAGCAAGAATCATACAAATCAAACTTTGTCAAAAGTGTCTGCAAAAAGAACTGTACAGACATCATCGGCAATAAAAATTATGCAGATCCGACGCATTGTGGGAATCGGTGTAAACGTAGCTTTCTGTGCGTTTTTGCTTTGATCGACGACAATTAGCGGTGATGTTGACGGCGAATGTTTAATTTTTTAAACGTTTTGTCCAACACGAGAGTAGTGAGTTGATGTTAAATGTTAACTTGCATGCATCACTGTTGTTCGTCTGCGTAGTTCACAAAACACAAAGGGAGAGGTGTTTGATTGAGGCGGTGTTGTGCAACATATATTTCATAACCTCTGAGAGGGTTGAGCATTGTCAATGCCTGACATGGCACATCGCATTGTGGCAGAAGCATTAGACTTGAATTGGATTATGGGGCTGTTCATACCAAAACCACAACCGGATTATGAGGCAGGCTGTAGTGGCGCGCTCCAGATTAATTTTGGCACCGTGGTGTTCTTTAACGTATCCCTAAATCAAAGTGCATCAGCATTTTTTATTTCAGCCCCGTCGAAATGCGACTGCCTCGGTCACAACCAAATCCGTGACCTTGAGCAATGCCATAGCCGCAAAGCTACCGCGGTGGGCACAGAAGTGTTGATTTGATGTGTGATTGCTTCCGCTGTGTCGCCTAGACCCTGCGGTGCGCTTTAAATAATGCGGCTCTGCTTCTGCACGCCCTGCCTAAGTTGTCCGCTAGACATATTTGCATGGTTTTATTTTTCAGAAATAGCAGAAACGCATCGTACCATACCTTGAACTTAAGTTTATCTAGCGTTTCCTTGCCTTCTCACATCACCTTTTCCCTATCCCCCCCCACTCCCCCCTTGTATTTGTATGGTAACCGCGAGCGAAGAGTGGCAAGGCTGTTATTCACTCGTTTCACGACTGCGTCGATTCTACCCATTCTCTGCCTCCTCTTCCCCTCCTCTCTTCCATTATATCTAGCTTTCTTCTGGACTTGCACGTTGGTAGAAAGGTAAACGCTTTTCGGGGGGGTCACGGATAATTACAGCTGTCAAGCGGCTAATGTGGTGATGACCCGGGAGCTCCAGAGAGCATCGTGCACATACGATGCGGTGCGGTCAAAACGAGTTCCTCACGTCTATTTTCTTTTCTGCCAAGCTCCTTCCATGCATATACACGCTCTAAACCACCCCCTGACGCAGTGTGCCAGACTCCAGCAGCCACAGCAGCAGTGGGAAAGTGTATGCGCATTTCAGTATAGATTTATTCTTACTCGTTTCTGTGTAATCTTCAACTGCCAGATGTTTCATTAATTACTTCTAATATGTTGATTTGTATTTTCACGCTGTTCTTACCTTCGTTGCTAATCGTAGGTTCTATATTTTTATACATGTTATAACACGAGGTCCCCCTGACAGTTTTTACTTTGGGACTTCCTTCTGTATCACATTTCCTTTGTAATTGTAATAATGTCTAATAATAATAAAATTGATTGAAATTGATTGATTGATTGAAAAGGCAAAGAAAGCTTCGCTTTAAAATGCAGTCACACTTGCAATACTGAATGCAGTGTGTACTGATTGATTGATTTGTGGGGCTTAACATTTCAAAGGAACACTTGGGCATCACCATAGTGGAGGACTTCAGATAAATTATGACCACCCGGGCCTCGTAACATGCACAAAATCTAGCACAGGAGTTTTTCTGCACTTCACCTCCACCAAATGCAGCCGCTGCGGCTGGGAACCAAACCTGCAACCTCAGCAGCAGAAGTACCATGCACTCACTCTTGGAGAATAGATTTGAGGTATCCGACGAGGTCAGTGGTGCGGTAGCGGGTTGAGCGCACCATGGACGCGAGCGGCTCGTGCAAGCTGCAGCCACGCAGGTTCAGGTTCCACAGCTTCGACAGAAGGCCGAGCTGTGGAGGCAGCTCGATGATACCCGGGTTCCCGCTCAAGTTCAACACTGAGAGGGAGCCAAGCTCAGCCAGTGTTGCTGGCACGTCGCTTAGGAGGTTGTTGCTTACATCCAGCATGGACAGATTCGGAAAAAGCGGCACCTCCTGCACACCGCAATTGAAGAGGGAAAAAGAATTGTCAAAATGGAATCAAATCACATTGTGGGGTTTAACATCGCAAAGCGACTCATGGGCTATCAGAGATGTTGTAGTGGGAAGCTCTGGATTAATTCTAGGCACCCGGGGGAAGGGGGCGGGCAAATCAGTTCAGCTAAAGACAAGGAGTTGGAGGAAGTCGGTTTCTGCAGAACTGATCTGCCATATTCAGTGTCCTTACGCTTTGGGTTGTCACTCGATTTGGCCTCGCCCTGCCATCTTCAAGTCTGCTGGTTAGCTCAGATGGTAGAGCAACTGCACTGGAAAGGCATCGGTCTTGGGTTCCGAACCAGGATGAAATTTTCTTCAACTTCAAAGCTTTTTTTTTCGGAGGAATCCTTACGGGTTTCCTTCATGGCTTCATGCTACAGTCCAGACGGATGGCAATTTTGCCTTTTCACCTAGGATTCTGAGTGGTGAAACATTTTTTTCATTCCGCTCCCATTTGAATACGACCACCATGGCCGGGTGGCTGCTAAGCGTGAGATCGCGGGATCGAATCCCGGTGATGGCGCCCACATTTCGATGGGGGCGAAGTGCGAAAACAGCCATGTACTTCGATTTAGGTGCACGTTAAAGAGCCCCAGGTTGTCTAAATTTCCGGAGTTCCCCACTACGGCATGCCTCATAATCAGAAAGTGGTTTTGGCAAGTAAATCCCCATAATTTTTTTTTCTTTTTAACCAAGGTGGGGTACCAAACCTGCAGCCTCATGCGGAGTGGCAGGAGACCACAGTGAGCCAGCACAATTAGAGAGGCAAAAAAAAAATTGCCGCATATGCACAAATATAAGAAAATCACAAGGTCTACCATGTCACATAATGTGGATGGCAACATAATGTTGTGCCAAAGATAAACAAATAAAGCGTGATGCAGCTAAAAGGAGACACCACGCAGGCACAGGACAAATGGAAGGCACAAATGGAGCACTTACCATCAACCAAAATTAATTGCATCCAAGGAAAATAAATAAAGGTGCCAAAAGGGAGAAACGAGGGAATGAGGTAATGAAAAGATACAAAAGAAAATCTGAGTAATAATATATGTGAAATGCCCTTTCCAACATTAACCAAACTATCAAGTGCATCCATGACCATCTGAAGCAATACGCTAAATTATTGAAATGCTTCGTTGGCTAAAGTGTCCCGTGAATCAACGACTGTCTCAGGGAACATGCCTATCTATTCACACTTCACCAGAGGCCTCCCTCTGTCTGGCCCTGGCAATGCGTCTCTATTTTGTTATGACACATACTAACCAGCCCGTCTCTGCACTCTCCCAAAGCATGATAACTACAAAACTTCGGACATATGGCTTTCCTTCCGAGTTTTCCATACAAGCTTCTTGGTAGCTTCATGCTAGTTTCAGTTGGATGCTAACTTTTCCCTGCACGTCACAAATCTTGCCACTCAAACTGCAGTTTTTCCATCGAGCCTGCAAGAACACAGTAACAATAGAGTAAGTACAACAATTGCTACCCATAGTAAACAACGGGCTCAGGGAATGACAATAGCGAGTACAGTTACTATTAAAATAACTATATCTAAGCTTCCCATAAGCTAAATTCAATTGTCATTGCATTATAACACGAAATAAAGTGCAGTATTTCCGGCTTAATTTAAGTTTCCCATTGGACTTTGCCCTACATCTTCACACTTCTCTCTAGCATTTCCAATAGGAGTATGGAACACTTTCTGTGTGGACCTCTGATTTACAGCAGGCAGTAGGCATCTACAGAGCATGGCCTCTGAGTTTGTCGGTGCAGCTTAAAGAGACAAGGAGAGACAGTTCGGTGATAAGAAAGGGCAGAGGGATTGCATCTATGTAACAGATCATGTTCGTTGCAGATGACTTGAAGTGTAGAAATGTAAGGCTGATTGCAATTTGTCTCTGCAACTGAGTCATCTATCAGCACAGAACAAACATTACAAGGTTACCAGAAGAGTAATCAAGCACTCTTGATTGATTCAATCTTTGCCTTTTGTGCTCCTTTAAAGACAGCATGCCATGTCACCTTGGAGTCGTTCCCGTCTTGCTGCCCCACTAGACCTTGGAGACCTGGCAGCTGATTACTGGCCAGCAGCAGTGTGCGCAGGTTCTCCAGACGCCAATGGCTTTGGTGCAGGCAGCTGCCCCCTGTGCCGACACCATTAGATACCATTCAGCTGGCATTAAAAAAATATGAGATGGATGCATACGTGGCAATGCCACGAGGCCACAGGAAAGCTTAAAGGAGAACTAACACATACTTTCAAAGTTTTCAAAAATATACTATGTGCTTCTTGCACATAAAAGGATTACACTTGGCAAATGTGAAGGTCAAGAAATGCTTAAAGATGTCTTTGATACGAATGTTAGTCACCGAATACCAGACTTGGCATCACTGACAATATCATGAAATCATGGCACAGAGCGAATTGCTGACGCTGAGTAGAAATAAGGGTAGGCATGATAATGTTGTTCCTTAAAAAAAAAAAGAGTACTGTGCTTGTTTCTGTTGGTTGCCCCTGTATATCGCACCTGCAGCAATCACTAGAACAAAGCAAGCCAGTATGCCGCATATATACTTGCTGGGTATTGAAAGTGAAACTGGTTCATATAAACAAGCATTATAATAAATTATTTTGGGAAACTCTTATTATTGCCAGAATCTCTTTCTAGGAGTTTAAGGGCTTGGAGCTTCACTTAACATAAACATGCAAATGTGGCAAGACAAAAATGTCATGTTAGTACTCCTTTAAAACACCCTGTGCCACATCTGTTAAAGCAAACTGACGATACTGCATTATGTTAAAAAGAATACACATACAAACAATCAATGCAGATCTATCCCAATGTGTCTTGCCAGAAACAAGAGAGCCTATCAGCTTTCAGTGTATTCTAAACATTGAAAATAATTGGTGTAAGAACATGTCAGACACAGGGTGCACATTTTGCCTACCCATCATGCACTCGGAAAAACCGGATATCAGTGCATGGACTCATTGGTTACATGTGCAGGGTTGTCCATTCTCTGTGGGAACATCTCACTGACATTCAAGCACTCATAGGATCTTCAATTCAGGATGAAGGATTGCAGAATAATCTTTCATTAACATGTCTGCATAAGGCATTATATGAGCCAGAAGTTGTATCATACCATCGTATCGTATCGCATTAGCCAGAAGTCATATCGTATCAAATACTAATCAAGCATTCCCCCAAGCAGTGGTTGACACTGTATATTACACAATGTCATCACTGCTGTCATTTTTCTGCCTTCCGGGTTGCTCCATAAATGCTTTCTATGGCTTTAAGAAGACAAGAATTCCTAAAAGGGGTTGCAAATATTGTCTTTGGAGACTTGAGAGCCTACCAGTTGCAGCACAGGTGGTGTCAGTTGTTGCTGGCGTCCACCACACAGCTAATCGATTGGAGGACAGGTCGAGGTGACGCAGACTAACAGGGTAGAATCTCAGCTCGCCGGGTGAAGCCAGCCCATTGTAGCTGAGGTTCACTCGAGCCAGGTGGGGTGCCCTGCAGGCCAGCATGGGAGGCAGCCTCTCGAAGGCATTGTGAGACAGGTTGAGGCTGCTCAGTGGGCAGCCTGAGCCAGGCCCTTCCGGCGCATATGTCTCTTGCACCTGCAAGAGAATCAGAATCAGAATCAGAATCGGTTTTTATTGAGATCATTAGAATGATTACAAGTTGTTAATATTCAGGAGGAGGTCCCGGAGTCAAAGACTGCAATGGGACCTCCTTTACAAAGTAAACGTAATAAAACAAAAGTACAGCAGTTTTCAACAAATTGTTAAAAAATTACAGGTTTTAGTATGAATACCATGATTGAAGAATTACATATGCATAAATGTCATGAAAAAAAGCTCTGTAACACAATCTCGTTGACAACTGATGAAGCAACTGCGTAGATGACGTGACGAACACATTAGAATTTGTTAACTCGAATGTATATGTGATGCAAAAACAGAAACCTAACGGTATGGCAATGAAAATGAAATGAAGGGACCCTGAAAGAATGGTTATGAGTATGGACTAGGCATCAGTATTCGACATAATGTAATCTTTTAGTTGTTTCTTGAATTCGTGAATATTAAGTGTTTTTATGTAAACTGGTAGTGTGTTCCAAAATGCGATAGATGAAAAATGGACGCTCTGTTTGCCATAATTAGTATGGATTTTAGGTAAAATGAAGTTCCTATTTATTGCAAACCTGGTAATATTAGTATTTAATAGAGAAGACTGTGGTAACAAGCTATCACATCGTGTGTAATTGATTTGGCGGAACAAAAAGGTACCTAGATTATATTTAACGAGTTGTGTGACTGTAAGAATGTGATTAGTTCGTAAAAGATATGAGGCGTTGTTATTATATGGGCTAAATGTAATTATCCTAATAGCCTGATTCTGTAGAATTTGCAATGAGTTTAAATGGGTTACGTAAGTGTTTCCCCAGCAAGTAACGCAGTAAATAATGTGGGAATGAATAAATGAAAAGTATAATGATAGTAATATTTGATGGTCAAATATGTTTCGTGCTTTTGGGGCTCGCTGGTTCTCTTACATATAGCTGGTGTCAACATCAAGATCCTCAAACAATGGCTCCCTCAGAGTAATGGAAAGAAATCTCAAAGGCCATGCTCTTGTGTAACGCAGGTGCTGGGAGCAACATCACGGCCACCACATTTCAAACGCTGTTTTGCGAGGTGGATACAGTACATCTACAGCACCCATGAAATGCCCATATATTATTTTTACAAAAAGAACATAAAATGTAACCTCTGCGTAATGACGAGAAAATGAAATGAAATACAACAAAGCATTGTTGAGTTTCTCTGTCGAAACACTGAGGGCGAGCTAAAGTCAGCAAAGTACAATTGCAGTTTGCTTTTGATTTCCCTGTTGGCATGTTTGAGGGTATCTTGAATGTATGATTTGTTGTGTCCCTGGAGATTGTAGCTAAATGTTTCAAGGTTGTGAGAACTTCGAATACCACAGATCGCTTCCAAGATCGAGTGATAAGGATAGGCTAGTGTTAGTGACACTAATGATGACAGTAGTGGCGCTGATGACGACAATAGTGACACTGATGACGACGCAGCACAAGTAGGAATTGGATTATCCTATGTGGCACGAGTAAATTAAAACACGCAAGGGGGTCACAGAAAGATGGAGGCTTGAGTGATCAACAATGGCCGAACAAGGAAAGCAAGCTTCAGCATGATTCCATTGTTTCAATGAGTAGACTTGTCCTCACCAGGGCAAAATTTGTTTATTAAAAATGACAGTGAAGCCCATCTCAGAATGAATGTCGACATCAGTGTGATTACAGCTCTGACACCTATAGCATAGGCACTTATAGGGCGGGACAGAATATAATGCGGACTTTTCTGACTCCCATTTATCTTCCCATAGAACTCAATGTATGCCTACGGCTTAGAGTGCAGCCGCGCGAGACAAAATATCGGTTATAATGCAGAGGCCGGAAAATCCTGCAGACAAGCCAGGCCAGTGAATGCACTTCTCAATGAGGAGCAATTTTGACCACCTGAGGTTTTGCGACATTCACCCTATGCACGGTACACAAGCATTTTTGCATTCTGCCCTCATCAGAATGTGGCCACCACAGGTGCAACCAAACCCGCAACATCGAGCCCAGTAACGTAATGTTATAGCCACTGGGATACCGTGGCAGGCGCCAGAGCAACAGCAAGAGTAACATGTGTAAAGTGTCCTTCCTATGAACAAACGTAGAACTGAACTGGAAAACGCTTTCTCTCTACCAGAACCGCAGCCGATAAAGGTTGCAGCAAAAGTAAAGCTCTAACAAGTGTAGTGGTGCACGGTAGCACACTTTTTTTGCGTATAACCTGCCGCCGCATGTAACCCGCACCCCAAATTACAACAGCCTGGAAAGAAAAAGAGAATCCGTATGTGTAACCTGCGGAAACGACTGTGTGCTGACATCTTTGCAAAAACGGTCTCCATTCATGGATGCGCTACACGTCCACGTCGTATCTTTGGCCAGTGGCACTGTTCCACCCCTCCTTGGCGATGCTGCACTGTTGAGGACGGTCACTGAGCGCAGCTCATAGAGGTCCGAGTTCTAGCTTGCCCATGCTGCGTGCATTATTCGCTAACTATGAGGGTGAATCGGAAAGTCTTTGCCCCTATTTTTTATAGCCAAAATAAGGTACGTACAGGTAATTACAACTATACGTACTATTCTGCGTACCTTACACTATTTTTTCGCATAGTCCCCACACCGGTCCAAACATTTCTCCCACTGCAGAAGTAAATTTGAGAAATGTCGCCAGTCACCGAGGCACGTGGCCTCAACCTTTTGTGAACTCACAACACCACCACCTCACACTTCTCAGAGTGAGACACCTTTCCCCATACGTGGGCTGTATTTGCCAGTGGATATCAAGGGGCGTTCGTTCCTTGCTCCATGGAAAAAAAATCACACTTCGTTGCTTGTACGCTGTGGACGTGTGAAGCACAACTGACATCTTCAACAACTGACAGCAGCAACATGCTGCGGAGCTACCGGCAGATAAAGCAGGGTCGGTCCACGAAAGGTCCATCGCTGGGAATGGATATGGTGACTTTGCATTTACAGCCTGTGACGGCACAATTTTTGTCTGCCCGCTAGGCTCGGTGGCCGGCCAGGTTCGGTGGGCAACATTGATCATCACACCAAATAAACGCCAAGCACAGCAGCTCACGGTCAGTCATCATTCACCGTCACCACACTGCAGAGCATCACTCTGACGAAGGGTGCCTTGAGCCCTCTTGTTCATGAACCCAGGCGGTTTGCAACACCGGCGACGAGGATGGACTCTGGTCTCTCCGCGGCCAGGCTCCACGTCGTGGCTCAGGACCCGCCAATCTTCGACATGTGGCACACTGGCCTTGTTCCATTGTCTGTGTCACCGTACATGCTGACCGTCGAAGTCTGCAGGCACTAAATTTCCATGGAGCTGGACACAGGGGCCAGCATGTCAGTCATGGCTATGAAACTGTTCAAGCGCACCTTCCCCGCGTGTCCATCGAGGCTTTGGGCGTCATGCTGTGCAGCTACTCCGGACAGTTCTCCCAGGTCCAGGGTCAGGCCTGAGTCAGCATTCGCTTTGCCAACAGGGAGGCAATCCTTCCCCTTTACTTAACCAAGAGGTCATCGCCAATGCTGCTGGGCCAAAACTGGATTCACACACTGGGAGTTCATCTGCCAGAGTACCAGGAAGCCGTCCTGCATGCGGTGAAAGACGTCCCAAGACTCCTGACTAATTTCAAGTCCCTGTTCAAGCCAGGAGTGGGCACATTCGCTGGCACGATGGCCGACATCTGTGTACCTGAGGGAGCCAGGCCTCGTTTTTTCAAGCCTCACCCACTGCTGTTCCACCTGAATGACGGGGTCACCGAGGAGCTGCAATGGTTACAGCGAGATGAAATCCTGGTGCTCGTCATGATGTATGAATGGCCCGCCCCTATGATTCCAGTCCTCAAGCGAGATGGCAGTGTCAGGATCTACGGAGATTTCAAGGTTACCATCAACCCCGTCCCTACCATCGAGAAGTACCCGCTGCCCCAGACTGAAAATCTCTGGTCAGCATTGTCTGGGGGACAAAAGTTCACCAAGCTCAACCTCAGAGGTGCTTACCAGTAGCTGGCGCTCCCGGATGCCTCTCTGAAGTATGTCACAATATCGACCAACTTTCGGGTTCTTCCAGCACACGCACTTGCCGTTTAGCGTGGCCTCAGCCCCAGCCATATTTTAGAGGAAGATGGACAACCTTTTCAGGGGTATGAGGCACATGGCAGCATACTTGAATGAAATCCTGGTTACCGGCACCAACACAAAGGCCACCTGCAAAACCTGCACAACGTCCTGGCATGACTGCAGGACGCCGGTCTCAAGATCAAGCTGGAAAAGTACGTTTTCCTTACCCCCAGAGTTGAGTACCTAGGAAATGTCATTTCACAGGCCAGCCTGGCCCCGGCCCACCGCATAGTAGATGCTGAGCTTAAGGTGCCTAAGCCGCACAATAAGAAGGAGCTCCAGAGCTACTTCAGCCTCATCAACTTCTACAGGAGTTTCCTGCCAAACCTGTCGGTGCACCTAGAGCCGCTCCATCTTGTGCTTCGAGATGGTCAGCAGTGGGTCTGGAAAAAGGAGTAGGACGTGACCTTCCAGCGCAGCAAGGAGCTAATCACCAAAGCTCCAGTGCTTATTCACTTCGATTCAGCCAAGCCTGTCGTCTTCACCATAGATGCGTTGCTGCATGGTGTTGCAGCCATCCTAGTGCCCGGGACAAGGATAGCCAGGAACGCCCTGTGTTGTTAGCTTTCCGTCGGCTTCATGCTGCAAAGCAATGTTACAGCCACCTGAACAAGGAAGGCCTGGCCCTCATGTTCTGGGTTGAGCGCTTTCACCAGTATCTGTGGGGTCGGAAATTCGAAGCAGTCACAGACCACAAGTCGCTATTGGGGCTGCTGGGGCCTGAAAAGGCGGTTCCCGTGCAGGCATCACCTCGAGTGGTACGCTGGGCCTTGAGGTTGGCAGACTAGAGCTACCAGCTGGTCTGCCCTCCTGGAAATAACCTGGGACTAGTTGATGCCCTGAGCTTCCTGCCCCTGCCAGAAGTGCCTGCTGCTGTTCCAGAGCCTGCTGAAGTGTTCATGCTGGAGCACGCATACCCAGATGTACTGTCCAGATCTGCGGTGTCACAGGCAACTAGCCGGGACCCAGTCCTGTCCCAGGCGGTCAAAGCGGTGTCCAGAGGGGAAGAGCTGGTGCAGCAGGCCTACTGAGCCTACAGCTGAGCCCACAGCAGGGCTGCCTACTGTGGGGTTCCACGGTGGTGATCCCACAAAGTCTCTGGTCCAGGGTCCTGCAGTTGCTGCATGCGGGTCGTCTTGGCGTGGAAAAGACAAAGATGGTGGCACAGTCCCACGTTTGGTGATCTGGCCTAGACTAGGACACTGCTCACATGGTGCAGAGCATCCAAGTCTGCCAGGAGCATCAGCGGGCCTCATGTCATGTGGAAATCACCCCCTGGCCATTCTCACAGAGACCCTGGTCCCGCCTGCACGTGGATTTTTGGAGGCCCTTCAAGGGCCATTATTTCCTTGTTGTGGCAGATGCCTTTTCAAAGTGGGTGGAGGTCCTATCTATCACCAGTCCATCAGCAGGCACGACCATTGCGGTGCTGCAGCAGGTCTTCGCTGCCCAGAGGTTGCCAGACATCATCGTGTGCAACAATGGTCCTGCTTTCGCCAACACAGAATATCTGGCCTGGCTCCCATCTGATTCCGCCGGATGATGGTTCCGCCATACCACCCAGCTTCAAACCATGCAGCCGAGCGGGTGGTACAGACCATCAAGGACAAGCTCTAGAAGAGCCAGGTTGGGGATTTTCAAACGCAGGTTGCCTGGGTATTGTTCCAGTACCAGATCACACCCCACGATGTCACTGGCCATGCCCCCTGTGAGCTCCTGCTGGGCCAGATGGTCAAGACACCCTCAGACATCTTGCATCCAGACCTCTGGTCCACAGTGCTCCTGAAGCAGCTGAAGCAGAAGCTAGCTGCTGACCAAAAGTACCGTCCTGGGCTTTTGCCGGAGTCGGGAGCTCCAGTCTTCACCAGGAACTTTTGTCCTGGCTCACATTGGTCTGCCAGACAGGTGGTATCTCCTGTCAGTTTCTCATCGCTGCTAGTCCGCGTGCCGGACGGGACCATGTGGCACTGGCACACTGACCATGTTAGGCCTCGCTTCGGAAACCAGCTAGCACTCTCGGCAGCCACTTCAGAAGTTCAGCCCACAGGGGGGCCAATGGCAGCACCAGTCGATGCCAGCGAAGCATTGCCCACTTCGGAGGCAGCAAGCATCACCAGTTGTGCGGTGCCTGTTGGGCCGGTGTCAAGTCCGGCACCACTCTCAAGGCCGGCCACTGCGGACCCTCCGGACGGAGTGAGGCTGGCTCAGGCAACACCCGGCGTTGCTACACCCGGCCTATTGACACCGGTGCGCAGGTGCAGTACTTTACCGTGAAGGCCGTCAGATACTCGCTTGGATAACAGGCTCCATCGACCCAGCTGGGACGGCAGCAGAGCCTCGACCAGGCGTGAACTTGCTATTAGATTGTGTTGAACAAACAAACTAGGGGTAAGGGGTGTGACAAGAATGTGACGGCATAATCTTCGTTGGCACACCAGGCTCGGTGGACAACACTGACCATCCCACCGAATAAACACCGAGCACAGCTGCTCGTGCCAGTCATCATACACCACCACCACACTGCGGAGCATCCTACTGACGGAGAATCCCTCGAGCCCCCCCTCCCGCCCTCATTCACGAACCCGGGCTAATCGTGACACAGTCGTAATACAGCTAAAAAAAAGAGGGGCAAATACTGATTCACCCTCATACTAAACACAATATGGCGACCCGTAAAGAGGAGGAGAATGGCCAACCATAAAGGAGGGGAGAAGGGAGCTTCAACATGCAGGGGTAGGGAGAGGCTGGGGTTCCTTAAGAGATAACGAAACTTTGAATGGTGGAGGACCTTGCCTTGAAGTGTTGCTCCACAGCAGCGCAAGCCATGCTGCCGTGAAGCCACACCTCAAGGCGAAATTCGCATATAAGCTGCATCCCAATTTAAAAAACGTTTAATGTGGGTTATACGCACAAAAGTATGGTACATTCAGGGAAGGCAACCAGAGGATCCACATCACCAAAGAAATGTGCACCTGCCTCAAGTGCGTGCCTCCAGAGGCAGTGATGTTCAAGTGGCCAAGTCGGCGACGGGGCACGAGGTGCAACAGGTGCTGGCTCGGGCTCCTGTGGAGCAGAGTTGCCTCCTGGTTCACTGGGCAGCCTTGACAGCATGTTCATCGACAGGTTTAGGTTCCGTAGCCGGGGTGCTCCCCACAGCTCTTCAGGCAGCACCTGCAGGCGTACACATATTGTGAAGTGCTGCTGCAGTGAAAATTTAATTTTTCTTCATCCTACCGCTATGACAAACTCCCTCCCAAGAATGCTTGTCTTCATATAGCTCTGCCTTTACAGGCTTTCCATGTTCGTGACACCAGTTAATCTGACCCTTCCTTCAAAGTGACTGCGTTCAAAACAAAGAACTGAGAAGCTCACAAATAAAACCGAACTCCTAAGGTAATGGTATGTTAAGGTGGCTAGATGGCAGCTTAGCAAGTGCAGTTACTTATCAGTGTCACATAAGAACAAAAGAAAGTGAGGACAAAAAGTGATGAGTTCAGCGGGAATCAAGCTCACTGCAGACCATATAAAAGTGTGTACTTTTTGTGGAGAGCACTGTAAACTTATTCGGGACAACTTCAGGTGAAATTTAGCTACTGGTACGACTGCGGATTGGCAGGTCATGCAAAGGTATGCATGTTAATTAAGGTGCTTAACACAGTCATTGACTTTGCTCCTGTGCAGTGCCAAGAAGCTTTATGATAGCTTCCTGGTATTTATGTTTGTTCGCTTTATGACCAGTCTCTGTTCCTTAACTGTGTCTTGTGGAAGCTGGTTAGTAGGTAATGAATTATTCTATATGCTTCCACTCAGTTGATGAACAAAGACCACAATGACCCATAAATGTTTTTTTCACAAATCCTAAAACAACCACAGATGCCAATTTGAGAACCATGATGTCAGGTAAGGAGCACACAGACATAGCGTGTCCCATCAGTACTCCTTCATTTTCCGTTTTACCAGCCCCACTGCCACTTGTGGCTCTCCCTATGTCCCTTGCAACTCTTGGTGCAATCTCTTGGCCTTCTAACCAACTACAGTTGAACTTCGGTATAACATACACGGACATAATGCAGCATCGGATACAAAGAAGTAAATATAGCACGTCTCGCTCGCTTGCATCAGCTTGCAGCAAATATATGCCTATAATGAATATTGGCTATATCAAAGGTATCTTTATGTCGAATCTAACTTTGATATAACAAGGCTCAACTATAGCCAAAGCCCTGCACTTGTGGTCTTTGTTATTGTCACACCAGTCCTTACAATGCTTGGCAATTAGGTTGCACATTGACAGGGACATCCCCAAGAAATGTCAAATCAGAAAACAAGCCTTGCTAGATCGCTAGTTCGGCACCTGTAACTTGTTGTTGGACAGGTCGAGCGTGTGGAGGGCAGGCAACTGGAACAGGCTCCCTGGAACCGTCTCCAGCCGGTTGTCCTGCAGCTGCAGCTCTTCCAGAAGTGGAGCAGAGACCACCGCAGGCAGCGTGGCCAGTTTGTTCTGTCCAGCTGCCAGCAGGTGCAGTGATGGCAGCGATGAAAATACGCAGCCTGGAAGCTCAGACAAGGCATTCCCCGACACGTCCAGGCGGGTGATGGCGGCCAGTGCAGGGCCCGTGAGCTGTGGCTGCAGCTTGAGCTTGAGGTTGAGTGCCATGGCAGCATCGGCCAGCCAACGCTCGGATAACTGCTCCAGGCATTGCTGGCCATGCCAGTTGATCATCACAGGTACGCTCGGTGCCAGGGCCAGGCCATCTAGGGCACCCTGCACAGAACAAAGCAAGACAGTGTCCACCACTACAGGATTTTTTTATTGATTCCAACCGATCACCCTGTAAAAGGGGCCCTGAAACACATTTCTAACTAATCACACAATGGCTTTACTATTAAAGGATGTCGCCTCATGAATCTCATGGCGCAAACATTTTACGAATCTTTGAACTATAAGTGGAGTTATCACACCGATAACTTGCTTTCTCTACGTCCAGCCTAGCACACTAGAAGCTATATAGAGAAGCCAAAAGAGCAAAGCCTCGGCCGAAAGTTGAGTGCCGTGGCAGTGAAAGGGCTCGTCGCAGCACCCTATGGTGACCGCAGTAGACTACTTCCCCACTTCCATCTCAGAGGCCATGCGTAGCTGACACAGTTACGCACAGTGCAGAGATGAAATTATTTTTCTGCCATTTTGGGATTGCAGACACATATACGTTTAATTTATTTAACTCAACATTAGCAATTATGCATTACAGAGAATGCTATCGTGATCACGAAGTCAGCCAATAGTGTTGGCAGGCCAGCTGCTTTTGATGACGCTGCATGACGGCATTTCAGTCATGGAAGACGCTCTAGTGAAGGGCTTAGAATTGTTTTGGCCACCTGGAGCCCTTCATCACATACCAAAAGCACGGTACACTGGCATTTTTGCATTCCACCTGTAGCCACCACGGCCTGTAAATCAAACACATGACATAAAGCTCCAGAGCAGAACACTATAGCCCCAGAGTCACCGCTGCGGGTAACAATTTTGAAAGGCGATCGCTACATTTCACATCTGTGACTTCTTTGTTTTGTTTACCTGGCTGTAAACTCGCCTGCCCAATTGCTCGACACAATGCCTGCATAAGTGAAGCAGGAAACAAACAGACAAATAGGCATCGAAGCAAACAGATTAGCAATAAATCGATAAACAAGCAAATAAGTAAAAGCGGCATGCCCACCTGGTTGACAGTGTGTTCCGGGTCACGATATGCGCGCAGCGACAGCAGGCGTGACACAAGCCGCCCGCCGTGGGGGAGCAATGCGGCCAGTGCCGCTCCATCCTCATCTCGTGCCCCGTGGCGAAGCAGCAATTCCACCATCTGAGCATCCCTCCGCCGGCATGCCTCCAGGAGAGCACTTGACGGGCTGCACCATCGTGTGTCATGCGTGTGTTGCTATTACACACAGAGGGCGGTTAAGTTTCTATAATCACTACAAACACAAATGCACGGAGTCTATTGAACAGTTTAACAGAACCTACCAGAAAGAAGTGTTACGTGTGTACTGTGGGAGCACACACAAGAATAAGCCAAAGCTGAATGACAAGGTAGCAAACATAATGAACAATAAGGCTGAATGATTAAGTTTGAAGAAGACGAATAAAAGAGACAGATATTTAATTAACAGAAAGCAAGCTTAGCGACTACTTCAGTTAGGTATGTTGGGAAGCATAAACACTTGTTAGATACTGCATTTCTGTGCAAATGACTTGCTCTAAAGCTTAGAGAAACTTAAAGGGCTCCTCACCAGGTTTGGTCATTTTGAGCTGACAAGTGCAGTGCATACAATGCGAGCTAACGATCGCATCTGCGAAGTATGACATCCTTGCGCACCACGAAAAGAGCTTAAATTTTAAACCGAACCCCGTTTGCGTTTCTCCTCGTGGGTGCCATGCTCCAAGCCAGAGAGGCGACGTATATCGCACAAGTGCGCCTGCGTACATGGCCACTCGTAGTGGCACATGACTTTGAGAATTATTCAAGGCAACATCAGTTATTTGTTTGATCTGTCGCTTCAATAGACAAATCAAAGTTTAGAAAAATAATAAAACCTACAAACCAAATGTCTGCGTGTCATTCATTTACTTCGTACCGCAGCAAGAGAGATATACTTCCGTTTCGTCTGCTTGTTCCCATGTCATGCAGTTGCGCGTGCAGAGAGCAAAACTATGTCATTTTCTACCGTGTTCCAGCGCGCGATAATGCTCTGTGATCCGCTTTCATCTGCCTCAGTGTTCGTGTGGCACTGACTTATACCACTAGTCAGGTGTTCTTGTGCACAGTGCGCAAAATTGTGCACTGTGAGAAACAAAACAAATGCAACAGTTTGCGTGAGAGACCGTCAGCAGAAGTGCGCCATACAGCAAAAAAGTGAGAAAAAAATAAGAAAGGCAGGTCTTGTGACGTATGCGTCCCGCGATCCTCTGGCTCCGGTATGGGAGAACGCAGGGAAGGAATTTCTCTTGCGGAGGCTACACGGGGGCAAGTGGAGAGATGGTTATGTTGGTGGCGACACCAGCCTCCTGAAATCATGGACTTGCGGCACTGAAATATTTTTATCTTGGCTATTAACGAACCAATTTGAAAAATTCTTGCGGTAGAACACTCCCTAGAGGGCATGTAACAACTTCCAGCGTATAACCAAAATTTGCTACGTGGCCTGGTGAGGGGCCCTTTAAAACAACCAGTGCCTCTGCAAAGCTTGCTTGGTTGTGTCATAGTCCCCTTACCTGTCTCCCCGCATGGGAAGGTTAGGTGCCGCCCCAGCACGCAGCAAAGCAGCTGCTAGCGCGTAATGTCCTTTGCGTACAGCCACGTGCAGTGCTGTCTCACTGCCCTGGTTGCAGTACAGGTCGAGCCGCACGGGGCAGAGTTGCATCTCGCGTGGTGCAGCCCCTCCAGAGGCCATGTTGAGGCGTGTCACTATGGACTGCACATGCCCTGTGTCTGTGTAGATGTGGGCACCAATTTGCTCTTTAATAGTAGTGCATCTCAAGTATGGAGAAAAGACAAAAACAAGGAATCGCTTTACAGAAAAGAAGACAGAGAAGACAGTGATTAATTTCAAACAAATATAATCAAGCAGTTACTTCAGTTATGTTGTGAAAGATAAATATTTGTTAGATATCGCATTTCCGCATGCATGACCCACACCAAAAGATTAAAAAATTCAAGTACGAACTGAGAATGCAAATTATACTTAAATTGTGCCTTCAAATGTGGCTTCACTGCGACGAAGATTTTCTTGCTGTGAAGCCCCATTTGAAGACAAAACTCACATAAAAAGGTGCAACCTGCATTGCCGTGAAGCAAAAGGAAGCTTCAGCAGATAGCTGTGATTACTGAATGCAAAGAAGGATTTTTAGGCCTGTTACAACGATGTGAATGAATGTCCTTGCACTTTGTTATTTGCGAAGGTTATTTACATGAACATTCTGTTTTAAATGGTTGGAATTTCGGATGTGAATTGTTATATCTAGGAGTGGGCTGCCTGAGAAGATGGTAATTTCTAAAACATACTTCATGCTACTAAGTTTCAGAGATGCACAGATTTCGCTGAAGAGAGCTTGTGCACACCCTGCACATAGCATTCTTTTAGAGGACGACGATGGAGAGATAAAGCTAACTAAAGCTTTTAGGCAAAATGAAATGGTTTGAGTTCTGGGTGCATACCCCACAGGCCACCCAGTTACAAGTGTTCCAACATCTATGTCCAAAAGTGACTGGCTGAGACTATGACTGCTACTGAAAGCACACCTGCAATTGGGCTTTCATCAGCGGTGAGGAGCCGCTTGGCCCAAACACGCCACTTCAGCAGTGCTTCCAGAAAGCGTCGATGGCCGAGGCAGGCAGCCATGTACAGGGCTGTCTGGCCCGTGGCATCCTGTGCATTCACATCAAAGGCCAGCGGGTACTCCCATTTGCCATTTGGGTCCTCCCACAGCCTCAGCAGGTGAGACGGGTAGGCGTGACCCAGTAGCTGCTCTAGTACAGTCACGTGACCACCGAGGGCAGCTGCGTGCAGTGGCAGCCACCGCTCCACTGTTGGCTCCCGCACCAGCTCAGGAAAGTGCTGTGGCACAAGACAACAAGACAGCCCAAACCAGGTAAATTAACTTATGCTCAACAAGCTAAAACAGAAAGGTTGTAGTGCATTTTATATTCATTATGCTAACACACCAGCTATGCATTCGAATCATTAAGTTTAAAGAAACAAAGCAACCTGTGGGCTATGAGCAGAGGTTGGCAAACGCACTAGTGTAATGAAGTCGACTCACTCAGACTCGAACCTACCCATGAGTCTGATTCTGAGTGAGCCCCACTGAGTAAAATTTTCAGGAGCCTGAGTTCGAGTGATGCCAGCTGCGTAGAATTTTTACGAGTCTTAGTCCAAGTGAGCCCTAAGCAAGAAATATATACATTACAAGTGAGTTCTGCTTATTATGCAGATTAATATGAAATACTGCTAAAGTCGCATCGACAATAGCAATGTTACGCTGTGCGCAGCATACATCACACGAGCGCAGAAAAAAATTAACAGATGGAGCACAGGAAAATCCGGCCGTCGTTCGCACTGTTGTCCGGCTGCATCCCAAGCCTGCACCCCCCCCCCCCCCAATCCCCATGAATGCAAACCACTAGTTTTATGTCCATCCTTATCACAGCAATGACAACGCAAGTAGGCGTCGCTAAGTGCAGACTGTCACAGTGCCATGCTTCGACCCCCCCCTCCCCTCCCGCCTCACTGTATCTCCTCTGCTTTGCGTTTTCCTACAATGTGCACCTCCATTGCACACTGGAGGCAGGTTTGAAAGTAGGGAAGGCGCACTGCAAAGCATGAGACATCTGGGTGCAAATGAGTAGTGTAGGCTGTGTAAGCTTCCCTTTCACCCTTCCGGCCAATGTCAGATAAAGCTAGACGCTAGAGCACTGTAAGCTGTGGTATTGCGAGAAGTGACAGAGATTGACACCATTTAACTTTCTCAAGTTTGTTTGGCTCAGTTTCCGTTTTCATTCAGTACTCACTCGGCCTCTACCCTGTTTTTTCTGGACACTGAGAGTTGGCGCTCTTGCTTTTGTGAGAAAGCAGTGCTGGATGGAATTCAGCGCGAGTGACATCATGGTACCAATCATTTATTGGTCATGGTGCGCATCTATGCTTGTGGCAATTTCTATGATGAGAGGTACTCCTGTTGCTTCTGTGGAGCAACCAGACTTTCCAAATGCTCCATGTACAGAACAGCCTTCGAGAACAACGAGGCAAGCTGGACTTTCAGCAGTGCTCTTCACAACCGTAGTTTGATTGAACGTTGGTGATCTAGCTTTTGTATGGACCGGTACCATGGAGGTAAGGGGAAAAATTAGGGGGGGGCATGATGCCAAGCAGCTAGTCTTGGCAAGCCAGCCTCCTCTGATGCTGCCCTACCAGCTTCTCTCCAGGTCCTAACTGATCAATATTTCTTGGGTAGTAGGCCCTCCATGGTTGCCAGACTTTTTCAACAAGCTAGTTGGTATGCTAACTGGTGCCCTCATCACAATCGACCCCCGCCACACGCTCTCCGGTCTACTCCCTCATACACACTCAGCACACTCAGCGGCTAGAAATTACTACTTGTGCATTTCGTGGTGAGGTCCTATTGCCCGCGAGCCTTTCCTTTATATTTTAAGACAAAAGCCTTATATACCCCATGAAGCAAAAAATCCGGCGTTCGTTGGGCATCAATATCTGATGGTTCTAAAACCCACGTGACCAAGCGGTGATGTCACGTTCCCGGTGCTGAACCTGCTGCAGCTCGCACTGCAAAATCCCATGGTGAAGTAAAGTGAATGAAGGTGAATTAAAGTGCATTAAGGTGGGCTAAAGTGAATTAAGGTGGGTGCACATTAGAGCAAGGTGGATGGAGATGGAGTTTTAATTTAAGGCAATTACTAAGACAAGTCCTCATGCTTTCGCCTTCAAATCACGTAAGGATACCTAAGCGACTATCAATTTTTTATGACGAAGCTTCAAGATGGTCGCTTGACGCACACTCCTAATCCTTTTCGTTCCTCCGTGTTTGGTGCTCGTGTTCAGAGCGATTGACAGCAAATATTGATGTCAGCAGTGTCACTGTTCGAACTGCGCACCTGCACTTAAAACACTTTGTGTCATGGACGCATCTGCCGTAGATCCTGTGGACCGACCAGGACTTACAAAATTCTCAGTGCCTGGGAGTGTCTCTGACAACTCAAAAAGCAAAACAGCGAGCTGTAGTTTCTACAGCGTTATCATGCATCCTAGTTGGGAATTGGCTATACATAAAGTCAAGTTTTCTTTGTACACAATTTTAGTAGCATCCACCTTTGTTTAAACAGTGCCAGAAAGAAAGGATTGGGTTCTGTATGAACTGCCAAAAACGCATGTGCGCGTCGCTTGAACAAAGGTCCGTGGAAGCATGAACAAACCCACTAATAAGAATTTCCATATTCGTAAAAGATCCCTTTAGCACATTTCATCCTTTGGCAAAATACTTCCAGCACTGCCAAGATTGCAGATCATACTTATTTATTTAATACAAGGCATTGTGATGCATGAGAAATAAGGAACTTTTTTGTAAATTTAAGATTCTTGTGCGTACTTTTTTCTAAATGTTTAGCATTTGTAATCCCTCTGCCTGTGCTATTATTAGACTCATACGAAAGTGTCCAATTCACGAGAAAGCCTGAGTGTGTGAGAGTCTGTAGGCCAAGTAGACCCCCGCCTGAGTCTGTTTTTGATGAGTGAGTCCAAGTTAATTCTGCTGAGTGTAATTCTTGCGAGTTTGAGTCTTAGTGAGTCAGACTGAGTAAAATTTTGCCGAGTCAGTCCCCAAGTGAGCTTTAAGTAAAAAATATAATTTTTTGGTGATTCTGAGAGAGTTCTATTTATTTTGCCAACCTACGGCTATGGGAGATGCTTTAGTGGAGGTTGTTTAACATCCTGGGGTTCTTCAACACGCACCAAAAGCACGGCATATAAGCGTTTTTGCATTCTGACTCCGTCAAAATGTGACCACAGTGGCCGAGAGCCAAACCCATGACCTCGTCCTTCATAGCAGCATATAATAGCCCATTGAGTCACAGCGGCAAGTGGTAAGCAATCTCACCTCAAGTAGTAAGGGCACGATATCAGTACGTCCCTTGTAGCAGGCCACATACAGGGGCGAGTAGTGAGTGACCAGGTGGGCTCGACCATCTGCACCATGCTCCAGGAGTAACCGAGCGATTTCCAGTTGACCATCCTCACATGCCCTGTACAGCAGGGAGCCGCCCCCTGGGCCTCCTTCGCTGTTTACCACAGCCTCGGCACGGGGTCCAAGCTCTGTCAACAGGGCTTGCACTTCCTCCACATGACCCAAGGCACACGCTGCGGCCAGTCGAGTGTAGCTCTCCTGGTGCTTCTGATCCAGCTCCTCTGTTATGGGGAAAAGCGCACCACTTGTCAAAACTGACAGCTCTGTAGAATTACGGAAGATGTTGTGCCAAACTCTTTAGTGAATACAAGCAATGCTAATACATGTGAACATCTTTAGACCCGTGTTTGCAAGATTGTTCAGTATCTTCAAATGTCTGTGCATCTAGTTTACATGTTGTTTCTTCTCACTCGTTTACCAGCCCTGTAAGGACCCTTATTATATGGATGACAGTATGGCAGAATGAATGAGCACTGGTTTATAATCATGGTGCAATGTTCAATATGCGCTAAACCTAGCCATTAATTGCCAAGTTAAATTTTTCTAACGGTTATTCATATTCTCCTGGTCATTCACTTGATATGCAGAACCTGAAACATTGCCATTACGGCCTGCCGGACATGTTTTTGGATCCAGCAATCACCAAAACTACTTGCCAGGGTTATGTATTCATAAAGCAGGACATGTTGTGATTTGCATTACACATGGCCAACTTCACATCACAGTAAACCTTGCAAATCATCCATCATACAGTCGTTATTGTAAAATTGTTCTTGTCTGCCCAAATTAATTCGTCTTATTGAAAACACACCGGTGGCCATTCGAAGCATTTCCGCCACTTGGGCATGCCCAGCGAGCTCAGCAACGTCAGTGGCTGTCTGGCCTTGGGCATCCCGAGCCAGCAAGTCGGCGCCCGAATCGAGCAGCAGTCGCACCGTTGACACATGGCCCAGCTCGGCAGCCACGTGCAGTGGTGTCTGCAATGGTGTACGTGGAAGGTGCGTGAGAAACATGGCACACCGCAGTTTTATCATTGCAACAAACTAAATTGGTAAAGAACAGGAAAAACAAAATAACAGAATAGATAACTGAGCTTGTTAGTACACATTAGTATTATGCGGGACCTGACTGAAAAACAGGACAAGGAAGACAGGCAGCATATGTTCAGAAATAATGTGAGCGCATGATCAAGGGTGGCTAGAAACTGGACTTGATGGCTGAGAAAGTTCGCTCCGATTCATATGAAAAACAAAGATTAAAAATGTTTCAGAGAATGACGATGAGAAAGCCAGAAGAAAAGGCACTTATCGACATGACGCTCTATCTCCACAAAAAGAACATTTACACATGCAGCACACAATGCAAGCACACGGTGCCATAAAAAAAAGCCACGTTCTGAAATTGCATCTACACATACAAAGTTTTTGTCTTCAATGCCCCATGGTCATTCATAATGCTGATCGAGCTAAAAGTAAAAATGGATGAGATCACCACAGCTTATTTTCGGATGCAAGGTATGCCTTCCTTTACTAGCACTACTAATGCATATGTGTAAGGCGACCTGGGATGGCATAATATAACGACCTTTCTCAACTAATTATATTTCATTCCTGCCCGAAGTGCCACTTCCTGGCTATGCCACTTCCATACAGTGCAGTGCGAGCAGCGGCAGTTAACATTCGCGCACAAGCTCTACTATGGATATGTTCTATATTAAATGCACTAGAGCTGGATCTTGTGACATCAGTTTCTGTGATGCTATGTGCTCACCTTGTGCTGGTCATGAATTCCACAAGCAGCACTGGGATTTGCTGGAACGAGAGAGCAGTATATCATTCACCTTGATCATCAAGTGAAGCAACATAAGCTGTACGTGCTTCGGAGTGTTAGGTAGTACAAGACTGAAACACAAATCTTTTCGTCCATTTTAAGAAGTTCAGACCTATGCATGAATACACATGCTTACAAAGTATGCAGGTAATGGTAAAGTCAGAACAGATGTCTGGTAAGGCATATAAGGCTAGTCATTTAATTTATTCGTATGATCAGCTCAATGTATGGGCCAGATATGGATCTAACAAGCAATAAAATCTGAAACCTTGCAACTTAATTGAGGATGCAGGAAAATGCATGCCCCACAGGACAAGCAATGTGCTGCATGCGTGTTTCTTTCTTCTGGGTCTTCTTTATAATTGAACTGTTTCAGCTGACATATTGAGGTTGAATCGATTATTGCATGCTTACCAAGATACGTCACGGCCCTATAACCTTGGTGTTCCACCTAGCTCAAGATGTAAAGGCCCTGTGGGCTAAAATCAAGCCTTCTCATTGTGAATATGAAAGGCAAGTACCATAAGAAATGACATTCAACAATACCACCAGCTTTTCTAATACATCAATGTGTACAAGCATGGAAGTTTCAACTAACTTTCTTCATGCAGTAAAGAATAAGAAAATGATGCAGCAGGGCCATAACAAGAAGTGCACATGGTATTTGAGCAAGTTCCACTGGGTTCAGAATGTAGCACTGTGGAGTTTGTTATTAACTAAATTCACATGACGGCTTTCACTACAGAAAGAATATATGAAAACGGCTGTTATGCTTCATCCTTCAAATAGGTGCGTTCACTGACAGAAACTCATGGCGATCATTCAGCCATATTATCCGCTTGCAACTGTAACTAGTTCCTTGTGCGAGAGAGGTGCTCAGACAAGAGGAACAAGGAAGAATATGTTGATACTGGAGTCAAGGGTGGGAATTAAACTAAATGCAACGCAACTCATAAACACATAGGCATCTGCACTGACGAGGCACCACTGATTGTGTTAAGCTCTTTAAGAGGCGGAAACTCACATGTTAATATTGCTAATAAACGCCCAGAATCAAAATCCCCTGGCGCGAACGTAATGAACCGTGACACTATAGTACCGCAACCATGATCAGCCTGGTACAGCTCTTAAAATATCAAATGAGAAGGCAATAATAATTGACTTCAAAAAGTACCGAATTTGATTGGTTATGTTTACTAGCCGTTTCTGTGTCGTGCACAAGCGTGATTGTGCATGCCCTCTCCTTGTATACATCACGCGACTCACCACCCGACTGTAGCAAGATGCGGGCACACGTCTCATCACTGTTGGTTGCCGCTGCGTGAAGAGCTGTTCTTCCGTGCATATCCGGAGCATCGATGAGCCGCACCTGCATTCAGACGTTAAATACATATCTGCTGCCCACTCGAATCTTGATCGGGCAGCCCGCGTATACCTGGTCGCCGTTGAGCAAGTCTTCCAGGAGCTCGGCGTTCCCCCACAGAGCAGCCTGGTGAAGCAGCTCGCCCGGGTACTCTTCACGATCGTCGGCCATCGAGTAGCTTCTTACACCGGCACGAAAATTGGCAAAGGGCAGCAGGCATGCTTCCGCCACGGAAGCGGTCCAGGACCGCGGTCATTGCTTCTTGCGATGCGTCAAGAACGAGACATGGCTGTACAAAGCGGCTACAAATCCACTTATACGGTGTTTCCTACACACATAGTGATTACGGAGACCAACCACTGTCCCAGCGGTTTCACTCGGATCAGCTTGCAGGCCGGATGCAGAAGCGAAAGGAAAATACAGGAGCGACAGCCCGCATGTGAATGAGTAGACGTCGAAATAGCACAGAGCATGTGAGACCTGCGCAAGAGAGGCCGTGGAGAAGGCGGGCACAGGCGTGCAAAGAACTCTGTTGACGGTGCTATTTTGACGTCACCAAGTTCTCCACTGCGGGGAGTTTCAGTTGGTTTCGCCCCTTGCATCTGAGAAGCTATTATGGGAGAGGTAAAGGAAGGGTATCTTTGTCCCATCTGTGTGGAAGATCTGGGAAACTTCGAGGAGCTAACTGCTCATTTCGAAGCCAACCACGCTGCCGGCGAGCGAGATGTTCTGCACTCGCTGAAGGGCTTCATCGGTATGCTCGCTGTAGTACAACGCCCCACTGGTAGCAGTGAGCTTATGAAGTGTCCACGCAGGACGCGCCAGACGAAAGATCCTCGCGGACTCTCCCGTCGTTGAGGAAGAACAAACGCCTGATTGGGGACAACAGGAAATTGGTGCGTATTCAATTACTCCATAAATCACGATTCAATAGCTGTACGTAATTCGTGCGCATCACTTCGCAGGAGTTGTCCAGGCTCACACAGCTACTGTCCGGCTAATTCGCGGTCGTCGAGTGGATCGGTACGTAGGGCAGAGCAACAAGCTGCTCATCCGATTGACCAAACTTGTAGTGGACGCCCCCAGCGACCCCGAGATGCGGAAAGGTGCGTGTGACGTTTAAAATAACCCTTTCATTCTCGCTTCACGCTGCTTATTTTTCGTCAGTGCAAGTAGAATTGTTTGCGAGTCATTCCAATCGTTGCGGTATATTTGAATAATCTATCGCAGGTCGTTGCTCTAACCTTCTTATCTGTCTTTCATTGCCTAGAAAATTCATTCTGAATCTCATTTTGTTGATTTCAGGACACAATTAAGCCACCATTGTAGTTTGCCCACATACATGATAATATGAGGGTTTGCATGGTTCATTGCATTAATTGTGCAAGATGCACCAGTGTTGGCCTTATCCATATGCATGCATGCATGCTAGTATGATTTCGCCATGGAACTCGGGCTGTACGACATACATATATGGCATATGACATAGGAGCACTGTGAAAGCATGTTTGGAAAAAAGAACATATCTCTGTGGCATGTTCATTTGTTATCGTTATCCTGTCGTGAGAGCACTGAATGTTGTGTACTTATTTGCTCCAACTAATTGCAGACCAATGTGGTGCAGGTCATATGCGGTACACTTGAGCTGTTACACATGTATGCAAGGTCACTCATGTGTGAATATGTGGGGATGAAGTATTCTGGACCGTGGTAGTGCATGGCAATATGCCAACTAGTGACTTCTAACGGCAGGCACATTGTGTTGCAACTGGCATTTGTGTCCCATCTAGCTCGCAAAGGTAGCAGTTATTTAACTTCTGGTAGCCACTTTTCAAGCCTCAGAAATTGCCTCAAGGTACACTCCTGCCACATCAATAGCATTTCTTTTAAAAGGCCCCTCATCAGGCCCCATTTCAAATTTCCGTTATACACTAGAAGCTGTAGGTCATTGTCTAGGGAGCATTTTACTGCAAGAATTTTTCAAATAGCCTCATTATTAAAGATAGGAGAAATTGAAATGTTGTGTTGGAAATGCTGCCAGGAGGCAAGCTTCACTGCCAATATAGACACTCTCTTCCCTTGCCATGACTAGCGTTTTCAAGCACCATTCCTTCCCTACATTCTCCCCAACGTAGCTGAGGGACTGCGTCACGTTTGTATCATGAGCACCGTCTCCTTCTTTTTTTTCTCTTCCATTTTTGCTACGTGGCTCACTTCCTTCAGCATTAGACAATTTACCGAAGTCACATGCCATAATCGGTTACATTGTAGATAATGCGTTTTACGTAGATGCATTTGTACATGTGACCTTGACTATCTGGCTTGGAAGTGCTGCTCGCCCAAGAAGGAGAGCACACAAGCTTCTGTTTGATATTTCAACCAATTTCATGCTGTGTATCTGTTGGATACTTTGCAGACAGGGCTGTCACCACATGACGTGTGCACCACACTTGTTTGTTTGCAATGCCCAAATTTGGTGAGGGACCCTTTAAACAGCTGAATGATAAACAGATGGTATTACTTTTCATGATGCACACATTCAAGGGTATTTTGGCTGAATCCAGGGCAAAACTTTCTGTGCAGTGCCTCTGGCTCTTCACACATGCACTAAATTTGCCTTGGAATGCATGCGTCGTGGGAAGTGGTAGCACCCGTTTATCATTCCTCAAATGTTTAAAAGACACTCCACTGTTGCAGGAGCGCGCTTTGCAGCACTTTCCAAGGCTTGAAAGGCCAGATGTTTGATAATCGCCACCCTTGCAAGTTAGATAGAATGCTAGTGCCAGTTGCGGCACCAGGCACCCGCCATTAGACACCACTGGCTGGCATTATGCCATGTGCTTCCACAGTCCGCAATATTTTGTCCCTACCTGTACACACAAATACATGCTAAGAACAACACGCAAGGTACCTTCTATTCTGTAAACTACTGTTGGCACTAATAGTTTTTTGTCAGCATTTCTGCCTAGCATATTTGCTACAAAGTTCTCCTTTTTTAAGAAAATTTGACTTCTTTCTGGGTAGGTATATTGAACAGGTAGTTTGACGGTGTAGCACATTAAACATAGACACAACAGCAGCCCTTTCAGTGAAATCATGCCGAGGAGTGGTGCTGTGCCGAATCCTAGGTTGAGCACTGTATGTACTTTTCAGCCCGTGAAAGGTCCCTTGTGCCTTGGGTAGATGATGCTGACGTCAAACTGTGCCCCAGCTGTGCAAAGGCTTTCAGCATTTCCCGTCGACGACATCACTGCCGTCTGTGTGGAGGCATTATGTGCCAGCTATGCTCAGAGTTCCTGGACTCTGCCACTGTTCGTAAGTAGCTCGATACTTGTATCTTGCTGGACTTGGGTAAGCTTTTCGATATAACGGTACCATGTACACACAAGTAATCGCTGAAAAAAAAAAGTGGGTGTATGTGGTCTAAATATGCTGAAAACCTTGAAGAATGTGGCACATTGGAATGTAATGTTATGAACTGATGTGTTTACAAGATCTCATGCTCGGAGAGCATGTTGGTATAAGGTATTGAGAAAAAAACATTGGCCAGCCGTTGTGAGTGCCATCAGATGAAAAGCCCATCAAGAGGTGCATGCCAGCCTCACACTTAGCTTTGTCCTGGCAAACATTTGGTGACAATATAGTCAGACACCATGCTTTCTGTTCTTTGGTGCTTGACTTCCACAACCATAAAGGTTTTTTTATGTTGATGAAATAAGGGCTTGTGTATATTTAAGTTAATTCATAAATGTGACAACAATGACACCATTATATTCTTCTTGCACAGATAAGTGGGGGATGTGGTCACTGTACCTTTTTAATGACTTTTGAAGTTGGAAATACACTGCTTTAATAATCTACTGAACAATATCCTAAGAAAAATAAATCATGCCAGCCCATTGTACCAAAGTTGCTTTGTGCTACCTTGTGTCAGATCTGTGCTTGTAGCACCTATATCCTAGCTTCTCCTGTGCAGTGTACGCTATGCTAGACATTGGCATTTTATTTAAAATCATTTAAATTCATATAGCAAAGATAAACGGAGAGTAAAGGGCTAGTAAACGGAGAGCAAAGATAAACGGAGAGTTCTTGCATGAATCAGGGCTAGCTGTATTCACTAAAGTACCCTTGCATTAAAAGCATTTCCTTATTTCCCTGTGTACCTCTCACCACTCATAACACTCATAAATAGCATTTGACATGACATGAGATCATCATCACAGTGTAGGCTAATTGCAGACAGCGCTTACATAAGAGAAGTTTAATGAATATGTGCCTTGGTCTTTTTGCCTAAACTTGAAAGTACAACTTGCTTCGCAGTGGCTGCTTTGTTTAAAAACATGCAGCGTGTCTGTATGTACTAAGACCTTCTGCTTCTGCGAGAGGCAGCACATGCCTGCCTCTAGACGTTAGCCTGCGCAGTGTGCATACAGGAAGCGTGTTTGCAGAGCAGCTGGTGGCGTCTGCTGGGAGCCCAGCTGCCAACGTTGGGGACGAGCCGCTGCGCCTGTGCCGGGACTGCCGCGTGCTCTTGGACCGGCGCCTATTGCTTCCCGAGCAGCCACCTCCACTGTTGGCTCAATACGAGGTTCTGTCACAATTTCTTGATTGTAGACCTTTCCAACAAGCGCTCCTTGAGTAATGCCATAATCTACATTGAACTGTCGCGTGAACAGATGCATGAAAATGCACTAAAGTGCAATGCCTGCCTTCTACACTTCGTTTCTGTAATTTCTGCGACTTTGTAGTATTTCGGCATGTCTGCCTCTTTTCTGAGTATCGTTGTCACTGTTGTGTGTGACATAGCGTCATGCATTTGAGCGCTGGTAGGACACAAGTGCGGCCTTAGAGCATGTTCACACCGAGACATTTAGCATCCAGAGTGGCGCGTAATTCAATTTGGAGGCTGCAAATACCACTGAAAAGGCCCTTTTCACGGCAATTGGTTCCAGACTGATTGGTGCCGTCACTGCTGCCGGAAACATTCACCAATCAGAATGTGAGCTAGTTACTGAGTCATCCCTCACAGCACTCTGCAAATGCAAAATGGCGCCTCGACACGAGAAAACTGCAGATACATATGTATTAAGTGCTCTCTCCTTGTTTTCGCGATACTTCAAAAAGTGACAGCAGTGCAAAAGGCAAGCAGTGTGAATGATGCAGCATTTGGGCAGCAGAACATACTACATCGCTCCAGACTTTGAATGTCGTTTTACACTGCATTTAATGTGCTGAAAAATTGAAGCGCTCCTCTGACTTGCAGCGCATGCGGAAACTAATGGATGAAGCTGAGAAATTGCTGCCTGGCTACTACCGTCTGATTGATGGAATGAGGTGAGCAACTACTGCATTTGATGAAAGTGCTGGAAAGACCATGCTACCGTAGCTTTTTCTTTTTTCATGAATGTGAAAATAATGGAACACCACATTTTGTCAACCCAACTGTGAGATTTTAAAAGTATTACTTGACATTCATGGAAAAACAAAAGGCTGCTATTTCTAAAAGTTGGTTTCAATTCCAAGTACAGTCAAACTTTGTTCTAAAGTCGCATTTAACACCGTTGGTAATCTGCTATTTGTTATAAACATGCATGCAATACATGTTGATATCAGGCAGAAACATTCTACAGTTGTTCTTATTTTATTTCTCTTATTATTCGTTATATCCACGTTCTGTATATGAAAATTTGACTTGATCTCTTTTTCTTGTTGAGGTTCATACTTTAGAGAACTGTGAGATGTGCCTAAAGGTAGAGTTGCTCATATTCACGATGGCTTATTTTACCCGGACAGTGAAAGTGCAGGCTTGAGAAGCACTTCAGTGACACACATGACACTCAAAAATATGAAATAACTATTGAATAAGACTCGTTTGCTTGAGAGGTACAGCTTATTGCTGCATATTTAGCGAGCGTGAAGCTAACACTCGCACATGACGGCAGTGAAGGCTACGAGGTTGAGCCATGTCCCCGCAAATATAAGTGGCTCACGCAAGATATGGCCATATACTTGCACGAATTTAGAAACTGAACTGGCTCATGCAAGATATGGCCATATACTTGCACGCATTTAGAAACTGAACTCAATATTGCACTGTGCATGCTTTGATGCAGGGAGGGCCGGTCAGGACTTGAAGAGGAAGCCAAAGCAACAAGGGCACGCCTTTGCCGAATAGCTGAACAGCTGGACTTAGTCAGGTGAGCATCGCTGCTGCTTTGAAAAGGTTGGGCTCACCTATCATGATTGACCTCAAATGTAGCCAGAATGTGTGAATGATAATTTAGCGACGTTTACTTTAAAAAAGCAATTGAGCTACTTTCCAGCTGGTTCTTAAGTACGCTCTTCCTTTTGTTTGAATGTTCACACATGAGATAAGAAAGGAGTAAAGTTGAGCAGGTTGTGTAATGCGTAGAGCGGATTACTGGTGGTCTATTAGAGTAACTGTCAAGGGTGGCAGGTAGATAGGGTGATAAGATAAAGAAATTTGCAGGCATGTGATGGCTTTCACTAGTGCAGGACAGGGATAAGTAAATATCCTGCAGTGAAGTTTAATAATAATACGGTTTATTCTCGCATGTGTACATATACAACAATGTATCATGCCAATGAGATGAGGCAAAAGGAAACAGACAAAGCATGCTTGCTGTCTAGGCCTACAACCCGGTTCGTAAAGATACAGGTCAGCAGTGAGGTCGGCAAAGAAGCATTCAAAAACATTTACCAATTACATGCAAACCTTCGCAATAAATGTAATAAAGTATAAACAATTCCATCTTGTGTTAACAATATAATCAATGAACACAAGCAAATCAAAAGGTGAATGCTTCAAGCAAAATTTCAAGTAAGACTAAACGATGGGCATAATGTTACATGTGGAGTTTAATGAGCTACACTTAAGCAAACAGCGGTAGACATCGCAGCTGGTAGGATACGAACGCACACAGAATAAAACATGGGGGAAAAAAACACACAATAACGCTTCAACCTGAGTCAAAAAGTAATCTTGCTTTCTTTCTAAAATGGTTTACAGATCTGGGGAGGTATTCTCTAAGAGTACACCTAGTGGGCTGTCCATTTCGGCTGTTCCTGATTGGTTAGGGCTGCTCGTCTCCTCCTCGCTCGTACAGCTGCATCCAATCAGCAGCAGCCGAAATGGACAGTCCCACTAGGTGGACTCTTACAGAATACACCCCCTGCTCAATTGTGCAATTTCCACTACAGAAGGAAAACTATTACATATTTTTATTATTTGATGATCTAGTTATTGAGTGCCATAATTTGTCTTCAGTCTAATCGAAAAAAGCGAGATTGTTCATAAGTTGTAGTGAATATCACGGCTGAGGTACATATTGCTGACTAAAAAAAAATAGTCTTGTTTAATACGATGATAGATAAGGACCACTAGTTTAAAGTTATAGCACTCAGTAAAACGCATTACGTGAAAAACAGATAATAAGTTATTATGGCCACCTTGCCTTCTCGTTAATAGTTTCAGTGCTTTTTGTTGCATGATTATCAATTCTTTTGCATTGGTCTTATTACACATGCCCCAAACAAATTTGCAGTATGTGAGGTGCGAATGAACAAAAGTATAGCTGCTTTGCTACAGAATATGGAAGATGGTTAGTGCAGCCGATAACACCTATGAATCGAGGCATTTTCATTTTGACATGAGTGATGTGATCAGACCAGCTCATATCGTTGTGGAAGTGTACACCCAGAAACTTGCAACTACTATTACATGCAATTTCTGAATAATCGAAATGGAGCTTTGGGTTGTGTTTTATTGCTTTGTATTTTGTGTGGAATACTATGAAATTAGTTTTTTTAACATTTAATGTCAGTTGAGTTATAATCAGCCAAGCATGTAATTTGTCAAGCCATATATTCGCTTGCTCCTGAAGTTCTTTTAGGTATAAGCCAGAAAAGATGTTAGTATTGTCAGCGTATAGGATAACGTTCGAAGTTGAAGAAATGTTTATGACGTCACTTATATATGTAGTGTATAGGAGAGGTCCTAATACGGACCCCTGAGGTACACCATATTTTAATGTTCCATGGTCAGAGCAAGTGTTCTTACGTAGCCTTGTGTACTGTTGTCTTCCATTTAGGTAGCTTTCGATTAGGTCTTTAGCGAGGCCATGAATTCCGTAAATTTCTAATTTTGTTAGTAGAATATCATGTTGGGACCGAATCAAACACTTTGCTGAAGTCAAGAAAGAGACCAATAGTAAAAAGTTTCGTTTCAATGTTTTGAATTAAGACATTTTTTATATCAAGTAATGCGGTCTCAGTCGGCTTGCTAGGTTGGAAGCCACATTGACGATCACTTATCACAGTATCACAACAGTAACACAGGCTACTTTTAGTCTGTCTGGGAACACTCCAGTAACCAACATCTGGTTAAATATGTAAGTCAACAGTCCTATAAAGCATCCAATAGAATGTTTAATTGGCAGTGGTAAAAGGTCATCATCCCCATGAGCACAGGTATTTCTTAGAGAACCAATAATGGTTGTCATTTCTGCTTCTGTTGTTGGTGTCAGAAATATCAAGTCAGAATTTAATGTGTGCATGTATGACATAAGGGAGCTATTACTTGGGAGGGGATTTGAAGCTGTATATTTGCCCACTTCCAGGAAATGTGCATTAAATTTGTCTGCTAACGCAACTCCAGTATAAAGAAAACCATTTATCAACATTTCAAGAGGTGTTGTGTTAGTTTTGCTACTGAAGAGAGTTTTAATTTCTTTCCAGATCTGCAAATTAAAAAGTAATAGGAAATTTAAGTACACTAACAGTAATATTGCATAAGCTGGGTGGTCTATGTAATCGTATACACACTCTAGTACACTGTTCATTATGAAGCCTGTCATTGGTGGCTCAGTGGCTGTTGTATTTCGTTGCTGAGCGCAAAGTTGCAAGTCAGATTTGTGGCTGCATTCTAAAGGGCATGGAATGCAAAATATGCGTACCAACATTTGGTGCATAAATGCCACGTGGTCAAAGTATTCCGAAAAGCCCTGCGCCACCATATTGTAGCTGTAGCTTTCAGACACAAAGCTCCATGAATGCCTTGCTCCCGGCATTCTCAGCTCAAGGAATTTGTGGTACATTCGGCTGGTTCCCATCAAGCTCCGACTTGGGTTGAAACAATTTGACGCTCGCTTTAGATTGGAGCCAGAGAAAGTGCGCCTGAGCCGAACATGCTGCCACTAGTCGGAGGCCAGAAGGGACAAATACGTCAGCTTCTCGTGTAGTCGTCAAACAAGGCGCCAGGCGCTGAGGCAACCGTGAACTATCGCTGGGGCAGACGCCACGTCAACAACGGAAGCTGCAAAAGCCGCGTGACCAGAACTCCGCCAGATCTCTATCATACTCCCAAGTCGAAGGCGAGAGTGCCTCTGAGCTTGAGCACAGTACATACTCTGAAAGGACCGGCCATATGCGGCATGTTCCAACCGCTTGATTTTGACCAGCCAAAAGTAACACACTGCCAGGGTAATCTGGTGTGCTAGAAAACAACTAGCCGAACCTACTCTCAGTAATAAGTTAATCAAGTAAATCAGTGCTGCTCTTGCAACATTGCTACTCAGCCCACAGCAGTACAAGCTGTGCCTTGTCTTGCAGCCGACAGATTGGCAGTGGAGGCACCACGCCTCGCCAGCTTCAGTTACGGGGTGCCCTACGGCTAGCGGCCAGCCACTTCCTACGCCAGGGACTGTTGGGGTTGCCTGGCCTGCCCAAACCACAGCCACAGCCAGAGCAAGGCTGGAGCCCCAACAGCGTGAAGGCGCCACCAGAAGAGGAAGACCCCCTGGCACAACAGATGGCCATAATTCGTGGCTACATTCAGCAGGCACGGCAAAGCCAACGCTACGAGGAGCTGGCTTCCCTTGAGGCCAACCTGTTGGAGCTTAAGCAGGAGTACCTGCGACGCACCCTTGGCACACCAGGAAAATAAACACTAAATTATACAGATGCAGTCTTTGTATTAATAGTGTATGGCTAAGACAGTGTGCCTCGTGCACTGTTGCATTTGATAATGTCTCCTCTTTTCCTTAATTTTAGTGATAAAGACTTCCTGCAAAGCACTGTGAGCATGTGCATATGCGACTATCTGGCATAGGTATTGCTGCATGGAAGCTTGTTTTTCTAAAGATATTGAACATAAGCTAATTAACGAAATGGAAAGAGATCAAGCAGGCTTTATGAGAACTTCACAGGAAGTACCCGTCATGCAACTTTATGGTACCAGAAACCAGACATTACGAAGCATAATTGAGTCCATGCAAGTTCAAAACTTTACAAGGCACGTGAGCACAGTGCACCATCCCATGCGTGCCGTGCAAACTTGACTTTGCGGCACGTGTGATGACTCGTCAGTTGTGTGGGCGCCTAGCATGTAGGCGAGTTAACTCTTGCTTACAGCTTTCAAGAGCACGAGCTGTTCAAGGGCAGCACCAGCACTGAATACTGGCAGATATGATTCCAGGTGTTACACAGAACTTTCATTTTGTTGTGCAAGCTGTACTGCATACAAGCTGGACGCTCAACTTTTGCAGCAGGAAGTGTGGGTTACACCTGGTATGCCTCCTGGCGAGATTACAGGCTTTCAAGTGCACTGCTTGCTGTACACCTGAGCTGCATACAGCTGAGCATGCGTATAACACGCTGGCACATACAGCAATGACCCAAAATCTAGTACTTATTAGTTATTGATGCGGAAGTGTCAAATGGTCCCCTGAGTGAAAAAGCCAGCGATGTCTGTAGCAGCAAAAATGCACCTAACTTCCCAGTGGCTGCGACGCCGTGTCCCAAGGGCCTTCGTGTGCTTGCTGGCTCGTGCCTCAAATGGAGCAGAGCGGGCGAAAGGGAACACCTGCTGCTGCGGTATTGTGCGAGAAGAGAGCGCATCGCCACGTCGCCCTTGCTCTTGGAAACCCGTGTTATCCACACGTGCCTTGTCCTTGCAAGCTCTCGCCTGTGTTTCAACTACACCTTGGTAAGGCCAAATCAACATGCACCAAGTGTCTCAACGTGCTCGCTTGCCCGCAAAAAGATCATAACTCGAAGAATCGCTCAGTGTTGTTCAATTGGACATTAATGCTTTCACATTCACAGAACTCGTAAGAAGCACTTAGGTGTCCTCAGATTTTTTTAGCTAACGGCTAGAAACTCTGGGAAGCAATGATCTATGCCTTCTACCTCTAGTAAAGGCAGCAATGGGCAAAATAAGGCGTTGAATTACAAGTCCAAAACGTGAATAGTAGTTTTTTGGACGAAACTGAATAGTGTCAAGTGAACAACGAATTGAAAGTAGCATGTGCTACCCCAGCCCCCCAGCTCTTCCCTCTCCCTTTCATGAGCTAGTATTAATATCCTTAACAGACATCAAAACTGCAATAGATGCTGGTAGTTTTGTTGCTGCGTTATTCATTGACCTTTCAAAGGCATTCAATTCCATTTTTCACTCCATAGTGTTTCAGAAGCTACAATTGATTGGAATAACCTGCCCAGCTTTAACATTAGTCCGCACTTACAAGATCGAGAACAACTGGTATACAAATCTGGTACTTACTCATTACCTAATGTAACTAATATTGGCATGCCATATTGTCATCTATATCGATGACCTTCCATTATACCTAAGCTCATTTAATTGTATACTCTATGCTGACGATACTGCCATAATAAGTGCAGATAAATGTATAGACTTACCCTTATCCAAATTAACATTGATGCTGCCAATGTATTTAACTGGCGCCGGAGTAATGGATGAAGTATTAACACTAAAAAGTCTAATTTTATTAACTTTTCCTCACACAATAGGTAAATTTCCAGCACTCCAGCGATTCACATTGGTAATGACGTATTTGCTTCGGACAATACTACCTTCCTGGGGGTAAAATTGGATGGGCAGCTCACTCACTAATGAAGAGATCAGCATGCAGCATTAGAATTCTACTAAAGGCTAGGTCATACTTTGATATTAAAACCCTGCGATCACATTATTATGCATTTATTCACAGTCACTTTAAATACGGTATCTCTAACACCTTAACACCTAATGTGTGGGGTAACACCTTACCTCACACATTTGTCCCCATTGCAGTACGTTCAAAATCGGGCTATACATATCATGATATTTAACAGTCCTACAGCTAATGCTTCCTTGTTGCTTCATGATCACAGCATACTACCTCTCGATAAATTAAACAAATACTCCCTCAGCATTTTATTTTACAAATTTGTCCATGGAAAACTTCCACGTGTCCCTTATTAACCCACATCAGTTCCCCCATGTCACTTCTACAGGATTCACTCCACAGAATAACTTTTTGTTGCCTAAACCAGGAACTAATTATCGGAAATTCATAGCTAATTTTGCCTCAACTTCACTATGGGATACCTTACCCACTAAGCTTAAAAGAATATTCTGCCATTAGTACATATAAATTCGAGTTCCACACATTCTTGCAATATGTGTAAAGTTGACTTATTAGCTATTTTATGCCTCTCTTCTTTTTTTCTTTCACAGCTATGTTTTATTTATTATGTATTTATGCTCGTACTTTAATCATGTATACACCAATTTTCCGTTTGCTGTAATAACAAATCTTATCTTACTGTTGTAAGTATTAACAGTAAGATAACCTTTATAGTCTTTGACTACGAGACCTCCTTCTGTACGTATATATTTCATACCCAAATGTACTTGTACGCAATAAAAATTTCAGCTGCAGTTTCCAAGTCAAGTGGGTGCCCCCATCCCCTCGAGAAAAATTCCTGGCTGCACCGCAGTCGCTAATATACACGTATAAAATAATGTTGACACCACAGCATTGACTACACTACGAAGTTTAGTCATTATACTGCATATTATGTGGTAAGCTTTATCAGAAACTCGAATAGAGCATTATAAACAAATCAGGATTATTCAGAGAATGTGTGTTTGTACATATGATGAGGAAGTCTTATGAGCCTAATAGCACCCATTTACTGTCCACTTGAGGCCGAAACGGAAATACATGTTGACTACAGTGAGGGCAAAGCAAAGCATTTCTTCTCTAATTGGTGGTCACTGCAGATGGATCCACTACTGGTGCATGAAATTGAGCATATTTGGAGACCGTACAGTTACCACACCGACAAATAATACCGAACAATGCCCACTGTCAAATGCCATGTCTGAGCAAAATGCGAGTGTGAACGATCGCAATTTAGTGGCTGGAAAAAATGTGGCTCCTTTGAGTGATGCAGCTTCCTATTATCTTCCCGTTCTCTATGTGCACTGTGACATGGGTGAAGTTTGCTCCAGGTTTGAATTTGCATAGCTGGCAATGTGAAGTATCAGAAAAATATCCGCATTTGTGAATAGTGACTATTCGATTCGAACACTGAATAGCCTTCTTTACCACTAATACATGTATAAAACAATGTTGACATCCCAACACTGGCTACATTACTAAGTTTGTCATTATGCCGCACATTATGCAGTAAGCTTAATCAAAAGCTTAAATGGGGCATTATAAACAAATAAGCCAATATAACATGAATCTGTTTCTGATTTGAGGACCGAATAGAATAAGAATATCCAATTCATGACTTCAAAGTTTCAAATATTTGCACACCCTTATAAATTTTAAAAGTAATTATTACGTTTACAACTACTTTCACCGACATTGCTTAGAAAGTTCGGCCAATCAGCAGGGTGTTCTGTGGCTGTGCCGCATAGCCTGCCGTGACTGAAAAACAATAAGAGGTAAATGTCAAAATGGTAAATTTTGTTAAACTAGCCATCCACATCACAGAAGGGAACTTTATGTACACTCGTAATTACCACAATTCCCGGTAAGTTACCCTAAATGTGCTTAAACGAAAAGAAAGGGCGCTAACCGAGGAGCCTGATTTTTTGTTAGTCGTATCAAAGAAGCCAACAAACACTGACACCAAGAACAACATAGGGAAATTACTTGTGCTTAATAAATGAAACAAAGAAACAATAAATTAATGGAAATGAAAGTGGATGAAAAAACAACTTGCCACAGGTGAGGAACGATCCCACAACCTTCGCATTTAGCTTGCGATGCTCGGCCAATTTAGCTACTGCGGAGCCATTTACCTTTCTTCTCGTTTATTACCTAACAAAGGTCCTAAATCTGGCAACATTGACGCCTTCAGGTAGTATGTGTGGGTTTATTGACCGGTTGCCATTACCCAAAAAGATCATGTTCTCGTGACGCCTGCGGCAGAAAGGATGTTCCACATCTGCCACCAAGGTTTACGAGTGGTGGCGCTGGCTAACACTCCCAGGGTTCTACTGGGAAACATAAATACCCAAGAAAGTGGATGGGGAAACGGCGCCGCGGTAGCTCAATTGGTAGACGATCGCATGCGAAATGCGAAGGTTGTGGGATTGTTCCCCACCTGCAGCAAGCTGTTTTTTCTTCCACTTTCATTTCCATTAATTTATCGTTTCTTTGTTTCATTTATTAAGCACAAGTAATTACCCCTATGTTGTCCTTGGTGTCAGTGTTTGTTGGGTTCTTATGATATGCCTAAATATGCTTGGAATTTTTTAATATGATAACATGAGCATTTGTATTGTGAACTTAAACCCAGAGGCTAGCCCGAAGAGCTTGGTGGCAAGGTATGGAGAAAAACACTGGTCTGCCATTTTCCCCACTATCAAAGAAGGAGCTCCACCACAAGGCACATGCCAACCTAGGACTTTGCTTTGCCCTGGCACACAATCCATGACAAAAATTTGGAGGACGCTCAAGTGTCGCCTTTAGGAGTGGAACGTGATAGCATTCAATGATCCCTGACTGCTTCTCACAATTCCCGGCACCTGCAGCTTATGTAACCGTAACGTTTGCCAGGAATTACTGGCAACGAACGCTGTGCACGAAGGGGAGCTTTGTGGTAGAAACTCTAGCGTGGGCCGCTATGCAGCGGAGGCGAGTGCCATCTGGAGGTGTTGCAAGGAGCTGGGCACGTCCCACTGTGGCCTCCGAGATTTGCACGCACCTGCATGCTCAAATCTCGGACACCATGGCTGGTCTATGAATGCTAGAAATGCTTGAAGGCGCGTTTGTGTCTGAGTTTCCACATAACAATTACGCTTCCTTGTATATTCAAATTACAATCAGATGCTATCATGTCTATAGGTTGTGTGCAAGTTGCGCTTTACGATTTTACTGATGTACTTTACTTTTAGAGATTCAATTAGTACAGTAACTTCTTTGCACTACACGGAGGGCCTGTGTGGTTGGTTATGCGTAGTTTGGAATCATTTTTGCCAAAACGACAGCCGACGCTGAATTTTCTATGACACAGGGCCCTTTACACTATTGTGCTAATATAGGTGGACACCATGTTCCCAGTTCTCTGGTGCTTGACTTCCACTACAAAGATATAAGTTTCCTGATACATCCAAACACAAGGAAACAGCTATGGTGTCTTCAGCTCGCTTATGCATCACATCTCATGCACTTTTCTGCAAAACTAACTTGAAAACTTTCGACCAGTAGCATCATGGCACAAGTGTAAAGTGGCTATTGCTTATGTGTAAGAACGATGCTACGCGAAAGTGTCGGCACAACACACTTTGAAGGGGCAAATTACAAAAACATGCTTAAAACATTCAACATGAAGCACTGATGCAGGCAGCTAATGTCCAAGAAACTGCCAAGGATTTTTCTTTTCTTTTTCTTTTTCAAGACCATCAACTTGATACAACTGCTGCCCATGAGGTGCACTCCCGATGCATCAGCTCTCTTACTGCCATGGTGGCATAACATGATGAGCTCAGGTTGAACTCCAGCTTCAGTGCCCTCTTTGCGTTGTCGTCACCTGCGGGCATGAATGTTGTGATACAGTTTTGGCTCCACACAACAGATAATTTGCAATCAAGCTCGTATTGAGAATCAATGAATACTCCATGCACTGTATGCATGCATTATTTTGACACGTCATTTTTCAATACATACGAAGACTTTATCACTGGGTAATCAAATGCATTCAAAAGAAGCAAACATGAAATCCAAAATTAAACTGAGTAACATAAGCAGTATGCTAGAGGCATTCATAAAATGACACAAAATTGTACGTAAACCATCCACAATTACTGTCAATATAAGCGAATAGCCAAACACTCCAATAAGGGTATTCGCTTTATTAAACAAATGGTGCGCTCGATGGTGTATATTTGCTGCAGCGAAGATCTTTAAGTAGCATTTGTTGTTTCATTGCATAATTCCACAGAGAACAGTGCTGTTAACGAGCACGTCTATGGTAGTAGTATAGGTGGACAGTGGATTTGTCTCAGAGAGCCATAATAGTTGGCATTCACCAAGGAATGTGCCCTTTGCGTCAGTGCCTCTGAATCAATAGGGAAAGCCTGACCACTGACCACGAAAACAGGCAAATGAGCCCAAGAAAGCTATTACCTTTAAGAAGGCTAGACACTCAGTGCATGGAACAATGAAACTGCCATTATGGCTATAAATGGTGCTTACTAGCGCTACCAGGGCTAAGCCTAGTACACAAATACTCGTGAAAGTAGATGGGGGGACAGCTGCCGCCATAGCTCATTTGGCAGAGCATAGCACATGTAACGCCAAGAATGTAGGTATGGCTCCCACCGGTGGCACATGGTTTTCGTCCAGTTCCAGTTACCTTAGGATTTCTACATTTCAATTAAAGGAACAGTTAATTTTCCATATGCTTTCATTGGCTTCGTTGTTCGGTGGCTTCACGTGTTTCATAGCATCCTTATTCTTCTCACCCAGGTGTATGTTATGCCTAAAGATAACCAAAGAACTTCTGAATAGAATTTTCTAACCTTTTAGACATTCATACTATTCCTACAACCACTGCCGTTGAACTGCGTCACTTTGTTGTGCACAAACATCACAAGCACATGTATCCGTTTTGCAGAGTTTACCCAACCTCCATAGCAGTGCATTGGCCTAGTTATGTATCTTTAGAAATATGATTTTATAATTTCTCATTTCTCGCACCCCACAATTACCCTTTCCATTCGCCTACTACATAGGGCAAAAATTACAATTTCCGTGGGCTCCATCCACTTTGAGAGTGAAGACCTGACAAACCCTGCCAGGATGACTACTTCTCTTTGAACAAAGTTGAACGCACGTGTCAAAAAGTTGGCAGTAAGCTTAATCATATACCATACTTGTGTTTTTATCATGGTAACCTTTAGGGAAAAGTGCACATTTTCACATTTAGGCCCTTAATAATGCTGACAGTATGCTGGTTCCTGTGTTTTAGCTATTACATAATATGATCTGTACGGTGAATGAACTTACAGCAAAGCTGTTAAGACGCCCCTCACCAGGCCACACAGCAAACTTCGGTTATACGCTGGAAGTTTTTACGTGTCCCCTAGGGAGCATTCTGCAGTAAAAATGTTTCACTGCCACGAACCTATGATTTCAGGAGGCAAGCTTCACTGCAAAACACAGACACTCTCTCCACTATCCCCACAAGGCCTCCTCAGTTTCTGTTTTCGGGTGTTCCCGGTAAGGCGTTGTCAAAATGATAAAACTCTCCGAACTATGCTCTTGCTATGTTCTTTATTGTTGATTACCAGCAGGTAGCTGACCTCCTTTATCATGAGCAATAATAAACTTTATTATGTTAATTTGACTTACTATGTGCTTGAATATTATATTATTTTGCATAAAAAACTTGCTTTTTAGAAGGAAAACATTCAATATCAAAATTTTTAAAAATGAGCAGTTTGGGCATAGCAACTTTCAAAATAATAAAACACACTTATACAGCTTTGCTTTATTTGATGTACCAGTTGCTTGGATTGGCATATATCTGCAAAGGATTCTTTTCATATCTGATGGTAACATTGACAGGAGTATAAAACTTACAGCAGCAATTTATAGCTAGTTCCAGTGCCCGGCATCATGTTGCAATGAAAGAAATGTTTAAAGGCAACAGCACAGCTATCAGCTTTAAATGAGAAAATGTGTGCACCTTTATAAAGGTTACTGCGACAACAGTTTATTCACCATTAGCAGTGACAGAAACAAAAGGCTTCAAATGCTTACTTTCGCAGCTTTGAGGCTCCGGCAGGCCCTGTAGTCTGTCAAGGTCACTGAGCAGTAGTGCGGCTAGGGGGTCTGTGTAGCTCACTTCCTGCCACTGCACCTCTCGTGGGACAGCCACCAGGTGGCGGTAGCAGCCACTCATAGACAACTCCCTGCAACACAACATGCCACTTTTCTGCACTCTATCAAACAAGCTGGTTGAGAATGGCATTCTCTTTTTCGTTGTAGGTACTGTTCACGTATGCTATGATAGTAAATTATGTCAACTACAAAGTCTAGTTAACTTCCCTACCTCTCCCCCTTCCTTATCTCTCTCTCTATATCATGACCACAGCGTACCACACAGGTTGCACACAACTATGTTTACACCGTAATAATTATCATAATCCCATAAACGTTCTCTGCAGGATGAAACAGCACAGCAATCTGCAGTCACCCCTACTCTGTCAACTGACTCCATTTTATGCCAGCGAATTTCCTAATCTCATCAATTGATCAAATCCAGTTGTCATAACTCTTCGAGACCAAAGAGTGAAAACAAATGCTTCAAATTGCCATCTTTAATCATCAGCAGCAAAAATTAAGCAAAGGTCTCCAACATGGACATCCAGACACACAGCAACTTTGATGCTAAAGCACCTAATAATTTTCAGTTTGTGCTCATGTAACCAAAAGGTGTAAGGTCAAAACAGGGGATAAAAAAGTAGATCTTGACTAAGCCTGCATGTTTTGCCTAATTCAACTTGCTTTATTTCTACATTTATAATAAGAATAACTGTGGGCAGCAGAGACAAAAAGCTTGTTAGGTGACAGCTATTAAACAGCCATACCTTGCACACTTGTAACACACTTATAAACAACTATACAATTGTAAACAAATAGAAATAAACAAACCTGTGCCTCTGTTCGTTGAAAGAATCCAGGGTGAGTCCATCCTCAGCCAGTATTTCCTTGTACCAATCAGCAACTGCATATGAGATAACTTTGCAGCACCAGCAAATGCCATCCAGACTAACAACTGGAAGTCCGCATCATGATGATGCAATGTTTACAAAACCGCCAAACTTAAGAATTGACCAATGAGAGCACAGGTGCTACACCTTGCTTCTTTTGATATTGTGTTTTCTACAGTACAGGCCACAGATTGCAATTCACTACAGTCCATACTAAGCTAAACAATGCTGCCTAAAGCTTATGCATGGCTCTTCTACACATTGTGGGGACGCTCAAATCTCTTGCACCCCCTTATGTTGTTTTCCCGGACGGCTCTCGCTTATCCTGTAATGCGGCTTTGCCGCATAGCTAAGCGCCGCCGGCGGTCAGTGTAGTTGCAGAATACTGCGAGAGATGGTGCAACTGTTGTGCTGATAACGCCACCTAACAGTGAGGTTACTCGGGCACAAAAGGGAGTAGCCTCCTCCTCTTTGGCTTGGAGTTGGCCAGCTGCATGGACGTTTCGCATGTTTGCTGGCCATTCACAGGACTGTCCTGCGAAAGGCTTAGGAGCAGGACACCGGAATGGACAAATGTGATCGTTCGAACCCGTCACCGTTCGCGTGACTGTACGCACAATCAATTAGGTTTGGTGTCCAGCACGGGGGCAAACATATTCGTTCGCTATCCTGTCACGGTGAGTCGAACTTCCTCGATTTGTCAGCACCTATAGGCATGCTCTATTGGTGGTAATTCAGCTGGCTAGATAGATGTATAAGACTTGCAATAAATGCCCTTGTGATTGTCTACACTACTGTGTTTTTGTTCCTTTGTCCCCAAGAGCGCGTTTAAGATCCCACGATGTGGCCGTACTTATCGGAGGCAGACACTGACAGAAACCGCATTACTCACAATACATCCCTTCATCCACTGCGTAAGCACACAGCGTAACTGCAGAGAGCTCCTGCCCCCCTAAGTGATGTGCTAGAAGCAGCCTTTCTGTGCATTCGTCCTTGGCACTGGGACCTTTGCTTTTTGTGCCTTCTGGAAACAGGCTTTTGTACAGTGCTGGTTGCCACCAGAGATTGAGAGTAAATAAGCCTTTCTTTCGTCAACTTGGGCATACTGTGTTTTTCGTGACAAAATGCTTGGGTGCCCTTCAGAGGCCATGCATGCGTTCCGGGCGGCACGCCAGTCAATGCAATGCAACAACTAGTGCCTGTGGCTGAGCTAAGCTCAAACATGCTGTGGTTGCTTACTCCTCTGAGCGGTGCAGAGAGATTGATTGCCTTGAATCACCTAGAAAGCACCACATGCACACACACAGCTATCCGACCATGTTATGTAGTACCTTGTGCCCTTACACAGAGATGACCACTAATGCTTTGGGTTACTTACCTTCATTTTGTGGGTACCGCACACTGTGGCCGGGAAGGGGCAGCACTAGTGTTTGCACACTAGCAGATGCCACATCATCCGGACCTGCTACTCTTGGTTCCTCTTCGGTGCCACCTGCAATTGCCACAGTCATGACCTTTCAACGAGCAATCAAACTTGAGATTTCTTTTCTTTCTTTTTTTACAAGGAGCCATAAATTGAAATCTATGTTTGTGTTTCAAAAAACAAGGTCACAAATTTAAAGGTATGGACCCCTGGCAGCCTAGCCCCGGGCACCAACATCAATAACTGTTGGACAAATAAAGTTTGTTCCTATCCTATCCTACAGGAGATGGTTGAATAGTTGACAGACTCCACCAGTATCCCCTATCAACAGGTATAAAAAGGGAGTAAATAAAAGAACATACAGCAATGAAAGGCATAAAAAAGAAAGAGGTTTACAAAACTACAGGAATTGAACAGGAACCTCAAATAGACCAATCTCAGACATAAATACACTCAGAATGTAAATAGAAAACTAAATACAACATTGCAGAAAAACTTAGACAATTAGACCAGCATTCACATGGGACAATGCAGGGTGCTTTGTTTGCTTTTTTTCTTTAGTTCTTGGACAGCAAGCACGAAGAACTGTATGAAACCTCTCCCACGTAACTCACCTATGAAAAGCCTGACGCTTGGTCAGGGGTCTGCTTGTACCATGTTATATTGTTGGGTGCCTGGCAGTGGGATTTGAACCCATGCCTCCCACAGTGAAGCCAGGAGCCCTATATACTGGGCCACGGCTTTATATAGGATTCACACAGCTGCTAATGCAAACAGCTTTTTAGCAATTTCTTCAGTGAATAGAGTAATGCTGATGATAATACAAGACAAGGTACAATGCTACACACATTGACAGCTGAGGAAGACATAAGTCAATCTGCTGTAATTGCTGCTTCTGCAATGAAGAGTCCTTGTAAGATAAGAAAAGTCAACGGAGTCAGCATTTTTTTTAGAGTTCAGATCGAACTCCTGTCGCTCCATTGTCAGTTGTAAGAAGCAGCACCAACGCAGTGGCAACAAAAATCAATGTCACGGAAAGGTCACCTGTGAATCCGCTGCATATGACGGTACCTTTCTTTTGCATTCAATATGTCCAATGCCTTTTGCAGAAATATTTATACCGCTATAAATTTATACCTTGTGGTTGGCGCATGATGGCCTTAGTTGCTTATGAGCCATTAAACTCAACAACAACAAGAATTGGCTTAAATATTTGAACGGGAACATGTGACCTAATATGAATAACTGCAAAGTTAGAGAGAGTTCTCTAATTAGTTGCCATCACACAGCAATTTAATATCACACAGATTTTTAATAAGTCTGTTTTATAAAATATAATAATAATAATAATAATAAAGATCGTTTGGCATATAACACTCTGTACATGTTGATAAGCTGTATTTGTCATCAACAGTGCATGAAGTATGCTATGGACCATTCTGAAGTTGGTTCTACGAGGAAAGCATGCAGCCGCAGCATCTAAAGCCTCTTCCACTCAATCATAATAAATGTTACAGATTAATAAAGCCACAACATAGCTATTATACAGCTTTCGTAAAGCCATATTAGTAGAATTACATCCATAGCATAATAGTGCATGGCAAGATGCTATGGGTACACTGCCATCTGAACATGGAATTCAATTCTGCGAACCACGCTTTATGAAAACTATCTATTGCATCAGGTGTACAGTCGAACACAGCTATTCTACATTTTTCTCTTTACAGGATTCTAGAATGTACAAGTCTTGAGCAGTGGAACAAACAGCATTTCTTCTAAGAGTCAGCACCATGGAACAGGGTGCATTTACAATACAATCATCCTCATTGAAAACTGTTATTGTTGTATTCCTTTTTTGTTGTTGTTGTTGTTGTTCTGCCGACTGATCTCATTTTGCGAAGTTTCAATGGCCAGTCAGTGTGTGTGTCAAGACTACACTAGTAGTTAACATTTTTCGGGATCAAGGCTTGTTCAAAGCTCAGAGCTACTCCAATGTAATCCCTCCTCTCTCCTCGGTTTTCATGATGCCCTGAATCATGAATGAGCAGCCCACAAAGCAGTGAAATGCAGCAGATAGCCAGACAAGACCGAGTAGCAAGAAAGCGCCCAAACCGAGCGTCATGAGCAGGTCCCCAGGGAGCACAGTGAGACCAAATCGCTGCACCCGTCGCGACACGAGCCGGTTCCACACGTAGCTCTGGTATCCATGCAGATACAGCAGGCGCACATTCCTTGGAAGCGCAAGCAGGGCACCAAGGTAGTTTGTGGCGCCCCCCTTGGTCAGCGCACGCAACAGCAGCCCTTCGATGCAACCCCGGTGGGGCAGCTTTGCCAGAGCCTGTGCAGCGTCCTTCGATCTTGCCCACTCTTCTCGGCACTCTGCAAGAGCTCCTGCACAGAATCATTCAGAGAGGTTGCGGAAACACTCGCCTCTCTTGTATCCCCTGACATTTATCTTCCTCGCACGGTCACCACATATCTTAACATTCGGCTTCCCCCTCCGTGACACATACATGATGATGGGAGCCAGTAGACAGCTATGGTGACTGTTTTGATGCAAGCGCCACCTGACAGCATGGATACTTGTGCATGAGATGAACTAACTTTGCTCTGCTGGACTGCGGAGTGTCGCCATGCATGGACTGACTGCATTCGTGGGTATTCTGCACAGGGCTAAGCCTTGGTAGGCTTCCGACGTGACTTCAAAGTGCAGCATCAGCATAGGTGAACACAATTTCTCTAACATGCTTCTGTTTATAATGGTGCACCCATAAATGACCTGGGTGTAGGCGTCCAGCATGTTGTGTGTGTGTGGGGGGGGGGGGGGGGGGTAAACAAAAAGCAGTTGCACCCGAAATGCAATGCATCGATTGCAATGGCAAATTATTAGACTGTTATATGAAGTAAAGGTAGTAGTTTTATTGGCCATATAAACTTGGAAACATTTGCTTACTTATCAAATGTTAATGTTTGCTCACAAGCAAACATTAACACATCTTACTCGATGACTGAGGACACTCGCTGTCAAAACGCTGGTGTGAGGAAGCGCAGCGGCAGGAGTGAGTGGATTGACATTTTGCTGCTTCTCGCTTCAACGCGAACTAAGCGGCAAGGACGCAGTGAACACGAAGCTATCAGCGCAAGACCGAGTCAACAGCGTCAGCTCACCCTTGCACTCTTTCACTCGCACATACAGTATAGGGCGCACGGCCCATGATGCTATTGCACTTGAACTTTGCACAGAACAAAACGCCGCCACCGACAATGACAAAAATGAGCCTGGAGTGCCCATATAATTGCTATCACAATAAAAATGTTCTAAACGCAAATTTTGTGTCAGTCGTGTGCGAACCTGCAACCTTAAAAAAATTCATTTGTTTTCTGTTTTTGACTGCGGACATGCATTTTTTCAGAGGCTCTGCTGTCAATGCCAAGCTGGGTGCCTACGAGTGAAAAAAAAAAAAAAAATCTGGGAGGTAATTGGTTTTGAAATGGGGCTCTAGCGATACGCTCTGATGGTTGTTATTCATGGCATGCTGTTTTATTATATTTTTAATAATGTCTTGTCAATTTGTGCGTTTTCTGCCCTCCTGTCCCCACCCGTCCCGAGGCAAGAATTGCCTGGTGGGTTGAACTTCCCCAATTCCTCGGTGTATTCCAATTAAGAACTATTTCTTTTATGTATTTAGGCTAGATGGCTTATTGCATAATAAGTGAAATAAATGCCCTTTCTGTGTTCGCACTATAGTTAGGTCACTTTCTTTGTTACAAAGAGCAACCAAGTCCTCACAAGGTCAAGGAAGTGAGCTCTGCGGGGGCCTGAAAGGAGAAGGAAGACTTGCCGGAGGCAAATACAGCATCCACCACATTTGTATCATGACCACAATGAATTTTTCTTAAGCTAAAAATCTTCCTTTCTGAGGAACCCATATGCTCATTTCTTTTTTTTTTTTTTTCAGCTTCAGACTACAGTCTGGCAGGTGCAAACTTTCCTTTAATGGAGAGGGTGTGTAGCATCCCTCCCGATGCTTGACAACTGTCCGTGTTATCAATTCTGCACTTCTCACAAAACAGTGTTGCTACAATGAAACTGAAAGCTGTTCCACTGGTGAAGTACAAATCTAACACTGTGTGGCACTGTGTGGCAAAAAAAAAAAAAAAAAAAAAAACACCGACGACTACGATGCTCCCTAATACGAAATTTGAGCGCAGCTCCATGTGTGTTTTCATTTTGCGATATATTGGCTGGCGCTGAGAATCTGTCTCGCGCAGCACGTTGCAGACAGAGCAAAGTGTGCGTGACTGCCTCGCTAATCTGGAGCTCGCGAAAGGCGGCGAACAGGTGACGTGAGGGCACAATTCACAGCAGTCGCCGGAGACAGATCTCCCAGACAATGTGCACTACTCTATCGCCATCTCGTAGCCATGATCGCCACACCACACTTTTCTTCTCATGCTTTTGCCATACCCTCCTCCTCGTGCCTTTCATCCCTCACTTCGCTCTGCGTTCGCTCTTTCATCCTTCACTGCACTCGTTCGCTCGATTACGCTGACGCTTGCTGCAGGAACGGGTGCCTAAAAAAATGCACTCTAAAAAAAAATGTTTGTACATATTTACGTTTGCTTAATTAAATTCTTATCTGGCTCTATCAAATAATCAATGGTACCTTTTCTTCAGATATACAGTACCAATCTTATGAAACAAAAATAGCTGAATAGTGTGTTCACAAAGCCAAACAGGGGCGTAATATGAGTAAAGAACTAATGTAAATTCTGCCAGTGCATTGAAATCTTACAAAAGAGACAGCTAATACTGACTTTTGCAACAGGTAAAAATGGTTTGTGCATGTCATTCCGCGATGCATTTTGTAGTTTCTTTTACCGATCCATCCTTTGACAAAGACATTCAAATTGCAAGGCAGCGATAGGCATGAACATTGATGCACCACCGACATCTGAAATATAGCAGAGCTGTCTCACCACAAGCTTGCAAGATATGTGAAAGTTTCTTTTCTTTGTTTTGCAGGATGTTGTATATTAACTTCATCTCAGAGAAATAAAGTACCATACAAGAATACAATAAACAAAGCCAGCTTTTCTGGTTACATGATGTGATGTCACATAAGCGAAAGATTTAGCGTGTCCCTGATTTAGCGTGTCCCTAAGGAATTTCAGCAGCATGTGGCAGATGACCAAAAGAATAGGGTGGGAGAAGAATCACTACAAAATACGTTTATCAAGTTCCTTCCTCTTGCCTTTTCGAATCAAACCACCAATGCCGCATTACTTACGCCAGTGCAAGGCATTTCTATATATGGCCCACCGTAGCTGCTGTTCTCATCTCTTGGCACACCTTGATCTGCATTCAGTCCTTACTGTGTGGTCATCTTACAATGCAGTACATGCACTGGGTGCATTCATATTATAGAACTTTGTACAAGCACTTTTGTTAGCAGATGACGAGACAGACACCACAGAAAAAGTTTGCAACATGTAGTCAAAGCTTGGCTCATTATGAGGTCATAACAGTTCATACTTTCACAGATGACAGTACTGCACTTACCGCCATCGCGTGGTTGAAGCACCAAGTCAACTGCTTCCTCGTAGCAGCCTTTCAGAAGAGCCCTGCAAAAAAAAGATAGTACACTCAGCACAAATCAGAATTGAACGTATGCTGACAGACGGCCAGTGAGACATTATGAGCATGACACTCCTATCGGTCTGCGGGAAAGAATTCTAGGTGCACACTCTCACAAAAGCAGAATATAGACCGATTGCTTTGCACTCAATGACTCCAGGTCAACATGACAATGTTCGGCAATCAATAATTTAGCCCTTACTAAAATGCAAACAGAGAAATATAATTCAAAATCATAATGACGCCAATTCAGGTGTGTGCGTGAGCTTCCCATTAGAATCCACATGTGCACCACTTTATGCCAAGCACGCATCTTCATGCAAAAACACTGTGGGCCTTCTGCAAATTCATGCAGCTGCTGTTGCACTTATGAAGCATGTTGATTAACATGTGTAGACCCAAAGTTGCAATGTCAGGTATATGTAAGGCTACAATGAAGAATTAATTTCAAGCTGCCCACCTTACAAGGCATCCCTCACCTGTAAACATTTCAACGCTTCAAAAGTGCCAAGCTCATCTATCTCAGCCATTGGGCATAGTATTTTCATGAATAATGAACTGGTGATAAAGAAGCACCAATTTGGTTCTGCATACACATTTCTATATCCTTCCCTTATTAATGGGTGGCTATCCCAGCCAAGAAATAAATCCACAGCACAGTGTTCAACAGCAGTATGTCAGAGTTGCTGTTTTTGCAGTCAGCACAAAGTGTCAGGTAAACAAAACCTTTATTTATGCAGAATGACAGCAAAATCTAACACTATAGTTTTACCGTTCGTGATTGCTTGCAACATGCATGCACACATATAGCAACATAGTTGTTGGCTGGACCTGTTGGTGTAACAACATAAGGCAAACAGCACAAACACGGGTGGAGCACACCTGCAGTCCGTTTCTCCAATCTCGGTCCTGTTTTTGTGCTACTTGCCATATTACGACACATACAGCTTCAAACATACTGCTGGCATTTACAGCATATCACAAAAATCAACAACACAATGTTTTCATTGCTTTCCACCCTCACAGCATCAACAATGCATACTCATTACTGGCTCACTGAAATCTCTTGTGTTCTATAAGGGACGAAAGTTCAAGAATGTAGTGCAAATGCACTCTAAAATGGAATGCATAAATGTGCCAGCCAACTCTCATCACTTATTTATTTGGCTTTCCACAGTGCAAGCACTTTCTGTTTGGCCTCTCACACATCACCCAATCATCACTGCTCATTTGCCATTTCCTAATTAGTGCAGGGCCACAATTTTGTAGCGATGCTTTCTCCCGATGCTAATGCCTTTCAGCACTTTTCGCGTTCGTAAGCGATCAATGCTCCGCCCGGGGCGGAACGACTCATGACCACTCACAAACGCGAAAAGCGCCGAAAGCCATTAGCATAGGAAAAAGCCATCGCTACAAAATCTCGGCCCAGGCGTGCATTTAAGTACAGCTGCCAATACATCGCCTCATCACCCTTTACCCTATAAGGCTATAACACAGCCAAGCATGCTTCTGGATCACAGCTGTGCCACTTCAACACGGGGGCCTCATCACCATGTACTACTGTTTTGTGTTTTTGTGCACTCTATTCAGTAATAACTACAGGTGCTGCTTCGTCAACATGTCCAGACATACACCTCTCTGTGAGCTCCACTCACTGCTGCGCCAGTTCACCACACCATGCACAATCAACCGCAAAAGTTTACGGGACGCAGGATCTGCCAAGAATCTTAATTCTTGCAAAGCGTGGTCACACGGCCTCGAATTAAATGTTCCAGCATGTAGTAGCCTTCGCCACCTACACAGTGATTCATTAAATACGAAGTGTCATGCCTTAACAGTGCAGGAATTCACATTTGAAGGGGAAACCGCATCCCGTGAACTTTTGCTGTTGACTGTACATATGGCCATGTGTGAAAAGTTCTCTTACTGTCTATGTCTATTGTCAACCACAGTAACAGACAGCAGAAATAAACTTTCAGTTGTTCACCACCACAGACAGGCCAATTCCCCTTTAAGGCCTGCACACAGATTACAGGGATTAGCACTGTCTCCACAACCTTCCATTTCAAGAAGCCTCAACCTCAGCTGTGATACTACAAAAGTGCAGTGGCAATAATTTCCATCCAGCTGATCATATATCTTTGCCTGGCCTTCCAGTTGCAGAGTATTACAGGAAAAAGGTGCCTTACAGCAGATTTTTTGAAAAGTACAACAGAGGATGGAGAAAAGAGGCACAGGACAGAGCACTATTTGACAAGATGAACATGCAAGAAAAAGGTGTTTTTCCCCGTCCAAAGACTCAGTAACTTACAACTAATGCCACCAGCCATTACTGCCTTTCAAACTGTGCATGACTGACAGCCTGACCGTGGTTTTCGTTTATCTATATGGTATGAAATCATCTTCTCCGTGTCTATGCAAGATGTAAGGAAACTTTTTTTTTAAGCACAGAGGAATGAGAAGCAGGTGCAACACACAATTTTGTGTGAGGAGCTTCTGCATTCCTTGACTTATCGCCAACTATAGATTACTGCACACAGAATGGTGAAGAGAGGCAACACTCGCCGACCAATCTGGTGAGTCGCCACTGCTGTAGTGCCAAAGCGCTGTGTGCCGAAGTAGTTGAGAAAGCCATTCTCCGACAGTGACTTCATTGCCTCCTCATGGTCAGCTCTGGTGCCATCAACGTCCCTGAATAGCAGTTGTGCAGGACCAGGATTAGAGTGCATGGTACAATGCGGCACGTTACGTATGCACATCATTGATGCAAACAGAGAAAATTTTACAGTGGTAGCAGTTGTTAGTGCAGTAGTAGCAGCACAGTAAAAACTCGTTAATACGAACTCGAAGGGAACTATAAAATTGTTCGAATCAGCGGGCAGGCGCTAGAATGAATGACCATGGTGCCATGCTACATGGGTGGAACCCAAAGAAGCCACCTCTGGACTCATCACCCGATTCATTGCACCCCCCACCCCCCCCTGGAGTGATGTACACTCACTCTAAATGGTTCAGCGGACATTTAACATAATGTAAATCATGTTAGTATCTGAGTCATCAGAGATATACTGCAAAATACAAAATGTATGAGTCTGAAAAGTGGCCACAGCTATTGCTACAACTATACAGTGAATTGACACAACTTACAGAGATCTTTTTTTATTTATTTTACTACAAAAGATGACCACCAAAATTTTACTAGCGTGTTAATTTCAGTCAATATCATTCACCAAAGGCCCATTTCGCCTAATCAACTGTTGGCAGAATAGTGAAACTTCCCTGTAACAGAGACACATATGACACAAAATTGTCTTTGTTAAATTCAATTTTCGTTACAAGCACATATTTGTTCATTATCATCATCAGTCTACTTATGCCTCTGCAGGACAAAAGCTTCCCCCAGTGATCTCCAATTACCTGTCTTGTGCCACCCGACACAATTTTATCACTGCAAATTTCCTAATTTCACCATGCCACCTAGTTCTGTCATCCCCGATTATGCTTCCCTACTCTTGGCCCCCATTCTGTAGCTCCAATAGACCGCCGGTAATCTGCCTTACACATTACATGTCCCGCCCAACTTCGTTTTAAGAAATGTCAACTACAATATTGGCCACCCCCATTTACTTTCTAATCAACAGAGCTGTCTCCCTGGAGCTTAACGTTACCCGTCATTCCACTGTTATTTGTGCAGCCCTCTAACTTCCTCTCAAGCTCCTTTGTTAACCTCCAAGTTCCTGCTCCATATGTTAGTACTGGTAGAATGCAATGATTGCACACTTTTCTAGGACAGTGGTAATCTGCCAGTCATGACTTGGTAATGCGCACCGTACGCACTCCAACACATTTTTGTTCTGTAAGTTTCCTTCTCATGATCCCCTGTGATCCTGCCATGAGCCGCTGTGACTAATTGGCCTAGATAAGTGTACTCTTGCACAGATTCCAGGGGCCGACTTTTTTTTTTCCTGCCAATCGTTATTTGTTACAAGCTGCTATTGGTGAAAAACAGTTCAGATTTGCTTCATTATATCCTATAATTTGTCATATAGAGGTTTGTTTGCAATTGCAGAGGCAAGCACCACTTCACTGGAAGGGCTTAAATGAGGATCAAATGTAACAAAATCACAATGCACGAACACTGCTCTATTAGCTGTAGGGCACCCAAAGGGTGCGGACGACTCAAAAGTTTTTTAATATACAACATACTTTAACTTGCGACCATCATGAAAAACCACACTTGCGGTTGCAACAACACATTACCTCAGGACAATGGTAAACCGGTTTCCCTGCAGATCACCTAGCTTGATGGCTGTATTTTCAAACCTGCGCAGAACAGCCACAGTCAGGCAGCAGCTTTCTAAAATGCTGCTAAATGACGTTCACTTTGTGACTGTTTTAAATGGTGCTTCTGAAAGACTGGCCAAGAAACATTCTAAGGCAAGAATTTTTTTTATAGCAGCAGAGAAGATGAAGCATAGATCTTTGAAGAAGCAAAACTTGTTTCACACTCACAACTGCCCTTCTCATCACTCTCACCCTGACAAGTGTTGTGTCTGCCGGACCTTGAGGAATGATTAAGTGACTGATGAAGCTTCAGATTCCAAAGCTGCTTTGTGTGCTACGAGGCTTGCCGTAATAGGCCCAAGTTTCAGTTGTTCATACCCTAACTGTAACGCAGGCTCAACGTTTTGATGTTATACACTTCCAGGCCACACGCCACAGGCACCTTAATTTTATCTGGCAATGAAAAAAAAAAAGAAAAAAAGAAACTAATCCTGCACATCTGTAACAAGCACCATGCAGCAGTCGTCTAGATTGTCATCACAAATGAAGAAGCAACAGGCTGTGAATTGGACAACACACTGAGGTGCAAATTTTCTAACAAAGGTTCATAATACTTACACATCCTTCAATTTTGGGGTTTTGCATGCCAAAACTGCTATTTATTACGAGGCATGCCATAGTGGGGGGACATCGGATTAATTTGGACACCTGGGGTTATTTAATGTGCACCTAAATCTAAGTACACAAGTATAAAAGCATTTTTGCATGCCACCCCAATCAGCATGCGGCCGTTGCGACCAGAACTGAACCTATAATCTTGAACTCAGCAGCACAATGCCGTAGCCACTGGACTATCATGGCGGGCAAAGACCAATGAATGTGTCAGTACAGCTTCAATTTCAATGTTGTTGAGAGACAGATATTACTAAAGGCATGTAATTTGCCTGTTCACAAATTCTTTCTGTCTTTCGTCTCTACTTTGTCGGTAGCTTCTACAGTGGCAAGCGTGATTGTATGTGATTATGCATGTCGGACAAGCATCTGTTTGTCTCTCCTCTGTCTCCAGGCCTTTTGTGCTTTCTTCCAGTTCCTCTTGTATATGGTTGACCACTGATATTTATTGCATCTTGTCTTGCTTTCTTTTTTCCTTCTTTGCCATCTCTGTATTTCCTACTCCCCATTCCTGTGATAACCCTACAGGGTTGCAGTATGTTGAATGAATAAATAAATAAATAAATAAATAAGGAGCTCACCGCAGGTTGACCAGAACATCCTAGTGATGCCTCTATCCATCTCACCAACTTTGTGCAGTGTAGCAAAGGCTAGGGTCCATCCATCACTAATGAGAGCAGCAGGCTTTTCATTTAGCAGATGGGAGGAGAACTTGCCCATTGTATGCCAGTACTCTTTCCATGACACTTCCATTCAGCTGGCATCATGCACAAGACCATCAGAGAGTGGCAATGGGGGAGTCCCTTCTGGTTCTTTCTCCTGATTAGCTGAGGCGACCCACAGCTTTTGCTACACTTACATGTAGTTGACGAGAGATGGAATATACTGACAAAAATAACACAAGTAGTGAAAAGCGTCCAGCCTACGTGATGTTGCCCACCCAAAGACCCTGTCTGCGGTTGAGATCCAGCAGCTTCTTTGCTGGCAACCGGTGACAAGAGACCCGCTGGCAGGTTTTCGCCCGTTTGTCCTTGGTGCCCGCATATCCCAGGAATGAGGGACGCATCCTGCAATGATATCTGTGTCAATTGCTGTGCACCCAAGAGAAATCACTCGACACTGCATGCTACACGTGCACTTGGACTCTTTAAGATATCTTACTTTGACACATGCAAATTCAGCCATACAGCACCTTGCAGGTAGGAGAGTTGTATTACAGGATTACTGATCTAAGCACTTGAACATAGCAAGCTTGTTTCTTATGTCTACAAATGATGACAAGCTAAGAATGCAGTGGCAAATGCACCACCATCTGACTAAAAACAATTTGTATATATACAGTAGCTAATTAGCTTATTTTTTTGACGTCATGGTAGACACGAACTTCTTTCAATATTAGGGTCTCTTGAGAGCTATGTTTTGGAGCACGATGACACAGAGGGTGCAGTTTTGTAGGTGGAGCTTGCACTGGATTCAAACGTTGTCACTGACTATAGGTAAGCTGGCTCAAAAGAAATTTCAGATGTCCAGCAAGGCTCTGTGGAAAAGAATGTGATGCTCCCATTATAAGAATTGCGTAGTATATTCTGCGAAATGTCACCTGGTCTCAATGTGCAGCTAACAGAACATCTGTTTTGGTCTTTGAGTGAGACTCATGAAATGCCAGTCAAAAGGAACATTGAACCTTGCCCCTGCATTGTCTGCAATCTAAAGCAGCATGGAGTGTGCATGCAGCTACTTCAGGAAAGCTAAGGCAGCTAGAATAAAAAGAGGCATTCAAAGCTAACGAGTTTCTTTGGGCTAGTTGGTGTGACAGCGCAGGCACACACAGTTGAGCACATAGAGACAGAGCAGACCATCCTGTCGCATTCCTTGCTCCGTCTCCATCTGCTCATGCTGTGCGTTCTTTCACTCAAAGCGATGCCCATTACCTCGAAGCTTCAAGAAAGATTTGGATTGCAAAGCAAGATGGTTTACATGCAGCACAGCGACAACATTATACAAAGCAAGCTGGCTGCTCTGCCGGCACCTCCAGCAACTCTGAAGGACTAGATGATAGCAGGCTAAATTTAGGTCTGGTTGGTACACACGTCCACACATCTGGCATGCTGCAAAGCTAAGGCAGTGACATTATAGCATTGCTGCTTGCTTTCAGAAACAATTCTTGTAAGCACAGCAGCAGCAGCAGCAGCCATACATGAGAATTATGCAATATTCATTCCTGCAGCTGCAGTAGTAGTACTCTTTATTTGCTGTGCAGTGCTACACAAGTCAAACTCTAGACGGAAGAGTGGTTACTTGTGCAAGCTCGAAAACGTTATTATACTGTGCCACCGTGGCAGTGAAAGACAGGTTCTATCTGAAGGGCTCAGCAAAGGTGGCTGTCCACTCAGTGTTATCCTACCCAAGAAACGTAGCGATCCGGTTGACGGCTTCGATGGTGTCCATGTTCTCCTTGTACAGGACAAAAGTGGTGTAGCTTGGTCGGCCCGAAGGCCACGGCGCAGCGCGCCGCCGCTGCGCCTTGGAGCGGCTCACGCGCACGGTGCCATCCGTCGTGTGACTGTCCAGGTGAGGCCAGTGGGCGCGGACCCAGGCGTGCAGCTGACCGCGCTGCTCCTTGCTCATTCCCGTCACCGGAATGACCACAGGTTCAGCGCGCTGGCCGCCGGCCAGCAGCTCCAGGCGCTCCTTTACCTCGGCACTCACATTATCGTCCGCCCAGCTCGTTTCCGGCTGCGGCTCGGGTGGAGGTTCCAGCGATTCCAGTCGCACTATGCGTCCTGACGGGTCGATCTCGTTAACTAGGAAATCTGAATACCTGCACGTGGCACGATCAAAAAGGGTGATTAAGTTGCGCTCCCTTTCAGTGCTTTAAAAACGATACTTCATTAATGTGCATCGACAAGTAGCCAAGTGCGCCATGTAGTTTAAAGGCATCCGAACCGAAACTCCACTCTAATGAAGCCAGCGCAGAAATTATTTGAAAGCAAATACTACGTCCCATTTTTCGACACTAAACTTGCTTACGAGGAGCTAAAGTGCTACAGAACTAGGATATCGTGCACTACATACGACTGCGATAAAACGCAGTGTATATCTTAAGCCCGACAATTTCTGTCATGCGGCTATACCGTGTTTGCTTTTTGCTAACATAAAGCAGTCTTTAGCAAACTTTCCGTACCCACACTTTACAAACAAGTTGATGGCTCATACCGAGCCAGATCTATTTCGAAACATTTCACCTTTGCTTCAACACGCCATTGAAGCCTTTGTGCTTTCCAACGAATTCTGTAATGCCAACTTCCTCTTCAAAGCCCACACGCCGCTTTTTTGTATCGCTCACGTCCTCATTATCGGCTGACATGGTAATCGACAGAGCGACAGCAACGGCAGACAGATCCGAGGCAGACAGCATGCGTTTCTAAGAGGCTTGGCTTGTTGCTTGGCTCAACTTTTGCGCATGTTGAACACTTGGCTGTGATTTGTGTTGGCTTTAATCGGCTTTGTTACGACTTTTGACGAGGTGATAGTAAAACAAAGTGCGCCTAACGTCTGACCTTATAAGTACCTGCTAAAAACACGGGTATTCGTGTTAAGTCATAGCATGTCTTAAAAGACAAGGCAGACTTGTTTCTCATACAGTCGAATGACCGAAATTGTCGTCTGCTAAACCACGGCAACCACTGCCACTCGATAAAAAGAAACACACAACTTGTGCGTGGTTCATTGAGGGGCTGTGACTGAACGCTGCTTCGACCACGGGTGTGATGCAGTGTATTACTATGCTTAGTTAACCGTACCCTTTCTAGTATTACACTTCATTTACTACCTCAATCCCGTGGTCCTGCTACCAAGGTTGTCATAGAACACGGTAGAAATGTATCCCACATGGCACACCTTCCCGCTGAAATAACATCATATACAATACGGCAAGCCTCCACCGCGACATCTAAAGCTGCAAACAAGCCGGTTCCTTATTTTATGCTACAGCAGCAGGTGCAAATATTAACTGGTGGTCAAGTCGCCGTACGAGAGGTACGGACGGAAGTCCGTACGTCCGTACCTCTCGTGCGAGGTAATAGGTCGTGGTGATGACATAACCGCCGCACAACTGGAATTCCTGCCGAAATTATGTACATACACATTGATTACTAAATTATTGTCTCACATGTTTATATATTTCATATTTTTAGTTACTTGTTGAATAAGGGATCGACATCTCAGCGGCCCGGGTAGCTCAGTCGGTAGAGCGTTAGGCTTTTAACCTAACGGTCCAGGGTTCGAGCCCCTGCTCGGGCGCGTGTTTTTTTTTCTATGTTTTTTTAATTATTATTATGATTATTTGCGTATGTTTGCTAGAGGAGGGACAGGGTTTCGTACGATATCGGGCTGGCAAGGCGTTCGATGGGAATGTTCGATAAGTGTCCTCGTAAAATATGCAGGAGCTAGGTTATACGTGGGCATGAAAGCGATCAAGTCAGCTTCGAAAGTATACTGGGCAGCATATGTGTCGACGATGTGATGTTCCAGAAACTTTTTATGCTCTTCAAAGGAGCACTATATAATAGCACTAAAATTTTGTCTCCATCTTCCTTCGCTGACAAAAGAGTCACGATATGAATTAATATGGCTGAACGTTTTTCTTTTGAGTTATTCCCCTACCTAGCTGCGTTCGTGGTAACTTGGAGATCAGCAAGATCGTATTTATATAAACGTTTAACAAAAAATAGTGAGTACCCATTCACATCAACCTCTCAAGCGAAATGTTCAAAACACACGCCAAATGCAGCGCGTACGTGATTTCCAGCATCCCTGCAATGGGAAATGGCGGTAACAACACGTACATTGCTAAACGGTGGCTGAATTATTTATCACGCACTAGAGTAATTCAAGTTTCGCACAAATCGATTGTTACAGCAAAGAAATCAGACCCAAAGTTTTTGTGTCAGATATTATATTAAAGAGATGCGTGGCTTCGAGATAAGATTCAATCTACTGTCTGTTCTTTCCATATATATATATATATATATATATATATATATATATATACCGCTTGTGCCATATCTGGCGCATGTGTCACGTGCTTCAGGACAGCATTTATTTGCTCTCGCGTTGCGTGTTTGTGTGCGCGTACGTGTATTAAAGAGCCACACATACGGATAGCGTTTATCACCTTGAAGTTTCACCCTTTGAGGAGGAGTCGAGTGCATTGTCTGTCAAATCGCAATTTGCAAACTCACAATAATACGTATTATCGAACTGCAACCTAACTTTGACAAGCACTTGACAAAGTTAGACTGCATGCCACATTTTTACACTTGCCGCGTTTACCCTCATTCGTCGTCGAGTTGGGCTATGCTTATATCACTTCGTACCGCTGTGTACGAGGAAGAGGAAAGGCGAGATGAATTAGCTAGTGGAACGTTGATGCGTTTCGCCGTCATATATATGTCATATTGTAGCACTCTTCAATGAAGCACACTAAACACACTGGTTTATTGTGGGCGAACTTGTGCCCGGAAACTCAATATTAAGCATTCACACACTTTTTAAAAGAGGAGTTAACAGCAGCCTGTTCCACAGTCAACCGCGTCTCTCCGCCGAACGCACTTCTCACGCGCCCCGAAGGCCAAGAGCCACGCCGTGGCTTCTCATTGGACGGCAGACTCGGGCGCTGCCGTGAGCGCGTGCACGGGAGACACGCGCTGTATCGCCACGCGCGAGGCGTTGCTGGCGCTCTTCTAATGGCGATGCGACGAGTAATGGGCTTTAGCGATGAGACGCTTGCAAAGGTGCCTCACGAGAGTGCTCGTACCTGGCATGTGGAGAGCTCTCTGCGGCATTAGTCCCCCTCCGAAATCGCATCGTCCCGATGCGTATGAAACAAATTTATCTATAGAAGTGTTTTCATTGCCTGTCGTAGTAAGGCTTCATGCGGACTACGTGTACGACCTCCGCATGGATGTGCCGCTTTGATCGCTCTTGGTCATGAGGGATGACTTCGTAATTCAGGTCACCTACTCGGCGAATAACTTCGTAAGGTCCAAAGTATCGGCGAAGGAGTTTTTCACTTAGTCCGCGACGACGCACTGGTGTCCATACCCACACTTTGTCGCCCGGGTGGTACTCAACTTCTCTGCGGCGCAGGTTGTAATAGCTTGCGTCCCTACGTTGTTGCTGGCGGATACGGAACCGTGCCAACTGCCGGGCTTCTTCAGCTCGTTGTAGGAAGTCGTCGACGTCGTACGGGTTGTTGTTTTCATCATCTACCGGCAACATAGCATCCAGTGTGGTTGTTACTGTGCGGCCGTAGACCAGTTGAAATGGAGTGACCTGGGTTGTCTCCTGTACTGCCGTATTATAGGCGAAAGTGGCGTAAGGCAAGATTGCGTCCCATGTCTTATGTTCGAGGTCGACATACATGGACAACATATCGGCCAGGCTTCGGTTTAGACGTTCCGTCAGGCCGTTTGTTTGGGGATGGTATGCAGTGCTTTTTCTGTGACTGGTGTGAGTCATCTTCATCAAACATTGCATCAAATCAGCAGTGAAGGCCGCTCCTCGATCGGTAATCACGACCATTGGTGCACCATGTCGCAGTACTATGTTACAAACGAAGAAATTTGCAACTTCAACTGCCGTTCCTCGCTCAAGGCAGCCAGTTTCAGCATATCGTGTTAAATAGTCCGTCGCTACTACGATCCATCTCTTCCCTGACGATGATGTTGGGAACGGGCCAAGAAGATCCATCCCAACTTGTTGAAATGGAGCCTTTGGTGGGTCTATGGGCTTAAGAAGTCCGGCCGGTTTCACGGGTGGTGTTTTGCGCCTTTGACATTCGCGACATGTCTTCACGTAATGCTGCACCGACGCTAACAATTTAGGCCAGAAGTATCTGAGACGAATTCTGGCGAACGTCCGGCTGACACCTAAGTGACCCGAGGATGGTTCATCATGGCAAGCTTCCAAAATTTCTGGTCGCATGGCTGACGGTACGACGAGTAAGAATTTTTCCTGGTTGCGTTCAAAGTTTCTCTTGTAGAGCGCATTATCTCGGAGACAAAATGACGATAAACCTCTCATAAACATGCGTGGGACTTGGACGTCGTATCCTTCGAGGTGTTTGATGAGTGGCAGCAATTCTGTGTCGGCCCGTTGACGCTCGGCGATTTCCGAAGCTGTCATCGCTGTAAGAAACGGGAAATCCTCTTCTACTGAAGGAGTCGACTCCACTGGTGAGCGGGACAAGCAGTCAGCATTGTTATGTTTTCTTCCAGACCTGTACACGACAGTAATGTCGTATTCTTGGAGCCTGAGGCTCCACCTCGCAAGTCGTCCAGATGGGTCTTTTAGGTTTGCCAGCCAGCAAAGAGAATGGTGATCGCTGACTGCACGGAACGGCCTGCCGTACAGGTATGGTCGGAACTTGCTGATGGCCCATATGACAGCCAAACACTCCTTTTCCGTCGCAGAGTAATTTGTTTCAGCTTTCGAGAGAGTGCGGCTAGCATACGCTATGACTTTCTCTTCCCCATTTTGCCACTGAACTAAAACCGCGCCGAGACCGAGATTGCTTGCATCTGTGTGGACTTCTGTGTCCGCTGTCTCGTCGAAGTGGGCGAGGATCGGTGGGGCTTGCAATCGTTCCTTTAGTTCATTGAAAGCAACCTCTTGTTCAGCATGCCACATGAAGGGTACGTCTTCTTTAGTTAGTTTCGTCAGAGGTTCGGCAATTTTCGAGAAGTTTTCTACAAATCGCCTGTAATAAGCGCATAGTCCCAAAAATTGCCGTACCGTCTTCTTGTTTGTAGGCTTTGGGAATCGTGCAACGGCAGCAGTCTTGTCGGGATCCGGAGCAGTACCTTGCGCGCTAATTACGTGACCCAGGAAACGAAGTTCTTGAAATCCAAACTGGCATTTTTCCGGTTTAATGGTTAAGCCTGCCGAGCGGATGGCTTGAAGCACTAAACGCAGCCTCTGGACATGCTGGTCGAATGTTGCAGAAAATACCACTACGTCGTCTAGGTAAACTAAGCATGACTGCCATTTAAGACCCGAGAGGACACTGTCCATCATGCGCTGGAATGTCGCCGGCGCACAGCAGAGGCCGAATGGAAGCGCTTTGAACTCATACAGGCCATCTGGGGTTACGAAAGCAGTTTTTTCACGGTCTCTTTCGTCTACTTCAATTTGCCAATATCCGCTCTTGAGATCTAATGAAGAGAAAAATTTTGCATGTCGTAGGCGATCCAACGTGTCATCAATGCGGGGAAGGGGGTATACATCCCGCCTGGTCACACTGTTCAATTTCCGGTAATCAACACAGAATCTCAATGTATTGTCCTTCTTTCTCACAAGGACTACCGGCGACGCCCACGGGCTGTTTGATGGCTGAATGACATCGTCCTCAAGCATCTCTTGCACCTGACTCTTTATGATCTCTCGTTCAACCGGTGACACTCGGTATGGATGTTGGTATACTGGCCTGGTCGCTTCGTCTGTTATTATACGGTGTTTAACAATTGGTGTGCGCCGTACCTTTGACGAGGTGGAGAAACAATCTGCGAATTCATTTATAAGGTCCTCCATCATTTCTTTCTGGGCTGGCGTCAGACTTTGGTTGATCGCAACTGATGCTACGGCGTCATGCATAGTTTGGACAGCAGGTGGCCTTGACGCTAAGCTACATACATCTGTGACCGCAGTAGCGCTGTGCAGGAAGGCGATGGTTGTGTTCTTTGCGACGTGCTGAAATTCACTTCCGAAGTTCGTCAACAATACATCAGCACACCCATCGCGTAGTTGAACAATTCCTCGTGCTACGCAAATGCCTTTTTTCAACAGTAGCTCGACGTTGGCCTCCGCTATACCTTCCGAGTCGTCGAATGCTTCGTTTCTTACGCGAACCAGCATGCTGCATCGTGGTGGCACGGTTATGTCATCGTCGGTAATCCGCAAGGCAACGTGTTCTAGCTCCTCCGACTCTCGCATGTCTATAGCCTGCTTCGTAGAAAATGACACGCTAGAATTCTGCAGGTTGATTATGGCACCATTTGTTAGGAGAAAGTCCATTCCGAGTATTACCTCCTTCGAACATTCTGGCAGCACGACAAAATCAGCGACGTAAGAAAAACCCCGAATTCCGATTCTCGCTGTACATCTACCCAGGGGCGTAATGAGGTGCCCACCAGCCGTACGTATCTGGGGTCCACTCCATGGCATCAAAACTTTTTTCAATTCCTTGGTGAGTGCATATCTTACGACGGAATAATCGGCACCTGTGTCAACTAATGCACTCAATTCATGACCGTCTATTGTAATGCGCAAATCCGAAGAAATTCTCTGTTCACTTATCTTATTCATCCGCTTCTGTTTGTCGCGGCTGCTCGGTAAACTTGACGGAGGATCTTGGCTTTTTCGAACGTCAGCGGCCTCGCCTCCACAGGTCGCTCGCTTCAGTTTTCCGGACGTGGGCTCAGTGAACGACGCCTTGGTGAAATCGAGGATGGCCGTGGACTTGGTGATCGGTAGCGTGCAGACGTTGATGTTCGGGGCTGGTGTTGGTATCTAGCAGCCGGATCTTGTTGTCGGGTCAAGTAGTCCTGAATTTCGGTGGGTCTTTCGCCATTACGGGGGCAAGGCGCATTTATCGTAAAGCCGCGAAGACCTGCTCTGCGATATGGGCACATTCTGTATAGGTGTCCGGCTTCCCCGCAGTGGAAACAGAGTGGTGTCCGGTCGGGTGCACGCCACACGTCACTTTTTCGTGGCCTCAGCTCTGCTAGAAGGGGTCCACTGCGCAGAGTCGGCTGGCGGCTGCTGGGAGTCGCGAATGGAGGACAATGCCCGGTCGGTTGACATAACACATCAGCGTACGTTGGCACGCGACGTACGGGAGGTGGTTGATCATGATGAACAGGTGGTTCCTCACGGCCTTGCTGCAGAATGGCGTGGCGAACTTCATCTCGAATGACGGCGGCGAGAGTTGAGACTGTCGGCGTGGCTTCCGGTAGCTGCAGCTTTCGAAGCTCCTCCTTTACGATTGATCTCACCAGTTCTCTTAGTGCTTCGGTGTTACTGCCTGGGCCTGCTGACAGGATATCGGCCGGTGCGCTGGTGACATCACGATTGTAGTGATGGGCACGCTGCTGAAGCGCCTTCTCTATGGTCGTCGCTTCGGTGCGAAACTCGGCAACACTGTGTGGTGGGTTGCGGACGAGTCCTGCAAACAGCTCCTGCTTAACGCCACGCATCAGATGGCGTAATTTCTTCTCTTCGGTCATGTTTGGATCCGCGCGCGTGAAGAGACGGGACATATCCTCGATATACATGCCGACACTTTCGTTAGTGTGCTGGTTTCTGGCTTGCAGAGCGTGCTCTGCCTTCTCTCGCCGATCGGTGCTGGCATACGTGGCAAGCAGCTGTCGCCGAAATTCTTCCCACGAAGATAGTGTCGCTTCATGATTGACGTACCACGTCCTCGCTGACTCTTCTAACGCGAAGTATACGTTGCGAAGCTTCCGCGTCTCGTCCCAGCCGTTGAAATCTGCCACTCGCTCGAACTGCTCTAACCAGTCTTCCACATCTTCGAACGTATCGCCGTGGAAGGACTCGGGCGTGCGTGGTGGGTACACGATGAGCTGGGATGATGTCACTGGGGTGGTCATGGTTGCACCGTCGCTGGTAACTGTTGCCCGCACTGCTGCAGCAACAGGAAGCGGTCCGAACTCGGGTGGGTCTCCTCGGATGCGGCGGCTTGTGCGCTGGTGTACTGGAGTCAGTTCCCTGGGTTCCAATCGCTGAGGGTCGGGGCTCCGTTCTCTTACGAACTGGGGACTTCCAATCATACCCCGCACCTCCACCAGAAATGTAGCACTCTTCAATGAAGCACACTAAACACACTGGTTTATTGTGGGCGAACTTGTGCCCGGAAACTCAATATTAAGCATTCACACACTTTTTAAAAGAGGAGTTAACAGCAGCCTGTTCCACAGTCAACCGCGTCTCTCCGCCGAACGCACTTCTCACGCGCCCCGAAGGCCAAGAGCCACGGCGTGGCTTCTCATTGGACGGCAGACTCGGGCGCTGCCGTGAGCGCGTGCACGGGAGACACGCGCTGTATCGCCACGCGCGAGGCGTTGCTGGCGCTCTTCTAATGGCGATGCGACGAGTAATGGGCTTTAGCGATGAGACGCTTGCAAAGGTGCCTCACGAGAGTGCTCGTACCTGGCATGTGGAGAGCTCTCTGCGGCAATATATGCAATCTTTAATATGTGCGCGACATATAAAGAAAGGAGGCACACCCGCCTTCGAGGAAAGCAAGTGCAGCGGCATAATCCGATGGCAACAGTGCGTGTTGCAATTTATTTGGCAAATGTCAATATGAGCAAACATCCGAGGAGGTAAAATCCTGACCTTTAGTGCGATCGGCAAGATTGTAACTCGGCACGTTACTGCAAGAATATTTCCCCGCGCGAAACAGGACATAAATTTTTCATGTAGCATAATTTACGAGGGAATCCCTTTTCAAATTAATTACATAGTAGGGTCCTTCGTTCTCGGGTTTTATATTTTTTTGGAATTCGAGCTGGAAGAGGTGGGGCTTAAAATGGGGGTGTTATTGTTTAAAGAGGAAAACCGGGGAGTAATGGGGGAATTTTGTAGTCTTGCATGAAGACCGGCGGAGGACCGGAGGTCTAATTGTCCGGCAGCCCAAAATTCAGGATCTTTTAATTTTTTTTTTGATAAATCCTACAAACAATTAACGCAACTAACGGTTTGTACACAAGCGAATTCCCTCACAGGAACATATATACGTGATCGCAAAGAGCTGAGCTGCTCGCAAATCATCTGACGGACTGATGGATCCCTACAAATCCGCATTGTCAGGCATTATTAATACGTCTAAAACAAACGGCGCATTAGCAAAAACAGATAGAGACGGGTTCGATTATTCCTACTTTACATTTCTCTTGCATTTTTTGAACATGTATTACTGTGCTTAGTTAACCATACCCTTTCTAGTGTAACACTTCGCGATCCCGTGGTCGTGCTACCAAGGTTGTCACAAACCACGGTAGAAATATATCCCACATGGCACAGCTTCCCGCTGAAAGAACATCATATACAATACGGCAAGCCTCCCCCGTGATATCTAAAGCTACAAACAAGCCGGTCCCTTATTTTATGCAGGTGTAAATTATAACTGGTGGTCAAGTCGCCGTACGGTGGAGCGGTCGGTTGGAAAAAAGGTAGTCGCGTTCCGCCCGACGGAACGGACAGACCGTGAGGTACGGACGTTTTGTCATGACAAAACCGACGTACGACTGGAATTCCCGCCGGAATTATGTACATACACATTGATTACTAAATTATTGTCTCACATGTTTATATATTTCATATTTTTAGTTACTTGTTGAATAAGGGATCGACATCTCAGCGGCCCGGGTAGCTCAGTCGGTAGAGCGTTAGGCTTTTAACCTAACGGTCCAGGGTTCGAGCCCCTGCTCGGGCGCGTGTTTTTTTTTTTTTCTTCTGATATTTCTTTTTTATTATTATTACGATTATTTGTGTATGTTTGCTAGATGAGGGACAGTGTTTCGTACAATACCGAGCCGGCAAGGCGTTCGATGATAATGTTCGATGAGTGCCCTCGAAAATATGCAGGAGCTAGGTTATACGTGGGCACGAAAAAAGACAGCTTCGAAAGCGTACTGGGCAGGATATGTGTCAACGACACGATGTTCCAAAAACTTTTTATCCTCTTCAAAGGAGCACTATATATATAGCACTATACATAGCACTAAAAATTTTGTCTCCATCGTCCGTCGCTGACAAAATAGTCACGATATGAATAAAAATGACTGAACGTTTTCCTTTTGAGTTATTCTCCTACCTGCCGGCGTTCGTGGTAATATATATATATATATATATATATATATATATATATATATATATATATATATATATATATATATATGCATTGTGATCACATGAGCAGCTCGTCGCAGAGATCAGAGAAGTCCACCATCGCATAGTTGACGAGGGCCACGATATATCAGTGGTTGCCTAGCCACTGTGGCATACCACTGTGGCAATGATCGAGCAGACGCAGCTGCCCGATCTGCCCATGAAGGCGTCAACTGCGTTGCCATTCTTCTGTTGAGGGCCGACGCAGCGAAAGAACTTTCCGCACTTGCGCGTGACTTGACATTAGCTCAGTGGAATTCACCCGAGTTCACAAGTGCACGCCTCCATACCCTGGACCCTAATTTACAGGTCCGTATTCCGCCCGACCTTCCACGGCTTGACTGCTCCCTTCTAGTCCGTCTATGGCTTGGAGTAGCATATTGAAATGCGTACTCTTTTATTATCGGAATGGCCAACAGCCAACTTTGTGACTTCTGCAGGTGCAATGAAACAATCGAGCACCTACTTTGTCAGTGCTCTCGTTCAAACCCACAAAGAGCAGTCCTCTCGGCCACCCTAGACAAACTGGACAAGCGCCCAATGACAGAAAACAAGACCCTTGGAAACGGGCCTACGTGAACATCAGCGCGATCCGCTATGAAGGCGCTGCTGCAGTACTTAAACGACACGGGACTGTCTGACAAATTGGGACTGTGCACTGTGTGACGTAGGATTATACGGTGACACTACGTAACACAAGGGCCACCTTTGCGGGCTGCGTGACAGTGTCCACAGAAACAGTTCGTGCGTACGTGCGTGCGCGTGCGCGCGTGTGTGTGGGGGGGGGGGGAGGGGGTTAATTTTTCTAAAAATTTTTTTATCCTTCTCTCTCTCACCTATCGCATCCCCTTGCACCTCCCCCAGTACAGGGTAGCCAACCGGAGATAATCTCTGGTTAACCTTCCTGTCTTTTCTTTGCGTCTCTCTCTCTCTCTCTCTCTTCAGGCGTAATAAATGAAATAAAGAAACGATAAATTAATGGAAATGAAAATGGATGAAAAAAACAACTTGCCGAAGGTGGGGAACGATTCCACAACTTTCCTGGGCCGGCAGGCGCTGAATATACATTATATATATGCCAGTTTTCGCTTGAGTGGCAAGACGAGGCATATACGATATTCATGGCTTGCGCACCTTCACAGAAAAATTGGGCAGGGTTCATTAGTTTTGTAACACCTGCATTTAAAAAAGGCCGAAATTCGGTGAGAAATCGGGTTTGACCCAATTTTCATAATTATTGTTCCAGGAGAAAAATATAATAATAAAAAGCAAACGTAAATGATCAAATTTCACCCGGAAACGAAAGGACAGTAATCTTGTTTTTATAGTAAATTTTCATTTGAGGCCGATAACACATCTTCAGCGCCTTTACAGCTATAGTGAAACACGTTTAAACGCATAAAACGCGGATGCAATAGTGAGAAAATGTTTGGGAGGAATACACACGATGTGAGCATAACAAATATAGTTATTATGCGCTCTCCGGGTGCCTTTATATATATATATATATATATATATATATATATATATATATATATGTGTGTGTGTGTGTGTGTGTGTGTGTGTGTGTGTGTGTGTGTGTGTGTGTGTGTGTGTGTGTGTGTGTGTGTGTGAACTAGAAGAAAGGGGGTTAACCTAGGGGCCCGATAATAATCATAGCATATGAAGCCAACAAACAGACACGAAGGACAACACAGGCGAAATTGCTTGTACTTACTAATTGAAATAAAGAGACGATGAATTAATGGAAATGAAAGTGGATGAAAAAATTTGCCGCAGGTGGGGAACGTTCCCACGTCTTCGTATTACGCGTGCGATGCTCTTACCGGTTGAGCTACCGCGGCGCCGTTCTCCCAATCCACTTTCTGGGATATTTATGTGTTACTACTATATAACTAACCCTGGGAGTGTTTTTCATACACTTTCATTTCCATTAATTTGTCATTTCTTTAATTCAGTTATTAAGTACAAGTAATTTCCCCTGTGTTGCCCTTGGTGTCTTTGTTGACTACTTATACTATGATTATATATATATATATATATATATATATATATATATATATATATATATATATATATATATACTCTATGGCTGTTTCGTACGATAAATGCCGGCCTTGGAGCATAAAGGGTATGTATAATTTTTACACCCACTGTCACACTCCTTGTTAATCTCTTGTGCGCCCATGTGTACAAAAGGGTTGCGTGCTTCACAAGGGCGCTACTTAAAATTCTACAACCTTTCTCTTTCAATGGCGCAAAAATAATTTTGTTCGAAAGCATGACGTAAATCGCGCTTTTTTTTTTCGTTCTTTTTTTGATGTAGGAGTGTGAAGATCAGAAAATGTTGCGCATTGTTTCGACTACAGGAAATATACAAACGCGGGAAAGTTCATTATCGAAACCTTTAAATGTCGGTAATTTGTGTCGCACACTGTTTCACCACACGTTTTGGGGACCGAGATATTGAGAGTGGCTTAATTTACTCTGACGACTTCCAGTAAATCAACGTGACTTGAACGCAGGGTGGCTTCAATTGCTAAATTACATGGCAACAAAAGCCAATAATTAAAACAGCACAACATGTATCACATCATATGGTATCTCCAGTAATGTGCTGACAAAGAAAGAAAGAAAGAAAGAAAGAAAGAAAAGAAACACGAAGTTTTAAATTTGCATTGTCTAAATCATGGTGATATATATAAGCTCCTAATTTTGTCATAACCAGTATTGCCAATACAAGCTTCCATCCTGCTGAATACATTCCTTTTATGCCTTTATTTTCATTATTCCATTTCCCCCGATACATTTTCGTTCGATATGAACAGCTTGACTATATAGTCAGCTTTTCATTGACCTGTACACCCTGTAATCTATATCCGATCCTTGGCCAATCTCCCAGAGTAGTGTAGCTACTAATGCTACAACGCTACTGTGTGCGGTACGTTCCCATGAGTATATTCGTAAGAGTAGGTCAAACAAGGCAGAGGTTCATAGGAGGACGGAGACTTGAAATGATCAGCTGCGGTGTACAATTAAGGGATATCATATATGCCTCAGTCTGGAGTAGTATGTGGCTTTTATAGGAAGGAAACCGAAGAGAAAAGTGCAATTAACGCCGTAACTGTCCCTCGCTGAGAGGACACCTGAACAGCACTGCACAGGGGAGGGTGAGGCGAATAAAATAAGGGGAGAGGAAGGAGGCCCCCCCCCCCCCCGCCCAGCCGAGCGGCAAGGCCGATCGCCCTAAACTACGTTTAGACACCCTCGTGTTTGTGTGTGTGTGTTTGTGTGTGTGTGTGTGTGTGTGTGTGTGTGTGTGTGTGTGTGTGTGTGTGTGTGTGTGTGTGTGTGTGTGTGTGTGTGTGTGTGTGTGTGTGTGTGTGTGTGTGTGTGTGAGAGAGAGAGAGAGAGAGAGAGAGAGAGAGAGAGAGAGAGAGAGAGAGAGAGAGAGAGAGAGAGAGAGAGAGATTAACCGGAAAAGATTCTGGTTTGCTACTCTGCTCTAGCGGAAGACATCCTTGTCGTTGCACAGAAGCAGTATAGACTGTTCACCTCCCCATTATCAGCTTCACCGTACCCTCCCCTTTCATTTTCATATCATGTCTCTGTCGTTGCGCCAAGCTCCTTCCCCCGAGCGAAGTAGCAGGTTAGCGGCATGCACAGTCGTGAGCAAAATTCCGAAGACCACAGATGTCACGAAAAAAAGAAATGGTTTCTTCACTGTCTAGGCATGCAGGCTAAAATGAAGTTGCACAGCCTACGCGCGGCACTGTTCGAGTAGTGTAATGTATTAGTACGATACCATGTTGCGGTTTAATTTGCTAGAAGAAATTTTTGTTCTTGGCTGATGCTGTGGTCTCTTGACTTTTATACACTAGACTGTGCGTTACCCAGGCCAACCCCTTCGATTTTCTCGTATTACATCCCCCCCCCCTCACCCTTGCTGAAGCGTTGGCTCCAGCCTGACACATACCTTGTTCGACCTCTAGTGAGAGAAGAAGAAGACGAATCGGCCCTCGCGCTGCATCGCCCAGGATCCGAGCGAGAAGGACAAGAAACAAGAAGCACGTCAGGACGTCAATCCCCTGCGTTGCCGTGGCCCACCAGTGCTATGAGCACGAAGCTGAAAGATGGCGAAGGAAGCAGCGTCGGTGGCGATGCGTCACACCCCCAAGGTCCCGACGACAAGCACGTAAGATGCGCAGGCGAGGACGACCTGCCCCTAATAGGGTGGTGCGATGGCATTAGAAATTTACAGATGGGATATCTCCTTGAGCGTTAGCGTTTTTTACAGTTTTTGTATGTGATTATGCATGAGCTTTGCATCAGCCTCCTGATCGCGCATGTGCGGCCCTCCCCATCCCGGAGAACCTTTAATTAAACTTCAATTGTCAGTGAGCGTCTGTCCTTTCAACTCCTTTTCTTCCCGCCCGTATGTCCGCTCAACGACACTGTACGTGGATTGCGCTAACGCAATACAGAGTTGGAGATCGCTGACCTTTCGCCCTGCAGTGGACACAAATTTAGATTGTGGTCATGACTGCTGTTCGCTATTTTGAGAAAGGTGCTGAGCAATTGATAAATGTTGTTACGTTGTTACTCTTGCCTTGAGACAACAGTAGGGATTGGTTTAAAGATAATCTCGTTGAGAGGGTGGGAGGGGGATAGCTGACGGGATCTAGGGTGGGGGAAAGGCCTCCTCCGAGAACCTTCAACGTTGACAATACTGAACGTGCAGCAATAAGCTTCCCCTCCCCACTGCCCCTCCTTTTTTTTTTTTCTTCCCCCCGGAGGCTACAGCCACCCTCGATCCTTATGGTTCATGGTTCAGGCAGGAGATCTCGCCGACCATGCAGCATCAGAACACTCAACTGTTCTGAGAAGAGAGTAGCAGGGAGTCAGTTCATCTTGAGGAACGACGCACACTTTTCAAAGCTGCATGCGTGTGGCCGGTGTGTTGCGTAGACGCGCCACGTAAGACGGAGCGTGTGCTGGCAAATGATGTAATGTGAAAGAAAGTTGCACACTTGGACGCAAGCATGCACGTGGTAAAGGCAAGGTTACGTAGAGTCCTTGTTCGAATACGTGACACACGAACGTGAATATATATGCGATGCATCTGTATTTCGTACCATGGATGGCCACGCGCTGTAATCGCGGCTGAATCATACGGTACAGTTGGTTTGGCGTGCAACTACACTGTTGACTCAAAGATTATAATTAATGTGGAGCTACGGCAGCGGTTGTTTATCACGTACACCAAGCGTCCGCGGTACATGCGCAGGTCGAGCCACCGCTTCGAGCAGACGAAAGCGCAAATGCTGCTCAAGCGGACCGCACTGACTACACCTTTCTCCTCTCCCAAATCACCCACTACAGCAGCACTGGCGAGGTAAGCACCGCACTAAATTTTAATATCTCCGGATATTCCTTCCGTTGATCATCATGAGCAGTTGGCTGCAAAGCCGCAGGAACCAACTGACCGTGTAAACCGGAATACAGGTCGCCCTGTAATTATGTAGGTCGACCTAAACTTGACTTGGCCAGACGGCGACTCACAATGTGCTAAAGACCGCTATATGAATAAGACGATGAGCGACTTCAGCTTTCTTTTCTGGAAAAAAACATCGACCTATATTGCAGTTTAAACGTAAAGGCACACAGGTACACGCTGTCGACACCCACTAATTTTATATCGGTTAATTCGACTTCTCGCTTAATTGAACGCACTGCAATATTTCGGCGGGAAACTTACATTGCTACGGAATTAAAACTCGTTTAGTTCGAACTTAAAAGTATATCGTCTTGGTTAATTAGACGCCCACCGACTCCCCCTCATGCGCACAGCGGTTAAAACGAGAAATTCAGCAGACGGTGCCACGCACTGCTTCCCTGAGCGTGAAATTGTTTTAGTTAAATTTATTTTTTGTCTATTGGTGGCCGACGTTCCATCCGAACCTGAAGCGATGCTCACTACCGCTTGTTTCGTGTCGTATCACGCTGAAACAGCCTTTAAACATGTTAGCTCGCTTCGCCTCACGCTGCTTAAGTCAACAGGAAGGAAGAAAAGGACTTTACACACTATACTTCGAAATTTATTTTACCGTCGTTCGTTACTACGACCTTTTATATATTGTCAATTTGTCATATACACCTGTCCAAGTTCCTCAAGCCTGTCATGTTATACGCATTGATCGGTCTACAAATCGCGAGCTCCTTAACCATAACGTTCCAAAGTCAATGTGCGAAGGTGAGTAAAAATCGCTGGCCCCTCCCGATCTCTGTGACTCCAGAGCTATAGGACTACGACAATCGATTCGCGCCCTGAACTCTTGTCTGGCGGTGCGGCGGAGTGGCTCTGAAACTTTCGACTAAGACGGCGAGTTTCTTGCACACTGTGGTTGACACGAGGGCCTTATATATTAGCCACACGGCTCCCTTCGACGATGATATATCTGTCGCTGACGAAATCGTCTCTTGCTTCCGTCCACACCGAAGCGTCTTTCTTTTGTTTTCTCCCCTTCCCGTGTGTGGCATCAGTGGTCGAACGAGCAGCCTTCCGCTCGCAAGCCAGCCCTCGAGTGCAGCTGGACTTCTCTCGCCCTGGCCGGCTTCTTGGCGACCGTGGTGGGGGCGCTCATCGCGCTGGCCATCGGGCACATGCGCGGCCACAGGCAGGCGCTCTCCCTGGGATCCAACAAGCTGGGCAGAGGACCAAATCACAACTCCACCACGGCGCACGATGATCCGAGTACCTGGACGGACGCCAGCAACGCGTGGATCAACGACACGGACCCAGCCATTATGTTCGTGCTCAACGTAGACTAGTAGACGTTTTTCATCCGTCCGCATAAACGCATTTCTAGATAATAGAAACACAATTATTGAAGGACCGGTCTTGTAATTTTGCCCGCCGTGCGCATCGCTCGTCGTCGCTTCAGGAAGCGGTCGCCGCGCGATTGTTGCGTATTTCGACTTCCGAGTCGCGCGGTGGTGTCACCGCGCGACTCCACTGATGCGTGGGTTGGTGCAGTAGTCGAAGCCGCATTGTGATCGCCTTGTCGAAAGCTGAAGACGACGGGATAATAGGAGAAAGACGGTGAGAAAGACGAAGGGTGCTGCGCGTTCTGACAGATGTGAATAATCCACCCATTTCTTGGCCAATCCCCCATCGTGGGTATTATCCCGCATTAAGTATAAACCCCATGCAAGCGATCTTGCACGCGACAAGCGACGCGATGGAGATGGCTGTCGCGTTCGCTTGTCGCCTACAAGTTGCACTACAGTGGCTGTAGTTGCACCCCATGCGAGCGATGACTTCGAGCGACGTCTCCCCACTGTTGCCGGTATGAGGGCAGCAATATAGGCGCCGAAACTAGCGTGACGCGTGCTTTATTAACTTAAGTTGATGTATTTTACGGTAAAAAGCAGCATAAAATATTTCTGAAAGTCTTGCAGTAGGTTCTTATCCTTGCACGTATAAAAATTCAATCGTTTGCTCGTTCCGTGCGACAATCGGAAGTACTGGAGATATGTACATTCAGTTCCGGCTTTGCGCTATTGGCTAGTCGCTCATAGCACTTCCGGGCGACGAGCGACAAGTTCTAGATTTGCAGAACCGAGCGATCGCGCGACAAGACCGAGCGATTTGTTCACGCGTCGGCTCGATCCGTCGCTCGAAGCCGTCGCTCGTCGCTGTCGCGCACAAAATCGCGCTCATGGGGTTTAGCCTTTAATATCCACACGTGTCACAGGCTACAACAACAGCAGCAACGACAGCAGGGCACCAATTAATATGATCCCGTGAGGAATGCGGGGAAGCGCAGAATGAGAAAGCAAAGAATGGTTTACACCAAAACCTCGTTATAGCGAAGTGAAAGGGGCAGCCTAAATTACTTCGTTATATCCGGTACCTCGTTATATCCATTATTGGCATTTGTTGCAATCTATATGCCCAATTGGGTGCTCAACATTAAACATGCATAGAAGAAGCAGATTTCGAGGCCTGCATTTGAGGCCATGAAATTTTAATAAAACAGCAAAAGAAATTATCGGTATATATATATATATATATATATATATATATATATATATATATATACCAATGCAATATGGAAAATGCGGTTTCAGTGGTGAATCCAGGAACTCGGAGGCACGACGTAATGCTAAGGCATTTCTCTCGCATTTACCGGTAAATCTCCACTGATGTTTTTCTTCTTGTTTCGCGGATCAATCTAGTTCGCTATATCCATGGGTAGGACAATTTTACTTCTTGAAAGCAAGGTATTACACACATTTATACGTATTTTAGGGTGAATTTCACTCCTTTCGTTATAATGAGGCTTGAGCCATGTGCGACTTTGCGACCACTGGAGCAGACTGACCGGGCCATGCGTCAGCGGTTTGGGACCACGCACTACCTCTAGTTTTCTTGACGCGCAAATATTATTTGTAAACAAACCCTACAGCCGGGCCAAGAAGCCGCGCACCATTTGACACGCTTTTTGAAATGGTCACCTTAAAAGAGGATATGATTGGTGGTTGTTGGCGCGTTCAAAGATCTCTGGCACGACACTGTAGTTACGAGGTCTGGCACTATCTGACAAACCAAAAGAAGAAGAAGAAAAAAAAGGATACAATACTTTTGTGTCGGTATCCCTTCAATAATGCTCACGGATTTGAAGGCATTTTCGACATTGAACGATGTGGCTTCCGTATGTTCGGGCTGTTTTTGTTAAAAGAGTTTGGTAGCATGCTGATAAAAGGGTCCGATAGTCGAGTCTGATAGCATGCTGTAATCCTCCTTTTTGCGAGCCGAGGTGAGCTGTCAGCTGTCAGCCGAGGTGAGCTGTCACGAGGATCTATCATTAGTACGGATACTTCAAGATCGTCTTTCGCTCTTAAGTCCGTTCTGGCTCACCAAGACTTCGCTCACGGCATGACTAAAGATTGTGGTACTCGAGATGTGCGTTACTGCAGCTTGACTTAGCAGTGTCCCTTTATGTGAAGCTTTAGCTCGGGGCCAACTACATGTAAAAAGCAGTTCTCATGATGAGACAACCACTGCACCGCGGTTTGAATGAAATTTGTTGCATTTGAGGGAGAAAGTTCTAGCAATTGTAGGATGTATAATTTTAATTTCTCACATTTTTACGACTGTTGCCGAAAATTGGTAAGTTTCGAAAAATTAAATGAAGCACGAAGTCTGCAAATCTGTACCTCTGCACGAAAAGCAGCTATCACAGTTCTGTAAACTGCATCTGTCAGAGCATCTAAAGCGGAACAAAATTTCATATACGAGTTTACGCCTACGTGAGATTGTTACAACAGTTACAAGGGTTTTGTAGGAGTCCTACTCACAAATAAATTTGTAGTGTATTTGAGAGCCCTGTATAACACATCAATTTTGTCCACTTAAATGTCTTAATTTCTATAGATAAAGTTTATAGATTTATGATAGACTTATTTATTAGTTACACAATTGAAAACCTTACACTTGCACTTTCTTTTCATTTACATTATTTGTTAATAAGTATTTGTCAACCGGATTCCTGCATGCTATGCAGTCAGTATAGATTTTAACTTTCTTCCCTTTAAATGCAACAAAGCGTTATCAAATTCGGTGCAGCTGGATGTCGAGCAAGACGATTTCTCGCTTCCATTTATACCTATAGGAGCTCCCGAAAAAGAGCTTCATCTTACAGCAACGCTTGAAGAGCCACAGCAAAAGTAGCAACAGAAAGCAAGATCATTTCGTGCTGAGTGGAGCTTCTTAATTCAGCAACAATTGTTAGCTCGTTTGTTAATTATAAAGTTGCTGCTGCTAGGAGAATTCTTTCAAGGCCTCCAACTGTTCATAGGCACTTTCAGAAACGAATGGATAAATGAACATGCCCTGTGCACTCAGTGATGTCAGGTGAACTTGAGGATGCTCCTGAAGGCCAAAAAATTTATTGTTGTTGTTTGGTATTTTCCTACTGCCAAAATATGGAAATGCGCAGACGCTTAACCGAAAAGGCAAATTAATTGAACTTGAATTAACGGTTTTTTTTTTTGTACACTAAACATGAAAGCAGCAGCACAGAACAGGGGTTATGCTAAAAAGTGATGTTTACTTGTGTTTTGTAAGAAACAGAATTTTTAGTGCCACATATTAAATAAGGTATTTTTTTGTGTGAACAAATGACCTTCTGCAGGATTCCTATATTGCTGACGTACTAACAGCATCGGAAGTTTATGAAACACAGGTTCTACAAAAAGGTTCCTAGAGCAGTCTGTTTGCTGGTAATGAAGAACTGCAACACTGTAGACTGATTGTATATGTTGCTACAGATTGCAAGTCTGAATTGCTGGATGCATAAATATATTATTATTATTATTATTATTATTATTATTATTATTATTATTATTATTATTATTATTATTTTTGCAGATGCAGCACTGTGTAAACATTCCATGTTGATAGTACATGTGTAAGTTAAGTCCCGAGCTTGAACTGCATACCTTTGAGCTGTGACGGCTGCAGCAAAGTGACAAAAGGCAATGTGTGCTCCTGAATGACTATTCAACAAAGTAAAAAGGAGATAGGGAGAGAAAAAAAGAAGAACAAGTTATGAACCTGCATTTTTCTTTATTGGCAGAGCACAGAAACATGCTACACGACAAAGCGCTTCAGCTGCACGGCACTTTTGCATCGTGTCTCTCATTAGCTTCACGGCGAGGGGGGCCAGTATCAAAAATATGACCGTAGGTAGTTGGACCAGCTGTTGATTCCTCAATCAAATTGGCGAACAGTGCAGAAGCCTGCTTTGCTTGACAGCTATGACAGAAACAACGCCACGGTGGCTCCCAGTGCCGTATACTGTAACTGCTGAACGCACACCTTTAGATATAACCTGAAGAGTTTCTTTCTTGTCTCATGCAAATAACTACCTTCTCGCCATTCAACCAAATTGATTTTCGACAATCTGCACCGAAACCTCGTTAATGTGCTCAAAGCAGAAATATGTACAAAAACTGAAATCATCTAATGTAGAACCAAAAATCTATGAAGATTTAAGTCAGGGGTGACCAGACTATGAACTGTATGCCACAGACAGCTCTTCTTTACATTACATAAGGCAGTCACTCACTTGACTGTACTATAAGAAATGCACGTCTGTCATTCTGGGAAAGTTGACCTGTGTTCTTTAACAAGGAGAACAAGTACACAAAAGGCAGCCTGTGGCATTACAGCCTGAAACTTCCAGGTTTTTTACTATGGCTCTCAAACAATATGGGGAACTCTTTTGTGGTTGTTTGAATATGTTTGTCTAGCCACCCCTGTCACTAGTGGTCAAGCCAGAAACTAATTTTAATAGTAAACTTACAGAAACATGGCACTACTAGTATCCAGCTATTACGAAACAACAAATAGCATTAAGCGTATAAATTATAAGTTAGATCTGTCTTTGACCACAGGTCCTGCAGTACATTTGACCTTTCTACACGAGCATCATAACCGAGCCAGCGCAGCTCGACAATTTTTCTTCCAAGAGTGTAAGAACGACAGTGACTGAACTCAAGAGAGGTCAAAACTATAGCAGAGAATAACAATGGCATAATTAGGAAAGCAACGAGGTTCCAATGCAGATTTTTTTCTCCAAATATGTTACGCGAGATCGGTGTATCACAGGCAAAACATGTACTGACACAAAACAACTATTCCACAAGGTGTCGCAGTTTTTTTTTCCCAAGAAAACATAGGTATTATTTTTTCAAAGCAGTGTTGTTTCACAAACAGCTTCAGCACCTTTCATATATTCAACCACTGCAGCACATTTATTTACACGGAGAACTCCCAGCAGAAAAAAAATCTGCAGAAAAAATGTGACCTTAAATTTCAGGATAGTTGAAACAACACATGTGAAAGTGGCAGATGTATATATTTTTTTCCTTTTCAAAGCAAGAAATAATTTCTGTACCATAAAACCCAATTGTTGGGAAGGCTTTAAGACAGTCTGCTCATGGACGCGAAGCACATAATAAAATGCTAATGCACTGAAGTCTGCGATTATGGGCAGTCATAGTTCTTGCCTCTGATACGTAATGCCATAAACAGGTACCGTGTATATATATTAACACACCTTTACAACTGGTTTTTTAAAGAACTGCTCAATAAATTTGAGGCTGCCCAATTGTGTGTGACACTCGGGAATGGAGCAGACTGCCCTCGCTGGATCTGCATGCCAACGATTGAGAGCATTGCTGCAGGATTATCAAAACACACATTCTTGAAAAAATAAAGGGAACTAAGAGAAGTTGAAGTGTGACTTAGAATGGGCAATGCTGGCAGTCTCAAACAATGATCAAGCATGCTCTCCGCGTGGCTGGCACTTCTCACCACGCAAACAAACTATTCAAAAAATGGCGCTACTATACAAAATGTACAAAAACGGGTGTGATGAACAACAACTGCGGCAGCCCGCGCCGCCCTCAATTGCGACGAGTAAAATGGGGTTCGCACATTTAAAAATAGCTTCGACAAGTACAGCGTTCACACGGTGTTCACCGTGCACCTTGCCCCGTATTTCACCCTCCCCGACAAGATCGTCATTCCCCCCCGATTGCCAACTCCTTGCAGCAAGATGACAACACGAGGTGGCAGCACACATTCAGTGGTCCATAGTGTCTTTCTTTTCCACAGAGGCACATGTAGTTATAAATAGAACGGTGCTTGCAGACGACGTGGCGTGCTGCACAGCACCAAAGAACACCCTGCTTCCGAACCGAAATTTTTTGTTGTTAAGTGTGATCTCTGTCCCTGTGCGTTTGGTCAATCTATCCTCCCGTTCTTCTCATGACTCGAAGATGGAAGAGGCGGAGGGGGAGAATCCTCTTGTGTGCTCTAGGAAAAACAGTCTCTCTTTCTCTCTCTTCTTCTCGCAGCTCATAAATAAATGTGAAGAAAGTTTTGGGCACACACGCAGAAACGACACGGACGCACATACCCACACACACACACGCGCACACACACACTGTTGATGCGTCCGACACACGCAGAGTTCTGTAGTCGTAGCTGGCTTCCTTACAAGCTGCTTCGTATTCTGCTTGCGTTCGTTGCATAGAGCAGGTGTCGGTCGCTATCAACACATTGAAGTCTGTTCACCTTCAAGGGTGCACGCCACATTTAGTAGCTTGTGGGACAAATGTAGCTTCCGGCAGTGCAAGTCACCTTCAAGCCCCATGAGAACCTGAGTATGGTGAAACAAAAAAAACAACAGACCGAAGGCTCGGAATGTGCTATTTTCACAGAATGTGCCGATCGGGCATTATGAACGAACATGTCATAAGAATGAAATTAAACAAAAGATCCTTTGCAGCTTGTCGTGAATCCAGAGTGCAGTGATAGCACAGTGACCGGACTATTACGTCTCCCCATGTATTTTACTGTATATATTTTACTGTATACTGGTGATGAATTTACAGTTGACCTTGTAAATACTGTGCACCTTTGAAACATGCTGGATAGATGATTTTGGTTATAGACATTGCCCTACAACATTGTGTTGTGCGGCTTTCAGTGATTGAAGAAGAATGCAAGGTATAGCATTTGTACATTGGGTATACAGGAATACAATTACTACATCTGTCTCCGATATTCACTGTAAATTGTCTTTGGCGTAGCTGTTTCAAATGTGGTAATGTCTTACACATTCAGTATTATATGTAGATTGCACATTGTTTTGCCACATCATATATTGATTGCATCATTTGTAACTTGATGCTGATTCTGATTCAAGTTGGTGGTGAGAGCTTTGTTGAGCTTCCTAAAGGATGGTTTTCGTTATTTCTCGTGTTCTGCCATGTTCTGTACAGTACATAAAATAATCACTACTTCTATTTTAACTCCCACGATCATCTCCAAAGAGCAAGTGAGAAAGTGGCTCACCTGCTCTCTGTATTTTGCAGCATACACATAGAGCTCTTTGACAGCACCGGAAGGCTCGAATTCGGAGGAATGTGCCTGATGATAGAGAGGGAAGAAAAAGCAACAAAACATACTGTGAGACAATGATTAAAAATTGATACATGCTGTATTTTCAATAAAGATAGGCACAGTCATACTGCTACAATATGGCCACTTCCTTTCAAAGAAAGCCCAACAAGGAAATACCGACTAATATAGTGACAGCATTGCTCAAGAAGCACAGTTGTCTGATAATGTGATATCTCACTATAGTGTAGAAAGACGAATTCCAAGGTACTGCTTTCAGCTTTGAAGAGCATTGATTGGCAAAGAACTTTTCTTCGCTTATACAGCAGTCACATGGGGCACTTTTGTTCGCGATAGATTCCATCGGAATCGAATTTCTCAATTGCGAATGGTCCTTTGCACAAGCTGCAGAAGGGAGCCAATCGTGATAGAGAAATTTGATCCTGATCGGGCTTCACTGCGAATGAAAGGGCCTGTGTGAATAGGGTATCAGTTCATTTAGTCAACTAGAAGTGCACATTACACACCTAACAGTGCCAAGCAACAAAGAAGTATGGATTGTACAAAGTTGTTTATGTAGTATATATTGCCATCACCACTGCCAAGAATAGGACTCAGGGAGGCCGTTTATGTACAATCAAGATGTGAACTCACTAGGGAGAGTGCTTGCATGACGGCGCACATCTCTTGGTCTGTGACCTTGGGCTGGAGAGCAACACCCTGGTAGAATTCCAGCACCTTGCGTCGGTACTTGGGGATGTCGCGTGCGAAGAGCAACTTGTTGGACGGCGAGTCCTTGCCGAGTCGGTGCTCCGAGGTAGAACAGGCGTCCATCAGTGTCTGGGCGATTACCGAGAGGCAAGAGTCAACGATGGGGCTCTTCTGGACGTCCAGGATGAAGTCAGGATTCTTGATGAAGTTTACCCAGAAGCGTAGAGGCAGGCTGCGTGTTTCAGGAGAAACGAAAAAATTGGGATCAGAACAGTAACCCGAAAAGGCAAACTCGAAAGCATACGCAGACACAAAGGTCAATGCAAATACTTAACATAATGTGTTCTTTCATTTGTTCTTTGCTTGTAAAACCTTCAGAAGACAATTTAGTGTAAATGCCTAAAGCCTAGCTAATCTGTAAGCTAGTATGTCCCGAATGAATGTTTTCACTCGGGATGCGTTGATTATCCTCACAAACCAAACATAAACCCAAACAATGTTTTCACTTACCAATTACTCTTCCAAGCATGGGGCACCTCTGGGTCAATGATGCCATGCCTATGCGCAGCTTCATCAAGCAGGTCAAACAGCCACTTGATGGCTGGTGGCAGGGCTTCATTCACAGTCAAAATGGTCTTGAAGAAGTCTTCCACAAACTTCTCCACAGTGCCCTGTAGTAAAGATGTGAGACATGTTAAACCATTCATGATGTGAAAAGTTGTAAGCAAGGAACAATTCTTTAGAAAAGCTGCACTTGTTCCGTCTCTCTCCTAACTTTCAGGCAGCGCAACAAAAAGCAGACTATTTCAGTTTTCATTATTCTTGTTTAAATGCTTAAGATTCCTAGATAAGCACTTGGTCTCAAATACGATCTGTTAAGTGCAGTTCTTCTATTGGGTATCCACCACGTTGTACATATTTTGCCACTGGTATTAAGCAAAGCACACAAATTCTGAACACATGATGCATCACAAGTTAAATAGAATCATACAAGATAACTGCTCTCTATAATAATGGCACAGTGCTTGCATTAAGAAACCTTCATAATTATGTATGGTTGACTCAAATGAAGTGGGATCAGGAACTTTGGTATGCATAATCATGAACTCTGAGGATTTATTTTGAAAGGATGCATCTATTTCTTTTTGAATTTTTTTCTTTGTTATAAACCTTCATAAGAGGTTAGCATGCTGCAGCACTGCCGCTATTGCTGGGCCTAATCTCTCGGCATGATAGATGGCAAAAGCAAATAGAATCGAGCTCATTGCATGCACATTGTGGTTTGTCAAGTTCTTGCCTTAGTGGAAAGCAGCCTGGTGAGGAAGATCTCAGGAATGGCCTTGTGGTAGATGTCCTTTGGCTGGCCAATCGTCTCGTCCTCTGGCTTGACTAGATGCCAGTACTTGATGCCTTGCTCAAGCTCGCAGTGAGACACTATGGGAGACATGGAGTTCAGCGAGACATTGCCTGCAATGAGTGTTGGGGTACACTTGCTTAGGTGAGGAGCTGATACGACAGGCATATTCAAAGTTTAGAAAAGCCAGCAAAGTAGCCTTGATGTAAATAGAAAGTTAATAGTGGCACACAGGCTACGAAAAAGACATGGTTTGCCAATCAGGGCTAAGTGGCATGTGAACATTCAACAACTCTATGAGCATATTAAAGAAAAATGTGGAAAAAAGGAAAGAAAACTTGACCAAGGACCTATAGAGTGCTTCCTAATCACAGTAAACAAATGAAGGTGACAGCCCGCAGTGTCAAACAAGAAAAATCACAGAGCATGAGCGCATATTAATCAGTTAAGCTAATATAACTACTATGCAAAACAAGATCACATGTTGTGAAAACCAGGTGTACCTTGTTACATTTTCACTCCTTTCTTGCTCAAACAGGTATGAAAGGATATGCCTACTGATGCCGTGCACGCATACGATCTCACCACTGATTAATGTTAAAAGTAAATCACTGCTCACAAGCAGATCAAGCATGTGCAATTTAGCAAACAAAATGAATTCAACCTCCGAAATATGCTTAGCCAAGGTGACCGATGAGTAATCTTCAATTGACCAAAAGTCCAAATGATGTACAGAGATGTGTAGCACTGTCTTATTAGACAGCAATGACTACTTTCGATTGCACTGTAGTAATGCAGGGGAAAGCAGAGCTGTATCATAAGCATATCACATTTAAAGCTAGCGTGAGAAATACCGATTTACATGTACTATTTCTTTATCTATAGTATATGTAAGCTTGATCTTGGACCAAGAATAAGTCAAGTACTACAGTAAGATAAGAAGAGCAGCTATCAGAGATCAATCTCTTTTAAAGTAAATGATCAAAACATGTTTCACATCAGTGAAAAAAGCTGCTTTTCTGAAGAACTGCATGAGCAAGTACATTTGCTCGTTGCACTTACAGTTGGAGCTGAAGCTGTCATTCTGCTTCATGACTAGGCTCATGACAGCAGAATCCTTAACGTTGTAGTGCCGCAAGGTGTTGATCTGTCGCCAGCCATTGACTGTCTTTGTAGTCATGTCTTCGTCAGCCAAAATGAGATGACCACTCCTACCATTTCGCCATTCTGTAAGAAAACAATTGAAGGGCCAATGTATAGCGGCTGTCTCAAAACAAGTACAAGAGACAGATATGTGCGTGCAAGATGAATGACATAATTTCAAAAAATCATCAACAAAAGCCATTCAAATTTTTCAATTTTTAAGCAAGTGCCTTCGTTCTTGCCAGGCATAGTGTATGCCTTGTTGAGAGAGAGAGAGAGCAGTGAGGTTAACCACAAAAAAAATCCAGCTTGGTATCATGGAAAGAAAGTGTGGTGCAACGTTTTGCTCTTATTAAATACCATCTTATTTAAGATGTGCACGTTTGCAGTTGTACTACAGGTCAGCCAAAAAAGCAGTGGCCGCAAGAAAAAGAAGGGATGAATCCTATGCTGCTTGTGATATTTACGAAGACTGATTTACAATCTCATTTTTAGAGCTGTACGGTCGAACCTCATTACATAACAAAGTCACATCCGACATTAACATAATTTGTTATATCTCTATTTGGTGTATTGAGGTTTGGTTGACTTGCATATGAGAATTGATATGTGAGCGAGTCTACTAAAACTGCATTCCTTTATGCAATGTTCTTTTTTTTTTCACAGTTCAGTGTTAATTTATATTAATTTATAAATATCACAGTGCCATGTGCCATTCACATTCTTTACAATGGATACTTTACATTCTTTACATGTTGCATAAACTTATATTTAATATCTTGGATCCAAGAAACTTACCAAGATCGACGTCATGGATGGATGGCCTCAGAGAGAAAGGAGTATTTTTGTACAGCGTGTCAAGTATTTTGCTTTTCACTTGGCTAATAGTGTCACAGTCATTGACCCTGCAGTGAATCTTCTCATCCTGGTCCTCTTGTATCACCTGAATGGTCTGCAAAGAAAACAAGATGATGGGCGTAAAAAATATGGAAAAGCAAGACTTTTAAACACATTGCTGTACTTGTTATGCACGCCCTTAAGAATAATTCACTACCCCTTTCTTAAATGGATAGATGGATTCGAAACCAGAACTCTTCTAAGAAAAGTGATCAGTGGCATTGGTAGACAATGTGTAATAACATTCCTTTACTGTCAGCTCTACTAAGCTGCCCTGCTTAATGTTTATGTGAGAGGGATAGGTTTATACAATATGGCTATTCAGCGATGCTGCGTTGTCTTAGCTTTCCATGCCACGAACCAGCCGATGATAGCTACCTGAAAGGTAGTTGATGGTGCAGCATTGCACACAGCAGCTATAATAGCACAGGGGAACTGGTAGTTCTATGCTGATATGTTACAATTATGTGATTCTATGCAAACAAGGAAGGCAAAAATCATGAAAGCACCGAGATGTGGTGAGTGGTAGTGTGCGATGCAAGGTTTATACACTCTACACTAGCTTTCGCTTGGCTTTTTTCAGCCACCTGAAGTTACTGGTGTGATATCTACTGATATTTGGTGCAATTGTGATGCCATCTAATCTCACAGGAAAGTGCAGCGCAGATTCTAATGTGGAAACTCACCACAACTTCGTAGTCAATTTGCTCCCGCAGCAGCCGTGCCTCGAAGAGGGAATAACGTGCATCGTACGTGACAGCATCCACGGGGCCCTTCTCGACTTGGTGCTTGATGGCGCTAAAGAGGAGGAACAGGGAGCTGCCCGCATAGTCTCTCAGGTAGTCATACATGCTCAGCGCCAGCCAATTGGTCAGCATCTTCTCGACAACCGACTCCGTCCTCCGAAGCATCAGCTGCGGGTGCTTGCTGCTCACGGACTTCTCGATCAACTGGAGTAGCAATGTCCTCAGCACACTGCAGCGAGAGGCAGTACAAAAAGCACAATTGTTTGACTACAGACAGTTACCTAGAAATCACTTCAAACATATTTAATGAAGACGACTGAGCTAGTTGATGCATTTTCGAAGGCTGCAACCAACTTAAGTGCAATAAAAGACACTTGCTCTGTCCTGCATGTTTCTTCTTGTCTGTTGTCTTTTACTGTATCTAAGTTCGTCTTGGCCTTCAACTTCAAACATTTAGCTCCATGCACGCAGCACCTCTTTGTGATAAAAGCTGTCAACTCACTCAGTTCCATACTCCAGCCTCCCCATGAAGACAATCATCAGCAGAGAGGCAACGTTCACTCTGTCACGAATGGTGAACGACTTCTGGCTCTCCAAAGTGTTGATGAAGGTCACGAGGAAGCTCTTGTTCAGAATCAACTGCTCGAACTGGGACATTGCCACTTCATAGTTGTTGTAGATGCCATTGTTCTTGACCTGAAAGAAGACAAGGCAGTGTTTATTATGGCTGTGGGGAGTACAGCTTTAGGAGCCCAATGGCAAGGACAGTAACAATCCTCGAAGTTTAACGAAGCCTTTTAAGGCAAAAACATCAGGCGACCTTCCTCATGCCTATTGCTTACCCCTCTAAAAAGCACCAAGTTGGCTACCTACAATTCCAGACTGGAAGAAACATATTAGAAGTGCTAGTAACTAAAGTGAGGAATAAGAGACAGCTTTACCTTGAGCACTTTTCATTTAAATAGCACATGTGAAATACATAAATGCTCTCTAGCGTTGCTGAAAAGATTTCAGTAAACTTTGTTGCACATCAGAGGAAATGTTAAGCTTTAGCAATCGTAGGCAGCACCGTTGATTCAGGTCTTCTTGATACAATGACACAAAGTGGGAAAGTTTAATAAAAAAGTTAAGCACCAAGCAGATTAAACAAACCAAAACGCTGCCGTAAGTAATGTGCGCTTGTTAACGAGATCTTACACAACATTATTTATACACTGGCAAAACATTCTCGAATAATTTATTTGGTTTCTATGGTGAATGCAGAACATGTTGCAAACGTGACATACAGCACAAACCTTGTTGTCTTGAAGTAGAGGGTGTTCGTAGACGCCAGGGAAGAACACCTTCATGATGTACGACCGATGATCTAACGTTGGGATGCCAGCAGACTGAAGATCATTGGTTAGGTCAGTGACAACTGTCTGGAGCTCTGCAAAGGCTGAAAGAAGAAAGGAGAAATTATGAGATTACCTTCCATTGCTCTATATTTGGCATCTTTTGCTGGCACGAGCACTTGATATGAAGCCATTGTGAAAGCACCTAGTATGATGACAGCGACAAATGTCCCAAAGGTTCATGATTACTGAAGAGCCCAGAATTTGGAGCTCTTTGCTAGGAAGCTACGCCATACCCAGGTTGGGTAACACAAGGCAGGCTTCGAAGCAGAGTTCTTAGCTAAGCCAGAAAGCCCATCCAATAATCGATGTTTTGTAAGTCAGAGATTCTAACTATAGTCCCTGCTCTCACAAATACGTAAACCTAGAAGACAGAACAGTACGTCAGCCTTGCAAGGACTATGCCATACAATAATAAAGGTTTCACAAGTAAGAGATTCTAATCGGAACTCCCTGCTCTGAAAGATATGTAAACCTAAACGACAGAATAGTCAGCACTACAAAGACTTTGTTACTTGAGACTACACACACTCAGACAAGTCAAAAGCTTGAGGCTCTGCGTTTCATCCTGTCCGTAAAAAAAGAACTGCCATCCACCCTACAGTAGCACAAAGTTACAAAGGGAACCCATACGAATTTCTCAAAGAGAACAGAGAGAAAGCTTCACAGTTGAAGAAAAATTCGTCCTGGTCCAGAGGTTGAACCCGAACTTTCCTTCCAAGAAACCCGTATAGATTTCTTTGGTAGCATTGTGCTACTGTCAAGTGGATAAAAAAATTTTCCTTTTCGGAAAACTTCCTCAACCATGCAGATTTTCACATAACTTATTTCATCTTGTCATGAACATCTACTTGATGATACATGCCGTGCCAAAACCTAAGAACTTGCACTGAACAGGGCAACACTGTCTCAAGAGGTTCTGCATCGTGCAGCAGCAGATTGCGTTTCTCAGTCAGTACCTTGTTTGCACTCAATCCGAACACTCTTCTCGAGGTCGTCCATTTGGAGTTGGATGCGCTTGTACTCCCGCTCGGCCTGGGAGCTCTTGTGCCGCAGCACGAGCAGGATCACGGCACTCAGAAGAACCACGGCCAATGCCCCTGCTGCAAGGCCGGCGACAGCCTCTGGTGGGAAGCTGTAGGTCTTCGCCACTTCGTAGCGCATGAAGCCCACCTCATAACGAAGGTTGCTGCCAATACGAACCTGCAGGGCACGGCAAAAATTACAGGCATCTTTTCAGGCAACCATTATAATATTGTTTTGTAACTTCTCTGCATCTTAGCTTTAACAAGGAAGTTTCTCAAGCAATGTGCAACAACGTCCGAAGATGGAAATTGGGAATGGTGATAACACAGCCAACAAAATTTAAGAAAACATTCATAAAGACTGATTAAACTGAACAACCAGTACTGTCTGGTATCACATGCGTTGGAAGGAATCATAGCAATATCGATGTAATAAAGTAAACTGGTAGCACAAGAAAAGCTAGAATCCAAAAACATGCCTGATAGTTTAAATTATGAATGTCTAAGAACTAACCTGACCAAATAATGAAGGTTGCCCTCCGGTCTAAACTAGCAAAGTGTGACGGGTTTGGTTGACAAAGGACAGCAATATTTGGACATCATTATCTGGAAACCTTTTTCTTGCAAAATACTTAATTAGCTTGGTATTGATGACGAAATTAGTACAAATGCTTACCACAACCATTGGAAGTCCATTGTCAGTCCAACGACCCAACTCATCTGTGCCCGAAGGTTGTACTTCAGGTGGCAAGCAAAGAAGTTGATTCATAGCCAGAGAAGTGATGTTGCATGGCTGTGTTCCAATTGTCACATTTACTTCTGACTCGGTACTTGCCAGGCGAAGGTTGCTACCCTGTAAGGTGAGAAAAAAATTTTACAACTCACAATATCAACCAAACACCATTTTGAATTAAGAAACAGCAAAACAGCACTAGCTGGCAAGAAGCTAGGAGGGAAATTATTAACTGCAAATAACTGCCAAACCTAAAGCCTTATTGCAGTGCTCAGATTGGCTTGGTCACAATAACCAACATCAGAGAAGTTCAGTGCAGAGTGAACAAACAGAACATGCCATAAAACCACTTTATTTCAGCACCAAGTTATGTGCACTTGGCAGACTTATTGACAGGATTTAACATTTCACAGAAAGGAAGCTGGCTATGAGTGATACAGTAGTGAAAAGCTTCAGATTGATAATGACGTGTTGCGATTCTTTAACATGCACTCAAAGTAGAATACACCTGCTTCTTTTTACTTCTGCTCCCATCAAAATGCAGCTGCTGTGGCAGGCAATTGAACCCACGACGCCATGGTTAGCAGAAAAAGGCCACAGGTGGTCGACGAAACTTTGCTGACAAAATTCTGTCAGCTTAGCTTTAACAAGCCTTAAGTAAACTATTTGCTGCATAAAACCCAGCACATTTTATGATGGTTTATGTTCTCGACCAGCCAACTTTGTGTTCAAAGAAAACGTGGCTGTGACCATTGAGTCAGCCCAAGTTAAATATCAGCGAATGTCTAGGATAGGTTGCACTACTGCCTTTTGCATATTGTGCCTCCTAGACCCAAGGGTGGGAACATTGTTTTGTTGGGGAAAGTAACCCTGCCTTCTTACCTCGATGACGAGCAATTCGCCTTTGTAGAGCTTTACACCATCGCCCTCAAAGCGGTGCAGCTGTGGGTTCGGCACATAGACCAAGTCAGAGTGAAGCAATGGGAAAGTTCGGGGTAGCTCAAGGACACTGCTGACGTCATCCATAGTGAAGCCAATGCGAAACCGCCACTCATCCCGGTGGCCACCAGCATCTTGGTCATTGTTGTAGCTGGTGCCGAGACCCGTGTGGCTGCCACCGCTGATGCGATTGTCCTTGCCCAGGCTCTTTTGCCTGTCGCTGCTGGGAAGCTGTCGGTAGGCTTCAGCATTGATGGGTGGTGAGGGACAGGACATCAAGGAAGGTGACAGGACTTCACACACCTGGACAGATAAAAATGACCTAAATTGAAGATTACATGTTGACCAGAGGTTGTAACGTGAAACCACCAGTTTCTATAAAACTGTTTCATCATTCAGTGCACTGTTCTTCAAGAATTGTCCCTCTTGTGAACTATGTATATCAGCATTGAGGTATTTTTGCTATGTCAATGCACAAAGCAACGACTCTGTATGTAGAAACAGTGCTGACTGGAAGTGTGTGCATGAACATAAACTTCTTTTGTCACATTCATCTCAATTAATTTAGTTTCTTGGCATACAACAGTCAAAGTTACTGCTATAACGAAGTTGCAAATGACACAAAAATATTTCTGTTACGTCCAACATTGTTATGAGCACATATTCATTACACACTGATACCTGTGAGACATGTTCTAGATTTACTCCATTATATCCAATAATTTGTTACATCTGTGTTAAATATGTCAAGGTTCTGCTGCATGTGTAAACTAATGCAATTCCCAGGTGCCACCATTATGAAATTGAGACCATAGTTAAACCAACACTTTGTCTTTGTCACTGAACTAAGCTGCTTTCCTTCAGTGCAAGGCTTCAATTAAATCAAGTGCTCAGAAGGATACAGAATACAAAATATACGTACATAAATGCTGTATTCTGTTATGATGTGGCATCGTACAAGAAAGGAGCATGTTAAGGGAGTGAATGAAGCTGCAGTTTAAGCTAGTCTGTGTGTGACGCAACTTGCAGTTAGTATGGGGACATTGTCGGGGGCCCTACAATGTCAGCCTTGCAGACAGTATAGCTTATGAATGTAAATGCAGTATGCTTTACTGACAAAATTCTGACAGCTTAACTTGGACAAGCCTTAATTAAACTATTTGCTGCATAAAACCCAGCACATTTTATGATGGCTTATGTTCTTGACCAGCCAACTTTGTGTTCAAAGAAAATGCGGCTGCGACCATTGAGCCACAGCCACAGTTATCGCATGTGCACGCACGTGATACACACACACATGCATGCATGAAACAAATGATATGGAACAGCAAATCTCAACAAAATACTGCATGAGCATTTGAATCAGCGGCTTGCTAGAATTGGATGCACATGGTAGTCAAACAAGTGTCTGCATAGCTGCTTATAATATGCTTAAAATAATAAAAAGCGGAAAGAATGCAAGCTTACCGTTTCATTCAGTATTTGGTTGTCGTAAAAGACTGCCATTCGTGGTTGCTGGACCGCATGGAGGTTGCTACCCGTGACCATCACATTCCGACCACCACTGAAAACCAAACAAAACATTACTTTTAGTACGTAAACACACATGAAACAAGAGGGAACTGTTCCAGAACAGATGAAAATCGGAAAAGATAACTGAATACGCAGGTAGTAACTGAATGAAGATGACCTTTGCAATAGTAACATGATCAAAATACATTTAAGAATATTTTCATTTCTACAAATGTCATCGTGGACATTACAATGTAAAGCTCTGAAGCACAATTTTTCACACAGATTTTAATTCTACTATAGTGAACTTCAAGTAGACCCTAATTATAAATGAAGCCGAGCAATTTGTTAAATTTAGACAAACGGCTAACGCACAGGTCAAGGCATGCAAGGCATATGACATTGCGCTACCAAAGCTTCAATTTGTTCTGAAATGATAAAATGCATCATTGTGGGCAGAAGTGGAATGGATAAGTTCTACGGCTGCTAAGCATCTTACTTTGCTGAAGAACACCGGTGAAACCTACCCGTCATCCTGAAATCTAATACTATGCTTATAATTCTTTATATTAATAATAATATTTGGGGTTTTACATGCCAAAACCACTTTCTGATTATGAGGCACGCCGTAGTGGAGGACTCCGGAAATTTTGACCACCTGGGGTTCTTTAATGTGCACCTAAATCTAAGCACACGGGTGTTTTCGCATTTTGCCCCCATCGAAATGTGGCCGCCGTGGCCGGGATTCGATCCCGCGACCTCGTGCTCAGCAGCCCAACAGCATAGCCACTGAGCAACCACGGCGGGTAATTCTTTATATTGAATGTCCACAACAGGAGCAGATGATTTTCCCAACACAGTTTTCTTCATGGCTTTCTTGAGTCAAAGTCATACAAGGTGTAATTTGCACTGTAGCCAAGGGCTTCCGTTGATGAAAAAGGCGCTTTTGTTGCATTTGCCAACAGCACTCTTACGCATGCATTGCAGTGCGAGCACTAAAGTAATGCTTGTAAATGTGATACCAGCCACACAGAAGACTGCTTTGTAGCTATCTAGTGGGTGAGGAAACAGAAAAATAATGCACTAACCCGACAAAGCTTTTGAGTGGTGATATCTTGAGTATGGTTGGATCTTCTGAGTAGTTGAAAGGGCTTGATATACTCAGGGTGGCATTGTCGATCTTGAGGATCAGGTAGGAAACATTGTACTTTGGTATAGTGGCCTTGCTAGTTTTACATGAGATCTGACTGTTGCTGGCCAAAGTTCTGCAATGAAAATCAAAGCATGGAAAGACTTTTAGAGCAATGCCCTCTTTTTTTTTTCCCATTCCACAGAGAATGCTGCAACCAAGGCAGAGTTAAGATGCACAATGAATCACGCACTTGTCAACAGTGCAGGGGAGGTTGTCCAGGTACACAGTCAGGTTGCTGCCAACATTGAGGTTCGATCCACTGATGTAGAGACGAGTGCCCCCCGACTGTGGTCCCGTGCGTGGTTGAAGGTCGCGCACCGTGATTTGTCGATACTGGAACTTCTCCTTTGCCTGCGTGATGCCAGCACGATTCCCAACGACCACGTCTGCCATGAGCGGCGAGCCACTCGCTCCCGTCCTACAGACAACCCTGCAGGGGCAAATGCAAAAATCACTCAGAGGCAGGTACAAAAGACTAATAAATATGCTGAACCCCTCAATGCAGTTACAATGGCCTGACTCATACTTGTAGCCTTTTCTAGCAATTTTCTATTCCCTTTTCTGGCACTTTGTAAAAGAATTCATAAAATAATATAATAAAATAATAATAATATGATAGGAAATGGTAAAAGAAATATAGCTGAAATCTGCTGCTACTAATTTATTTTCAGGTTACTGTCAGTCTAAACAGGGACCTTAGGCAGGAGTGGGGAATATAATGCATTCAGAAGGCATACGTGTTCACAGAAAACTTGCATTGTTTAGCAACAATGTGCACATGCAAAATGAACACATGGCACATAAGCATAAGAGACATAGCGCTGGATGTCAAGATGGGACGGCCATCAAGGGTGATGATAGCAGAAAGCCGGCGAAGTTACAGCCCAGAGAATGCGCTTACATTGCA